>NW_022991286.1:0-520000 GCF_902827175.1 Gymnodraco acuticeps
GGCAAATGAAACGTGTAAAACCGTGGGTGAAAAGGGTGTTACATTTACTTAATTATGAATGTTGTTACATCAAGGCCGAAAATTAGGATGAGCACCAACGGTCAAAACGTTTTTTTTCCTCCCAGAGCTGTCAGCGCCTCCACAGATCTGGCGCCCTAGGCGAACATCTATAACGCCCTGGTCCCAGGTTACGCTGTAGGAAGTGTTGGTACAACCCATAGACTGTATATATAAATGGACGTAGGGTCCGTGACGTCACCCATAGGATTCTGCAGAGTTGCCGTGAAGCCCTTAGTAGGCGGAGTCGGCCACTAACGGCTCGACGGTGTCGTCAGAGTCTAACTCCCACCTTCTCCAAATAAGGGCAAAGAGGCGGAGCTGAGGCGGAGCCGAGGCGGGACAGGGCGGGACCTGCTGCCAACGAGCGTGACGTTCGAGTCCTAGCTCAGGCTAAGAAGCTAAGCTAACATGCTCTCAGTATCAATCGAATGTAAAACATGATTGATGAAAGTAGTAAATCGGTCAGATTTGACGCAAAGACAACAGGAGGGTTAATGCCATATTCACTTAGTAACGCATGAACAACTTTTACAAATATTTCTATATAGTCTGTGTTGGTAAATGTCATCTAGGTTGCACATTTCCTGCTGAAATACATGCATACCAAGTCACTGCGTGGCACTTTGGTTTTGATAAAACAGTGTAGTTCCACTAGATAAACGTTACATTCATAATCAAACGAGACAATCTGCAAGATAATTAGCTATTTGGTATTATTCTTAATGCTTGTCATTCACACGTTAATAAAATAAAATAAGTACCGATACATAGCAGAATAATTGTGGCGGTGTTCAGCTTAATAAGCCTTGCTCAACATCATTTATTTAGCTAATACTACAGCGGGCTGCAGGCGAACCAAGTCCGCGTTACGATGCATTCCTTGATCTCCAGTTATAACGCCGGATTCCGCCGCTGGCCGAAGCTAACGGAGCCCCAGGGTGCTAGCTACGGCCGCTGGGACGCGCTAGCGAGCTAGCACCCTGCAGCCCCGTTAGCTTCGGCGGCGTGGACTCAGGCGGCCCACCCCTTTTAACATTTGCTCCCGTTTAGCGTTATGGGCGTCATAGCCATATAGTATACAAGTCTTACTCAAGGCTGAATCATAAACTAAACTGTGTATATGTATAAAGGGTTACGTCCTTAGCTGGCTAATAAGCTACATAACAGGCTAAGCTAACAAGCACACAAACACCTGCTAACGGGGTTAACATGTATAATATTATCATTTTACTCACAGAAAAAAGCTGAAAGTAGACTTCTTGGAAGATCTGTTAGTACATTCAAGCGCACAGCACGACATTTTAATTATCTGGTATTTGTAACAATATTCCCTAACAGGCACGATCACCACGAACACAGCTAAAGGATCAAGTACAGTAACTACAACTAACTAACGTTGTAGCCTCTATGGTTGTAGCCTAGCAGATTGGACAAGTTGCTGTTAGCTGACAGTGAGGCACGTGTCTGTCAATCAAAGTGACCACGCCCTAATGTATGCACAAACTTTAAGACCTAATATAAATATAAAGGGTCGCGTTAGAAAACAATTCAATCACAGATCCATAATCATGAAGGTGGAATCTAACTATATCGATAATAAAATGTATGGAGCCAGGGGTAGAAACATGTTTTTTTCTGCTGTAAAATCGGGCATTTTAACATGGGGGTCTATGGAAATTGCTCCTTTCTGCAGCCATCGCCTATCGGCCAATATATGAACTGCAGTGTGTGGCACTTCCGTATTAGCTTCCCGGCTCTACCCCACAGTTTGCCGCTTGGTACAACCGCCAGTGTTGCCAACTTGGCGATTTTCTCATTAAATTTGGCGGCTTTCCAAACCCTCCGGCTACTTATTTGTGTCAAAAGCGACTAACGACTAATCTAACGATTTATAATGGTGTTATTAGGGACTTTTATGGTGTTTGGAGACTCACATTGTTCTGCAGTTAACGAGCCGCGGGTGCTGCCGTGAGCCCCGCCTCCCTCCCATAGTACAGTTGCCTGGCCGCAGCAGAGCTGCTGCTGCAGTCAGAGCAGAGAGGAGACAACCACACTCCCCCGCGTCGAGACTGCAAATGAATTGCGCATGCGCCAACTGCCAAGCCGTCCTGGTTTTGAGCGGGATTTAAATGTAAAATGTAAATGTTTCTTCACTCACTTTTACACTATAATAAAGTAACTGCCTTTGCTTTGCTTTGCCTCACACAGCCTCAGTCACTCAATCACCTCGTCCACTGTGTGTGTGCCTCTCTGTGACAAGCTAAACATCATGGCAGAGTCTAAATTGTATTCTCAAAAATACAGAAAGGAGTGGGAATCAAACCCTGAGTATAAAGGATGGTTGAAGCCATTTATTGGAGATGACACACGGGCATACTGCCTTTATTGTAAGGGGGATTTCTATGCCAAACGGTCTGACATCAAGAAGCATAAATGGTAAATGGTAAATGGACTGTACTTATATAGCGCTTTATCCAATCTTTACGACCCCTCAAAGCGCTTTACATACTACATGTCATTCACCCATTCACACTAGAGATGTTAAGATTCACCGATTCGCATCGGTGCACCGGCATAAACGTTCAAGATGCGAGTGCACCGGTTGAAAGAGTGCACATCGGCTACAGTTTGGGTTGAACCGGGTTGAACTCGCGATGCATCGATGGCGTAGCGTCTTTGCATCGGTAAAAAACCGATTCATTCATATAAAATCCCCTCATCTTGTCAACGCTCAGCAGAGACGATCTTTGATATTTGCTTCGCCACTACGGAGGCCGAGAGTCTCAGTTATCAACACACACGGAAGTTGAGGAGAAAGAGAAACACAGCGCACTGAAAAATACCTACATATCAAACGTTTGGCAACACTTCGGATTGTTCAAGTTAGACGGTGTAATAGTCCTTTATGCTATATAGTTGACCGCAGGTCATGGAGAGTAATAAGGTATCCGTAGACCTTTGTATGAGGTATCTTTATTACTTAACAGGTCTACAGCCATGATACATAGATCCGTCCTAGATGCGGGCTTGTATACACACAGTATCACTCCGCAGCCGCACCCCATCAGTAACGTCCTGATGGTATATGTGCGCGGCACTATATACTACAGACGGTCAACTTGAAAAATCGCTCGCAAATTGTTAACGATGCCGAGCCGCTTTAAAGTACACAAGTAGTACGAGGAACTTAGCGACGCACATAAAGAGGCGACATGGGGTCTGCGGCTGAAAAGAGAAACCTGAAAGTTAGACATATGAGTTAAATCACTCAGTGAGGTGTTCTGTCAGAGAGAGTGGTGTTTAGTTTACAACAGCCTGTGACTGCCAATAATAGTTTAAATGTCTTCCTTACTGTAAGCAGTTATGAAATACCTGTTTGTGAAAGGTTATTTTCTTTATTGTTCATATAGAAACCACTGCTTTCTGCTCACTGGTGAGTTAGCCTATGAATGAGTGTTAAGCACATCAGGCAGCAGCTGTATGGGCATTGCACTATGGTAGCTGTTATTTGCACATTGTTAATCATGAGCAATGCAGCCTTACATTGTTTAACTGTGAGGTGTTATAGAATTGTACTCTGGAGAGCTTTTAAAGGCAACAAAATAAACGGCATGATGGGATGTGCAGTACCAAATATATAAAGCACTTTTTTGTTAATGTATGATTTGCTGCATATAAGGAATAAAACAAAAATCCTCTGTCGTACCATATTGAAGTATTATTTTTGCATCGTGTTGAATCGTATTGCACCGAATCGCATAATGTTGAATCAAATCGTATCGAACTGTATCGCAACAGGGGTGAATCGTATCGTATCGCATCGCCTGGTGTTTCAAATGTATCGTTAATGTATCGTATCGTGGCAACGTATCGAGATGCGCATCGTATCGGCCTCAGTGATGGAGATGCACATCCCTAATTCACACCCATTCATACAGAGCAGTACCACTTGCTCTAGGAACTAACATGCACACACATTCACACACCGTTGGCCATGCCATCGGGAGCAACTCAGGGTTAAGTATCTTGCCCAAGGATACATCGACATGTTGGCTGCACGGGCTGGGATCGAACCCACAACCTTCTGGTTGAAAGATGACCGCACTCCCTCGCAGCCACAGTCACCCAAAAACATACTCAAAAGGCCTCTACCATTCCTGCCAATCACACACATATGTTTTGGTCATGCCCCAGCCTGAATGCCTTCTGGTCTAGTATTTTCAAAACCCTTGAGCAGGCCCTTAACACACCCATACCCCGTAACCCTCTAACTGCCTTGTTCGGCGTCCCCCCAACACAGAACATGCCCACCACGACTCAGCGGGTCATCGCCTTCACAACCCTGCTGGCCAGGCGTTCCATTCTTCTTAAGTGCACAGCACGTCTCCCCACCCACACATGACAGGTGGATACAGGGACTATTACAGTGTATTAATCTCGAAAAGATACGATTTTCACTACAAGGATCCCTGCACTCTTTCATAAGACCTGGACTCCCTTACTACTGCTAATCAATGACCTTACAATCAACCCTGATGCTGATGAGGTGTGAGTGAACCCGGTGGGGGGGAGGAGAGACCTTCACTTCCCCCTTTCCTTATCTCCCTAATACATTGACCATTACTTTTTTTGTCTTCTCTGTTTCCTCATGTAACTTGCAGTACCGTTATTTCCCTGGTATTTATTTTTACTGACTATTAACATGAAGAAGCACCTGTATTTTTATGTAATTTTCAGTTATTGGTCTTTGTATTTCATGTAATTTCTACCCCTCTTTTTTTTTTATGCTGGTGTTTTATGTTTTGTAACTTTTTGATTTATGTCTTGTTTATAATGTGATCATAGCCCATAGGGGTGAGGGTAGGGGGTGGGAGGGAGGGGTGAGGTAACTATTTAATTTTCCTACAGACCATCTTCTATACATGTGTACCTACTGTATTGCCATTGTGATGTCTGTCAAAAAGCCAATAAAAAGATTAAAAAAGAAAGAAAAAAAGGCCTCTACCATGCTCTCTCCTATGATATGCAAATTAGGCGATGACAATAATAATAATTAATAATAATTCCTTACATTTATTATAGCGCTTTTCCAGATGCTCAAAGCGCTTTACAAATACACATTACACATATTTTTTTATACATGCAATGGTCACTGTGGACAATACCCACAGGAGCAAGTTCAGGTGAAGTGTCTTGCCCAAGGACACAACGGCTTTACAGACGCAGCAGCGGCGGGTTTCACCCCTTGATCTGATGATCATTGCACAGCGCACTGCGCCACACCGTCCATCTTCACGCCTCGAAGTCATCGAGGCGCTTTTACAAGTACACATTGATATCATACATGTACTGTGGACATTACCCACAGGAGCAAATCCGGGTGAAGTGTCTTGCCCAAGGACACAACGGCCTGACGCAGTGGCGGCAGGAGCGGGTTTCGACTGGAGTTCCCCAGCACCCCCCTTGATCTGATGATCAGATGCACAGACCACTGCGCCACCCGTCCCTATGATGACGTCATTTAGCGACTTCTGGCGACTTTCCGGACAGCCAATAGCTACTTTCCTTACTATGGAGTTGGCAACACTGACAACCGCAATGTGTGGGTTGTTGTTGTACTATGGGTACAACCAGTGCCAACTCCATAGTAAGGAAAGTAGCTATTGGTTGTCCGGAAAGTCGCCATAAGTCGCTAAATGACGCCATCGCCTAATTTGCATATCATGTAATGGCACACACACAGTGGATGAGGTGATTGAGTGACTGAGGCTGTGTGAGTCAAAGCAAAGCAAAGGCAGTTATTTATTATAGTGTGAAAGTGAGTGAAGAAACATTTACATTTTACATTTAAATCCCGCTCAAAACCAGGACGGCTTGGCAGTTGGCGCATGCGCAATTCATTTGCAGTCTCGACGCGGGGGAGTGTGGTTGTCTCCTCTCTGCTCTGACTCCAGCATCAGCTCTGCTGCGGCCAGGCAACTGTCAGTCTGAGCGCCTGTGAGTACTATGGGAGGGAGGCGGGGCTCACGGCAGCACCCGCGGCTCGTTAACTGCAGAACAATGTGAGTCTCCAAACACCAGAAAAGTCCCTAATAACACCATTATAAATCGTTAGATTAGTCGTTAGTCGCTTTTGACACAAATAAGTAACCGGAGGGTTTGGAAAGCCGCCAAATTTAACGAGAAAATCGCCAAGTTGGCAACACTGGGTTCAACGCCACCCTTTGGGTACAACGCTACACCTTGGGTACAACGCTACACTTCCCGCCCCTTCGCAGTCATACAGTAGGCTACGGAGAGCGGCGAGAAACATTTCCTCAGGCATCGAAAAGCGGAACCGAATTCACATGTCTAAATGATGCCGTTGGAATCGAAATGTTGGACCCAACCCTACTCGTGAGTGACCAAGGTGACGCAGTAGTTGGATGAGAATGGCTTCGTGTGCAGGTGGAGTCGCCGGACCTCGGTCCGCACCCAATTCCGTGCAAGAGCTACTCTCCAATCCTTTCGAAAGGAGAAGTTTGGGAGATAAATTGATACTTAAAGACCTTGGACCGGACCAACCCGATTTGTATATATCGCAGCAAGCTCGTGAAAAAGACAAAATGTATCAACAAGGCTTCTCACGTAGCTGGTACACCAGAAAGGCATGGCTAGCTGGATGCAAACAGGTAAATGCTGTCTTTTATTTCCCATGCTTGCTCTTCAAACAGCCGGGGACAGATATGATCTGTTCAGAAACTAGACAAAAGTTAAACAAGTACAAACCACAGACTGCCTGTGTCATGGCGAATACAGTCGCTGGTTTATTTATGTCTGTATAGGCCGTTGTTGTGAGTGTGGACGGTCGGAGCATATATAACGTTAGCTTAGCCAAGCTCCATTAAGAAAACACGCATTTTAAAAGGGTTTTTCGCCTGCCGTCTGTCTGCAGACTTGTCAAAGCATTAATTCATGGTTTTTACTAACCGGTATCAGTATGTTGTTAATTCGGCATAATTTTGAAACGTGTATTACAATTAAATCACGGTAAAATATGTTCATCTTGTTGTAGTTGTAGCCCCCTTGCCAGCGATTCTCTCTCTAGTTTAGCATGCTCAGCCCGACTCAGCCTGGTTGTTCCTGGCTCTAGAACCACGATTTTATGACGACGCTGAAGTTGGTTTCCGATTCAGAGCATCCGATTCGGCAGTTAAGGGGAAAGTTAAGGGACATTTAATTTACAGCGCTGAGCGAACAATCCTCCGTGTTTGAACCTCTTAAAACTCTTGGACTGGATTATCCCAGAGAGTCTAAAGATTCTTTATAACCCAGTTTGAGATTTGTGAAACCTTTATTCTATTTGTGAAAATACAAACAAGGGAGATTTCAGTGCTTTTTTCACATCCTGACCACATTAGACCAGGTCCTGATCTAAAACCACTATGTCTAGACTCATCAAATCTGGACTGGATTATCCCAGAGGGTCTAAAGATTCTTTATAACACAGTTTCAGATTTGTGAAACCTTAATTCTATTTGTTAAAATACAAACAAGGGAGATTTTGCTGCTTTAAAAAAAAATCTAGACCACATTAGACCAGGTCCTGATCTAAAACCACTTTTCCTAGACTCGTCAAATCTGGACTGGATTATCCCAGAGGGTCTAAAGATTCTTTATAACCCAGTTTCAGATTTGTGAAACCTTTATTCTATTTGTGAAAATACAAACAAGGGAGATTTCAGTGCTTTTTTTTTTACATGTAGACCACATTAGACCAGGTCCTGATCTGAAAACACTAGACCTACACTCATCAAATCGGGTAAGTATGGACAGCTAATTAAGGAAGAATAAAGTCTTTACTTCTCAAATTTATTATAATTTTTTGTTGCAAATAAAAATTCAACAGATAAGTAGGTATACTTATATAAACTTAATGTATATACAGTTGCAGGCAAAACATTTCAACAGGAAATTAAATATAGTCTATAACTAGCATTGTTCAAGTTTACTTTAAGCAACAATCTTTGTTTGCCTAATTACAGTATGTCATCTTGAGTACTAGGATTGCTTGGAATGTGAAAAACATTACAAGATTAGAAAATAACACTTTGGTTACAATGGTATGAGAAAGTTGGTTCATTGTAATCCTGTCTTCTCTCTCAGAAAAATAATTGCTATTCATATTTTGCTTTAGGACAAAGCAGCAGAAGCTGTTCAAAGTGGATGAAAGACTGAAGGTTAGCCTTTTTCTTTATCTCATCAACCTGAATTCCTTTAACATCTCTTTCATTTTTTTGTTTGCTATGAAACAGTATTTAAGATACGAAAACTTTGTAGATAAAGAATTATCACCTAAATGAGGAGCATACACTTATTTTAATTTTAATTTTAATTTATTTATTCATTTGTTTAACAGGGACAGTGCACATTAATTAACATTCCTGTAAATGTGCCAGAGTTAGCCAAGAGGCTATTTTTCATCTGTTGTCCCTGGACAGATTTTATAAGTGAACCTAAAACAAATTTCATTTAAACAAGTAAATACAATCAAATTAAAACATGCAACATACATTACTGGAATACTTAAATAAATAAAAAGACAGAACAATAAAACAAAACAAAAGAACATGTTGTGACGACCCCTCCCCCCTTCTGCCTGTCTGTGCTCCCTGCCTTGCTGTCCTCTGGCAGGTACTGGGAGTGTCGTCCTGTTTGTGCCTGCCCATCTAGAGGCGGATTCTCAAGAAGGCATAAAGGCTTGCCCAGCTGGGAGGTTCACTCTCTGATTCTGATTCTGGCCTGCTGCAGCAACCTCAGCCTTCCACCTGTGTTTGTATTTTCACAAATAGAATAAAGATTTCACAAATCTGAAACTGTGTTATAAAGAATCTTTAGCCTCTGTGGGATAATCCAGTCCAGATTTGATGAGTCTAGGTCTAGTGGTTTTAGATCAGGACCTGGTCTGATGTGGTCAGGATGAGAAAAAAGGACTGATATCTCACTTTTTGTATTTTCACAAATAGAATAAAGGTTTCACAAATCTCAAACTGGGTTATAAAGAATCTTTAGACTCTCTGGGATAATCCAGTCCAAATAAATCGGCTATGCAGCGATTTAAGAGGTTCAAACACGGAGGATTGTTCGCTCAGCGCTGTAAATTAAATGTCCCTTAATTTTCCCCTTAACTAACGAATCGGATGCTCTGAATCGGAAGCCAACTTCAGCGTTGTGATTTTATGGGGCCAGAAAAACTGTGAATTAGGACCCGCTAGCCGGTACTAGGCCAAGTAGAAACGCAACCAAAAACGGGCCCCGCACGGCTCAGCACTGTCTGTGTCATGGCGAATACAGTCGCTGGTTTATTTATGTCTGTAGGCCGTTGTTATGAGTGTGGAGTGAGCATATACAATGTTAGCTTAGCCTGGTCGACCCAATCTCCATTCAGAAAACAAGCATTCTAAGAGGTTTTTCGCCTGCCGTCTGTCTGCAGACTTGTCAAAGCATTAATTTATGGTTTTTACTAACCGGTATCAGTATGTTGTTACGTCGGCATCATTTAGAAACGTGTATTACAATTTAATCACGGTAAAATATGTTCATTTTGTTGTAGTTGTAGCTCCCGAGCCAGTGCGTCTTGTTTGAATGATGCGAGTAAACACAGCTGGCAGCCGCGGTGAAACTCGAGCGACTAGAGTGATGCGATAGGAGCGTTTAGAGCGAAGCGAATATTCGCAACGCGTCCGGTCTGAACGCAGCATTAAAGCGAGCTCCGCGCTGCACTGGAAACGCGCCATTACATCACCAGAAGTCCTAATTTAAGGGGTCATTTCTCCCAAAAAAAAATGTTTTACTCATATCAATAGCCCCACCAAAAATATTTTCCACCAGCCGCCACTGACTATATCCATGGTGTCCTTAAACAAGCTGAAATAGTCCAAATGACTCTGGTTGGCTGAAGTACACAGTAGTAGTAGTTGTTGTTGTTGTTGTTGTTGTTGTGGACGATATAAACAAACATAAGTCTGTTAGCTCGCCAGCTCACAGATGTACACATTGGAGTAAAGGCCAATCTAATCTGATGGCAGTAAACATCGTCTAATACACTGCCATCAGTTCAACATCGGGGCAGATTTAAAAGTCAAATCAGGACGGTACACTGAGTCTGGACAGTGGCCGTGTAGCTGCCTGGATATTAGAATAAAACATTTGTCAATCAGGTATAATGTAAAGCAGTAGCGTTTAGAAAAAAAGGCAGAAAATAAAGTGGGTTTAAACATGCCAATATGTTCCTATGGTTCTTAAAAGAAATTGAAACCTTTTACATGGAATGTTTCTTCAGTTTTGATGGTGCATGCAGTGCTGGAATTGGGCCGGTACTCACCGGTACGCAGTACCGGCACTTCTGGTTCTGACCCATGGAGTACCGGCACTTGTTGCTCAGTACCGGCATGCTGGCGGTACTCCGGTACTCATGCACCGTGCCAGTACTCAACACTCTCCCGCCGTTCTTATTATACATCCATATATATATATACAGCCGCCCGGTACTCAGTAGATGCGTCATGAGGTGCCGAACGGACATTCTCATCGCTCTAACCGCTGGAGTTTCACAGCGGCTGTCAGCTGTTTACTCCTGTCATTCAAACAGAACGTGCTGGAGAGGGGGCGGGGCTTATCTTCTCCATGTAAATACTGTGGTGGAAACGACTATGTCAAAATTAACCTATTTGACCGTGATTTAATAGTAATACACGTTTCAAAATAATAATAATAATAATGCCGAAGTAACAACATACTGAAAACTGTTAGTAAAACCATGTTTTAATGCTTTACAATTTACATACCTAGATGCACGTGTGTTGTGTTTATGCAGTGCAACTCCCACCCAGTGGGTGGCTATGTAGAGTGATAGAACAGAGCAGGCACGCCCCCGAGAGAAGGAAAGCAAGTCACGTCACAAATTAGCATTTCTAAAATGTTAGCGTGGATTAATAAAAGTGCAAAAAGACAGCGGTTGTCGCCGGAAGAAACTTCAAATACAGAGAATGCTGTGCCTGTGTTGGAAATTGTGTCTGATGGGGAGCTTTCTTTGGTTGATCCTCCTGCTCCAAGTTCTAGTGCATTAGCATTAGCACTAGCTCCGCCGCCTCCTCCAGAGCCTCTAACGTTAGCTGCTGCTGGCGCAACTGCCACCACCAACACCGGGCAAAGCGATGCACCTGACTGCTGGACAACGGACCAGGTGCAATATTTTTGCAAGACCAATGCATGGCTCCTTCTTAAAGATAAGAAGCTAGGATGTCGGATATGCAGAGATGTCAAATCTTTGGGAATACACACTGGACAAGGACTGAAACTGTCAACTGAATGGGGTGAGTGTGCAGTGTCTCATTTCGGTGTTGACAAGGGCAAACAACAAGCTAGCCTGAGAAAAAAAAATCAAAGAACATAAAGAATCACAAGCCCATGTAAAAGCTGCTGACATCCTTACATCTGCTTCACGTGAAACTATTCAACATCAAGTGCAGTCTATGCATAAATCTGAATTAGACACCACTATCAGAGTTTTTCGAACGGCATATAAAATTGGCAAACATAGCCGGCCATTCACAGACATGCCAATTGATTTGAATGTACAGAAACTGATACGGGCTGAACGTGGGCAGGGTTTTGCACTCCAATAAAACCTGTGGCGAAATCATCGACCACATAGCTCATGAGCTAAAGAAAAAAATGGCAAAAGACATTACAGAAAAGCAAAGAAAACTGTGTTTTGGTCGATGAATCTACCACTATTAGTGGTAAAACGGTGCTTGTTGTGTGTCTACGCTCAGCATTAGCTGATGCTGAGCCCGAAACGTTTTTTTGGGAGCTGATCGAGTTGGATGGAACAACGGCTGATGACATCACAAAGGCGTTAATGGAGTGTCTTGGAAGAGATTTTAACGAGGACTTTTTAGGTCAGTGTTTCGTTTCTTTTGCATGTGATGGGGCTTCAGTCATGCTAGGGAAGAGAACAGGCGTTGCTACCCAGTTGTGTAGTAAATTCCGAAGCCTGTTTGTGTGGCACTGCTCCAATCATCGTCTAGAGCTGGCAGTTGGGGATGTGGTCAAGGAGGTCTCAGGGCTCAATCATTTCCAGATCTTTTTTGACAAACTCTATTCCTTGTTCCATGCCTCCCCCAAAAATCAGAGGCAGTTAGCGCAGTGTGCGCAAGCAGTCGGACAGCGTCTCCTGGTGATAGGGCGTTTTTTGTCCATCCGCTGGGTGGCTTCAAGTGAAAGGAGCGTCAGAGCAGTCTGGGAAAACTACCGAGTGTTTCATGATCACTTCACAAATGCTGCAAACGACACGAGCAGGGATTCCAGAGACAGAGCAAAGTACAAGGGCCTGGATGATGTGCTCACATCTGCAACGTTTGTCAGCAATCTGGGACTGATGTACGATGCGCTCACAGAGCTCAGCGACCTCTCTCGGCAACTCCAAAAAAGAGGAGATGACACTGCCTACAGCAGATAGGCTCTTAACTCGAGAAATACGAGTTTTTTGAATCCATGGTCACCATGCCTGGCCCACACATGACTACAGTTCATACAGCTCTAGCTGAGAAGTCCTTCAAGGGTGTTGCCCTGCGTGAGAATGGCAGGCTTGTACAGATTCATGCAGGTCAGTTTTTCCGCAGTATGGTAGATAATCTGAGACACAGAATGACTTCCACAACCTCCTCTCATGTCAGCACAAGAGAAATCCCATTACATGGCCGGGAGGCCCGGGACAATCAGCTAATCCAGGACATGAAAGTTATCCATCCTGGAAGTTGGCCTGAAGAGGAGTTAGACGTACAGTATGGGGACGTAGAGGTGCTACGTTTGTGCGAAGTGCTGAAAGTGGACAGAAGAGAGACTGTTCAGGGCTTTCGCGAATACAAGGAAAACCAGGGCATCCCGTACACCTGCTGCCATGGAGCCTCTACTGAAAGCAGTCCGAACCATCGCTGTCTCCACTAGTGAGTGTGAGCGGGCATTCAGCTGCATGAACGATATCCTTACTGCAAAAAGGAATGCTCTCTCTGTCAGCCAACTGTCCAGCCTGGTTTTCATTAAATGTAATGGACCATCACTAGGACAGTTCAATCCGGAACAGTATGTGAGGTCCTGGCTGGCAAAGGGAAGGAGAAGTGCTGATGAAAGAGCCTGTCCAGCTTCAGCCCCTGATACTGATGTCCCCAAGGCCTTCTGGAGCCTTTTCTAACAATGTGAAGTATATTGCAAAGCAGCTCACCCAGTGAGAAGACTTTTGGCATAATGTGCCGATTTGTACAGATCCTGGAGATAGAAGGACTTCAGACCAACCAGGGAGTTATCTGATCAGCTTGGTGTTCAATGTAACTCTTTACCATGGCTCAGACTTTGTTACTTGCAGTTACAGTTTCTCATTTTAGATTGTGCAAATTTTGCATTTGTTTTTACATGTTCTTTGTTCATGCTCTTTATCATTTTTCTGAGTTGGAAAGTTAGATTGCATCATAGTTTACTTTATACATATTTGTATTCTTCAGTGGTGAAGTATATTGCAAAGCAGCTCAGCCATGTGAGAAGACTTTTGGCACTTTTTCGTTTTTCGTTTTCTGAGTTGGAAAGTTAGATTGCATTCAAAATGTACAGAAATACTTAATTTTGTTAAAGCTTTTTATAAAAAATGCTTCTGACCAGAGCTTTGTTTCCTTGTCATTAATGTTGAACACCACCAGAGGGGCTCTCACCTGAAAGGTCTCTGCTTCATGTGTCTTCAGCAGAAGATCTAGACTTTGATTGCTATATTTTCAGTTAATATTGACCTTACTGAGCTTTAGCCATATCCGCTGCCTATCATAAAAAAATGTAAGTACAGTGAACCTTTCTAAAATATACAGTAGTAAAGAGACAAACCCACCAGCATTATAGTAGCCAAATTCTTGTTTGTGGGCTGTATATATAAAATTGACTTGAAAAAGTTGCTGATTTTAGAGTACTGGCACCTTTTTCATTCCAATTCAAGCACTGGGTGCATGTAGTTCATTGAGGCAATACATTCCTTAGTGTGTGCTACATTGACTGAGAAAGTTGAGTCTTTGTCTAGATGTATCAGAATGCATTGCATTCAAGATATTAATGCCCAATTAAAACACAAGTTGCGTCTCCACTTCTGCAGGTATTGAAATTATAACGTAGACTGCGGTGCTTCTCAAAGTGTGGTCCGCGGACCACTGGTGGTCCGTGAGTATATTGGTAAAATTTCACATTTGAAATAAATAAATAAATGTAAGTTTTCCGCACTCTCGCGGGAATATCTCCGCAATGGAGCGAGCTTAAGTTTCACTTTCAATTGCATGATATAGCCCAGATAAACACCTTCATCACACATGTGGCCAGTTGTTTGTACCATTTTCAGTCGATTTGTAAAAAACGATGTGTTTTTGGATATTTGTGGAGTTATGTGGTCCGCGAGTGTTTTTTTATTGGTTAAGTGGTCCTTGGTATGAAAAAGTTTGAGAAACACTGAGTCGTAGAGGCTATGTTGTCAGACCCAGAGTACTATTTTACACGTTGTCAAGAACAGAGGTATGTTCACTACTTCAATATTTCCGTTTTGCAATTAAAGCCAGACCACGGGTTAATTTCACTATGAGGCATCTCATGAAAAGAACCAACAGTACTTTATTCTGCGATAAAAATACGTAATACTAAAAGTAAGTGTTTTCTCTCATTAGCACATATTTGTAGGGTCTGGCCATATGTTCCCACCTGGTTTTGAGTAGCATCTAAGCATGTGTGTCCCCTGACAACCCAGAGACATTCAAGATGGAACACCCTTTAATTCAGGCTTCCCTTTAACTGCGTAATTCCCTGTTAAATGATGGCAATGAATGAAGCAACAACAGATTTTGGACAGTAGAACTCAGCTCTCTCAGTCAACAAAGCAAGACGTCCACATAAAACGTCTCTTTTAAGATAACTTTTTTTAATTTAAGTAACTCTTATAGTTTAAATCTTTCATACATTTTAAACATAAGAAACACGTTCTGTAGTCCTTCCTCCTTACAAACAAGCTTCAACATAAACTTACAGTATGTGCACTGTTCTCTGAATGTAGACAAACTGCTATCTTTCTTTTTAACTCATTTACTTAACATATTGCTCTAAACTCACTTATCGTGACTTTGGTCATATCATTTGAGTCAGCTAACCAACTTTATAATTATATGCAGTCTATGCTAACCACACTAACATTATACAAATCAATGTCAGAAAAAACATTGTGTCCTGAATTCTACAATAACAATAGTTTAATGGGTCATGTGAAATTTGGAGTTACGAGCTTGTCACACAGCAGATAAAACACTTAGTATCAATAATGCAGACATATCATCTCTTAACCTCAAGTCTACATTAAGGATTGAGTTATACACACTGCAGGTACAGATATGGTTGAATAGAACGCTCCTCTAGCTCAACTGCACAGACGTGTTTATTTTGCCATGGCTACGGTATATAAATGATCACAGTTTCAATGTCCATCATCTACCAAGAGTTGTTAGTCAGTCCATGTCCCGAAAATGCACTCTTTAAATCCACAAAGATTTCTTTAAAATAAATGGATCCGTTGTACAGTAGTAAATGAGTCCTCTCACAACACTGATTGCTCAGATTCTTGCAGCCCAGAGCTTTAAAAGTGACAGCGTTCAGAAAGACTGCCCCAGACCAAGAACACAGATTCATTCTGCTCTCTGTCACTCCTCCAATTCCTACTGAGATCTGTCCCAGAGAGACAGACCTACTGCGGAGTGTAGCTAGCGCGCGCGCGCACACACACACACACACACACACACACACACACACACACAACACAACACACACACACACACACACACACACACACACACACACACACACACACACACACACACACACACACACACACACACACACACACACACACACACACACACACACACACACACACACCACACACACACCACACACACACACACACACACACACACACACAGCTTTCATCTCTGAGTGTGAGCCCTATATTCTGTTCAACTGGGACAGTGAGGTCTTAACTAGACTGGCCTAAAAACACTGTTTTCTCTATTTCTCTGCCTCTCTTCACAGTCCTTTTTAATCTCCAAGACGCTGCTTCAAGTATGTTAAACACAGTATCTGTGTATGTGTGTCTATTCCTGTGAGAACACTTGGTTTTATACTGCCAAAGTGTTAAAATGTTGGCAAAGCGAGGACGTTTTGACAAATGCCTGTAGTTTTTTTAAATGAGTGCGTTGGATTAGTCTAAAGCGAATGATCGAGGCTCTATTACCTCATTCACACCAACGCAACTCCGGTTGAAGCTCCGTGCTAGAGCTTTTCAGGTTCAGAACCGGTTCTTCGGTTTAACTCCGGCTCTTTTCACACTGCCCAGAGTCCGACTGGTGCTGTGTCATTGCGTCATCGTTTGCGTCATGACGTAACCGTTTGCGTGCCTGCTTCATAAAGCCAAACCGCGCGGAAACCCCTCACAGCTGACACCGACAACAACAACAATGGCCGATTGTGCTCCAGCTTCCTCTGTACCTCTTCGGAAGACCAGATTCCCAGTAGGTAGCTGGTCTCTTCAGTGGACCACTGCTGCTTGTTAAGTTTCTCCATCGTTGTGTACAAACTGGATAAAACGCGGGCTTTTTGTTGTTGTTCAGGAGTTGATCTCGCCCCTGCCCCCGCCTCGACGTAAGCGTGACGTATGTGGTGCTTTTGCTCTGGCCGGACATTTTTTTGGTGCTCGAACTGAACCGGATTCCGGAGCTAAGAGGCTGCTCCGCTGCTGTGTGAACAGAAAAACCCGGTGCTTTTCAAGCTCCAGCTCCGAACCAGCCCTGAAACACCGTTGGTGTGAATGAGGTATATGTGTCACACTAGGGCCAGTTTGTGGTCTACACTGCATGTTAGTGTGTGTGTGTGTGTGCTTGATGTCCCTGGAGTGTACTTCACTAGTCAATAGAGAGCATAATGTTGTGAGTTTAACAACAATGCCCCAGGGGTCTGGCGGTTGAGTGAGCTCATTGGACTGGTGTCCAGAGTGGACACTTGGGACGAGTGACACAAAGAGAGAGAGAGATAGGGATGTATTTACACAGAGCAGGTTGAGCAGCTGAGATCTACTACACAAGTAATAATGGTTATACTGGGTGTTTTAATTGAAAAGACAAATAAAACAACATTTGACTAAAATGTTGATATAGGGCAGAAAGAGAAGCAACCCAAAGCCATGTAGGCCTACTTAGGCCTGAGCTCCAGGATAGCACAGATAACTCAAACAGATGCCCCTTTCACACCAACGCAGCTCCCGTTCTAGCTCTGTGCTTGCGCTCTTCTGGTTCGGAACCGTTTTTTCTTTTCAGCCCCCGTTTTGTTCACACCACCCAGAGCCCCATCGTTTGCGTCATGACGTAACCATTTACGTGCCTGCTTCATAAAGCCAAACCGTGCGGAAACCCCTCACATCGACAACAACGACAATGGCCGATTGTATTGAAGCACTGCTCGTTTTGCTTTTGCTTTGTCGAAACCAAATGGAAATAATAGGACGACTTCACCACCAACTTTCCATTTGTCACAAGCAACTTTAAAATGTTCTTCACAATCATCATCATCAACTTCAACGACGATTACGCGCCAAGCTCAAAATACCTAGCTTTGCAGCATTACATTTCCATCGTTGTGTACAAAATGGACAAAACGTGGGCTTTTTGTTGTTGTTCAGTAGGTTGATCGCCCCTGCCCCCGCCTCCGACGTAACCGTGATGTGTGCGGTTCTTGCTTCTAGACGGACAATTTTGTGCTTATCAGGCTGAAGCTCCGAACCGGCCCTGGAACCGCATTGGTGTGAAAGGGGCAAGAGAGGTGATAATATCAATCAATCAATCAATCAATCAATAAATCATATAATCAATCAAATAAAAAATACATTAGTAATTCCCAAAGGGAAATTAGAACACATAAGAACAAAATAAACACAAATCTATAAAAACACAAGTTATTGTAGCCACAGGGACTTGACGTCAGGCTCACGGTGAAGACATGGCAAAGCTTCGGAAGCAATACCGCCGGCCCAAACACTCCGGAAGCGACATAAAAAGAAAATGCTGGGAGCTGTTGAAGGAAGTGTCATTGATGGAAACACCGCCCGAACAGTACATTGACAATAAATGCTTCCTCTCACTAACACTGATTGCTCGGATTCTATAAAGAAGTGCTAACTGACCATCCTGTGTATGTTTTGACAATTATACAAAAATCGCATTTTGCATCACTATTTGAACTCATATTTGACCTAATTGGTTCTAGGAAGTTCATGTTGTACAAGCACACACGTTCTTTGGGCAAGGACGACATTTTGGAGCCGACCTGCATCGGTGTTGGCTAGCGCTCCAACACATTGTACGTGACTAAGGGGCAGGACGTTGCTAAGCGGTTGACCAATCACAACAGAGCCTGCTATCTAACCAATCAGAGCAGACTGTGCTCAGGTTTCAGCAGTATGAGAAAAATAAAGACCTTTTCGGACATTAAAGGTGGGGTAGGTAATTTTGGAGAAACCAGCTCGAGTGCACTAGAATTCGAAAATACACAACCGGAAAAAATCTGCCACTTCCTTACACAGCCCCTCCTCCAACCATGGATGTATAATAAGAACTGGATACAGCGTGGGAGGCGGGGCCTCATTCATTCCTATTAGAGTTGCTCATTAGTGCATGATGATAAAATGGCCCAACTTTTGAGAGAGTGAAACGTCACAGATTACCCGGCATGCCTGAGAAGTACCCGTATGTGCACTCATAGAGCATGCGCAACTTTAACCAAAATGCTCGTTCACATCAAGCACGTCAATTTGTGTACACGTAACAGCACCGTGCGTTCATGACAGCATGGTAATGGGTTGTTATTATGATGGATTTGATATTAACGAGGCGGCAGTTAGCAGCTAGCGGCTAGCTAGTAATTATGCTAAGGTTAACATCAATCGTTATGTACTTATATTACGCTCTAACAGGATCTAGTGATATCCAACAGAGCTTCATTTAGCATGAAAGAATTATTGCACATATATATATATATACAGTGCAATAAGCTTCTTAGTGCAATAATAAGCTACAGGGACGTTAATCTAACGTCGGTAATATTCACTTTATTTAATACAAGATTTACATCATACAACCCATGTAGTATAATATTTTACAAATGATGAATTACAGCAATCATGTGCAATATATCCATTATTACAGCTCCGTGGGATGGCAGTAAGGCGATATGGGTCCGTTGTTATTGTGCATCCATGGGTAAAGATCAGGTAAAGATACACTTAACACGTAACTTGAACCTGCCGGGCGGCGCGGTCCCGTGGGTTAGATGCGCGTTCATAATGCAGAGGGAAATAACTCTCAGAATAACGTTATTAGCAAATGTTTACAACTTGAGGAACGAATGTTTTTAATAAGGGCTATACAAGTGTTCATACTGGGTTGTTTATTTAGTTTAAAAAAAATTATCCAACGAGTTACAGACCACTCTTTCCCCATGTAAGTCAATGGGAAAAAGTGTTTCCGGGCCCAGCAACCTAAAGGAAGTGTAGTACCGCCGTTTGGCCACCACGAATATTCTCATCAGACTCCGGTGCACTTCCTGGGGGCTTGCCTCCAACACACACAAACACACACATGACCAATGAGGACACGAGATAAGTTTGTGCACAGATGGAAGGCTGACAGGCAGGTAGGCCATCCAGTTACTTTAGACGGGCCGGCTAAAATGATTGGTCGTGCTTTTTACAGTACTACGGCTTCCACAGATGACTTTTTTTATGGATTTTTTGTCAAAGCACTTAAGATATTCATTGCTATCGGGATGTTAAGAGCATTCCATGGAATATAACAAAAAGTGTATCTCGAGCCGGTTTCTCAAACTTACCTACCCCACCTTTAAAGCATGGAAACAGTAAAGGCAAAATATACAAATATGAACCTGAACATTTGCATAATATGTCATCTTTAAGAGGTTCTGACAGCTACATAGAGAACGTCCAGCTTTCAGTATCAATATTCCAGTCCGCCTGCTCTTGTAGTGATCATTTCAGAGCACCATTTCAAATAATTAAGTACCAAGAAACACCGACATCTTTTTGTTTATGCTCTGGATGCGGCTCGTCACTTTTAATTTCCAAAAAACATCAGCTTTCTGATGACACACACACAGCTTCCTGTCTCAGCCGTGGCTTAGCAGTGAACCAGACTCTTCACATAGCAGCCGGCTAGTCAGTCAGTCAGTCAGTCAGTCAGTCAGTCCTGTCACTGCAGGCTACCATCTATTAGCCGGGGGAACATCCCGACTTTATCTCGCACTACACTGCAGAGACAGAGCGCACACACGCGCGCTCGCACACACACACACTAATTTAATCAATAGCATGTATCTGACATCTTTAAAAAAAATTGCTGCAGGACTGAAAAGGGTTTCGTTGAAAATGGATGCAAATAAAGCCCCCATTAAACAACACAGCCTGTGTGTGCTTCATAAATACGTACTGAAATATCTTACATTCCCGAACACAGCAACGCCAGCTGGAATGTGACTGGAATCCGTCCTCCCTCCATCTTTTTCTCCTCCAGTTCTTTCTGCTCTGTTTCCTCATGAAGGTTGTTGGAGTTCAGTATAACAATTGTGTGCTTTTGTATGATGAAATATTCACAACCTAAACTAAAATCTGTATGCATAATGACAGAAATATACAAAGATTCATAAAGTAATGTGGTTTTTAAATCTAAATGATTTTTTTTTTTCTTTCGCTCAGTGTATTTACAATTGGCATACTACCAGCTAGCTACTAATTGAATATTTTTTACTTGTGTTATTAATAATAATTATTAATTTACCTGCACTATCTGCTGTTGTAATGTAAATGTCCCTGTTGCAGGACAAATAAAGGATTTCCGATTCTGATTTGGGCATATGAGACTGAGATCAGTCTTTAGTGCAAAAAAAAGGAAAAGTGCGACGTCTCACACAGGTTGTTACACTCAGTTTTAGTAATTGTCTTTTCTTTCTTTTTTTTTGCCTGTGTGTTTTGTCTGATGACTCCCTTTGTAGTGACATGATTTTGGTCGAGAGCAAACTTTGAATCTAGTAAACCAATAACGGCTGTGAATCTGGTGCTCTCAGAAATGTATTTTAAAGAGACAGTTCACCCAAAAATCTAAAAAACATTCTCTTATCTGTAGTGCTTTTTATAAATTGATATTGTTTTTATGTGAGTATTGGAAAGATGACAGCCTTATCTTTGATATAATGGGACTATGCCACTCAGTTTATAGTGTTTGAACCGCCCAAAAAGTACATCTGAAAATCTAAACAGCAAGAAATAGTTTTACTTCTTACTTAAGATTCTTTACAGATCTTGTAGTAGCAGTTAGAAACTTTTTTTTTCTTTCTACCGAACTATACTCTCAGGGATAGGGTTAGCATCTACTTAGCTAGCTAACGTCACAGCTTAGTTTAGCAGGACGCCATTAATGTTGACATCTTGACCTGTCAGAACAAAACCCCTTTTTCCATAAGTATGCATGGATGCTTCTGCGTGAATATACGGCAAGCTAGTAGCTGGGTAGGAAACAAATTGTTCTATTTATCTAGATTCATAAATATGTTCACAGTGAGGTAATATCTATACTTTTTTTTTGTTGAACTGGGTGAACTGTCCGTTTAAAGCTCTCAGCCTTACATTTTCTGCATCCTTTTCCATCTCTCGCCGTCTCACGACCACAGGGTTAAAAGTCCTTTGGCAGATTCCTCGGCTAACACGAAATTAGTTGCCCTCTAACTGAATTTCAGGCGTTTTTCGGCTTTGGGGGAACAATCGTGGCCATTCATGTTACCGTGTCCCCTAGACGCCCTCCTCCTCCCCTGACCACCGTCCCATTTCTACACGCTATGTCTGAAAAACATGCCTTGTCTTTCCAAACACAGACTATTATTGTACATTTCATTTAAAATTGTAATTCGGGATATCGAGGCAGAATGTAAAGCGAGACATTCGAAGGAACAGAAAGAGAACAGATGTGTACACATGCGATGTAAAGATCACGTTTCAGCTCTAATTCCGACGTTATATCAAAGACTAAGTGTATATACAAGAGGTTTTTTTTTGAGACATGATATTTTACCACCAAAAAAATCCTCAAAAACAATTAAATAGGAAATAGTTATGTTTTGTTTTATGGTCTTGGCCCAAATTTAGAATTGAAAAATCTATTAAATAGTTGTTTTTAGTCTTCACATGATTCCACACACACACACACACACACACACACACACCTTGATTATGATAAAGGTGTTGTGTAGATGCCAATAAGGTATACTAAAGAGCCCGCACCTTACCAGAGAATCACTGAAACCTACGGCTTCTCATGGCTAACTGCTTAATGTTATCAATTCAGTTTCTTTCTGCTCCAGTTTAGACTAACTTACTTAAATGTTGTATAAAAATATTCTATGGATACAACAATTACCCAGAGGTGAAAGAAGTTTTCAAATATTTAACACAGTTAAAGTACCAAAGGTAAATGCACTCATATTGCTTTTGAAGAAAAATATGATGTGTGTGTATATATATATATACACACTGAACAAAAATTCACTTTTGTTTTTGCTCCCATTTTTCATGAGATGAACTCAAAGATCTAAAACATTTTCTATATACACAAAATAACCCTTTCTCTCAAATATTGTTCACAAATCTGAAAAAATCTGTGATAGTGAGCACTTCTCCTTTGCCGAGATAATCCATCCCACCTCACAGGTGTGGCATATCAAGATGCTGATTAGACAGCATGATTATTGCACAGGTGTGCCTTAGGCTGGCCACAATAAAAGGCCACTCTGAAACGTGCAGTTTTGCTTTATTGGGGGAGTCTGGGGGGGTCCGAAAACCAGTCAGTATCTGGTGTGACCACCATTTGCCTCATGCAGTGCAACACATCTCCTTCGCATAGAGTTGATCAGGTTGTTGATTGTGGCCTGTGGAATGTTGGTCCACTCCTCTTCAATGGCTGTGCGAAGTTGCTGGATATTGGCAGGAACTGGAACACGCTGTCGTATACACCGATCCAGAGCATCCCAAACATGCTCAATGGGTGACATGTCCGGTGAGTATGCTGGCCATGCAAGAACTGGGATGTTTTCAGCCTCCAGGAATTGTGTACAGATCCTTGCAACATGGGGCCGTGCATTATCATGCTGCAACATGAGGTGATGGTCGTGGATGAATGGCACAACAATGGGCCTCAGGATCTCGTCACGATATCTCTGTGCATTCACAATGCCATCAATAAAATGCACCCGTGTTCGTCGTCCATAACATACGCCTGCCCATACCATAACCCCACCACCACCATGGGCCACTCGATTCACAACATTGACATCAGAAAACCGCTCACCCACACGACGCCACACACGCTGTCTGCCATCTGCCCTGAACATTGAAAACCGGGATTCATCCGTGAAGAGAACACCTCTCCAACGTGCCAGACGCCATCGAATGTGAGCATTTGCCCACTCAAGTCAGTTACGACGATGAACCGGAGTCAGGTCGAGACCCCGATGAGGACGACGAGCATGCAGATGAGCTTCCCGACAGTTTGTGCAGAAATTCTTTGGTTATGCAAACCGATTGTTGCAGCAGCTGTCCGAGTGGCTGGTCTCAGACGATCTTGGAGGTGAACATGCTGGATGTGGAGGTCCTGGGCTGGTGTGGTTACAGGTGGTCTGCGGTTGTGAGGCCGGTTGGATGTACTGCCAAATTCTCTGAAACGCCTTTGGAAACGGCATATGGTAGAGAAATGAACATTCAATTCACGGGCAACAGCTCTGGTGGACATTCCTGCTGTCAGCATGCCAATTGCACGCTCCCTCAAAACTTGCGACATCTGTGGCATTGTGCTGTGTGATAAAACTGAACATTTCAGAGTGGCCTTTTATTGTGACCAGCCTAAGGCACACCTGTACAATAATCATGCTGTCTAATCAGCATCTTGATATGCCACACCTGTGAGGTGGGATGGATTATCTCGGCAAAGGAGAAGTGCTCACTATCACAGATTTTTTCAGATTTGTCAACAATATTTGAGAGAAATGGTTATTTTGTGTATATAGAAAATGTTTTAGATCTTTGAGTTCATCTCATGAAAAATGGGAGCAAAAACAAAAGTGTTGCATTTATATTTTTGTTCAGTATATATATATATATATATATATATATATATAGGTGCAGTGATGACATATTTTTGTATGCAGACCTGGAAGTTAGCATCGCAAGGGGTCCCTCTCCAAAAATAAATTGTATTTCACAATAAGCTGACAAACAGATGTTTGATACCTAACATGTTTTGTTCCACAGAATAATCTCCACATATTAACCTAGTATGTGATTTGTTAAGCGTAAATGCAATCGGGCAGAAGTAAAAAGCTTTAAACAAATTACATCACGGTCGCATGACTAGGCGACCGCTAAAGCTAAAGGCAGCTAATGTTCGGAGTGATGATGTTTAGTAGCCTCATTTAGTGTTACATTTACGTGTTAAAAGTTAAAACACATACAAACTGCTGGTCTGTATTGAACCCACCTTGCAAGGAAAATAAATAAAAGCGATTTAAAAAAGGTACGCCTGACAGAAGTAAAAATCACTTACTATGAAATGCATTTCCACTGAGACTTCAGAGATTTAAATTCTCTTCCCCTGCTAAAATAAATTCCACAATGAAAAACAATGTTTTTTCACTGCAAACTTAGTCAAGTCACAGATTACAGACGAAATGATCAAGATAGTACAAATGTTTCATACAATTAGTTTTATTTGTGATCTCTAAACATAGAAACGGGAGCATTCGATTGGATGCAATATAAAACATATTTTTTGGTAGATGGCAGTTGACTTACAATATTCCCTTTTTAAATGATTTTGTCTAACCTTTTAAAGGCTTGAAACATACAAACAAGTAGTGTGATGATGGCAAGTGGAATCTTACCCCTGAGAAAGTTAGACATTTGTGTTTTGAAAAACAGTTCTTAAAAATTACTGAACAAAGAAGTCAATCACAGAAGGCATTACCTGCTGTAAACTGGAACAGCATTGTTGACACTGTTAGCGGATGGTGAATATAAAAAGTATAAATCAGTCAACATCTCACAGCAAGAAATAATAAAAGAAACATCATTACACACTTCCCTGTGATACCATGCTATTAGTTTATAATTTAGCCCAATTTATAATTATTGGAGACGCGTACACTACTACTATCTTACGTTTCACAAGAGTCAGTGTGACACATCATCAGAAAACAATCATTGTAGAAGAATCAATAACGCTTCTTCTTCCTTTTGTCACACTGAAATATTTTTTGTTTCATACGTAGCAGCGAACACCACTTTCACGACTCACTACAATAATTGACGACAGGATCTTGGCTGTGATAGATTATTTTTCTTCAGAAAGTTTCAAATCTATATAAATGTAAGAAATAACAGAACAAAAAGCTGAAAAAAGAAAAAAAAAAAACACATGCACAGTCATGGTTTTGATTGTCTGGAAAAAGTCCAGTAGTAACGTTCATACGTGTGATTTATAGTCAATGGGCAAAACAAATAGAATTGGGTATTTTAACTGTGCATTTTGATTAATTTCTCTTTTTACAAAACATCTTTATCCATCTATCAGGATGTAACAAGGCAGTGGAAATCATACAATCATTCAAAACCATAATGCTAGCTTGTTAGCCGAGTCGTTTACATTAGCTTTAGCTACATTAGCACAGATAGCAAGGCAGTACAGAGTCTAATGTCAAAACAATCAAACGTTTTTTTTACAATAATGCAAGGTAAAATAAATCTTGGACGTGATTGTTTGCTTCACCTGTTCATAGTGTTAGTGCTGTTTTTCGACAATTTCAGGGAATCATATATCGTTCGTTAGGAGAAATAAGAAAATATATAAAACAGATTTACAAGACAGATGGATGTTATGAACCCATCACAAGTGTTAATTTGATGACATACAGAGATATGTTTTGATTATTAATCCTCAAATACATTCAACTTGATTTTCCTGTAACTATTGTATGTTTATGCCACATTTCCACCGCATGGAGCAATGACAGCTCTACTAAAATGTTTCTTTTGGTTTTCCATAAGCTGAAGTTTTTGATTGTACCCAGGACTTTAATTCGTACCACTTCGGTGAAGGATCCCATAGAGCTTGGCCGATACACGAAGGTGGGGTCAGAACACTGCAGACCACTGATTGGTCAGAGAGCATCGTCACTTGGGCGAACCTGGACGTTCTGCACAAACCTACAATATCATTAAGTTCATCTATTTGGTTGGGGATACAAATCATTCATCATTCAGTGTTGCACATCGTGACATCAGCTGAGAGCCCCACCTTCATTAAGAGGGTACTATCTGCAGTAGAAAGCTAAATTAAGAAAAATTACCTGGTACAAAAAGTCCAGTCAAGCAGAGCCATGCAATGGAAAGAAGAAAGTAAAGCCTTCTGTGGGAAGAGGTTTCCATGTTGTTTCCATTTCCATTGAAATAAACCGACCATATCAGATCTACAACAAAGCACGAGTGTGGTCATCAAACCAACTGGTGCTACAAAAAACTTAGCATCAGTTTGGTAAAAAAAAGGCAGGTATGAATGCTTTCATTGACCAAAGATATCATACATAAAGAAACATCAACATACATATTACAACTTTCTGATTGGTCACATACATTCTATTGTTACATATATTGATTTGAATATACCTTCCCATTTAGTTAACAGATGTTTTCATGTATACATTCCTAGTAGGGGACGGTGATGTATTTAAGGTTTAAGATAATATATAACTTTTGATTCATCCAAGAGCGTTGTTGAGGATTATAGGAAAGAACCAAATTCAAACTGAAAGCTGGAATTGACAAAATGCTGACCAAAACATGCTTTGGTTTCGTTCCCTGGTAGAATTAGAAATGATAACCTTGTTTGCAGCTTTCAGGAGATTACATTCATTACTGTATGCAAACTGATCATTTAACCACAGCATACTGTATCAAAACATCCTTATCTTCAGCTGCCGAACATTCATCAACATTTTTAAATATTTACAACATGTTGATCTCATGTGGTCTTTCCTTCTGCTCTAACAGTTGAGGTTTGGAGAAATTTGCATCCAAAAGTTGGTCAAAAAAAGTCAAAACCAGTAAGAATTGGCAAATGTGAAGCTGTAAATATAAAGCCCATCTTACAGTCCTTGAGTTATTTTTGTCAAACAACATATCTTAAGAATCTAAAAGAAAAAGGCAACATGATGTTTTTCATATATAAAGTATTTTTCTTGAGGCTTATGAAATAATGTGGCTTTTTTAAAGATAATGCCTCTTCCATTTACAGAAAGTTCAGGGTAAGAATTTTTCGGGCTATATGTATTTTTTTGTTTACGAAAGAACCCTGTCTTAAAAAGGTAGAATAAAGACAAAAGTTTCCTTTTTTTATTGACACTCAGATATTTCAACCCCTAATGGAATTAACAAAATAGCCTACAGCAGCCTGAATCAAACCCACAAAGGAGTTCATTATGTAGTATGCTAAATGAATAATGAAGGACTGTAACAGGAAGAAAGGTCAGAAAAAGAAACCACAACTGCTGTTTCAAAGATTGTTGAGGCACTTTTTACCCTTGGTGCTGCCCTTGATTCAACATCTTATTATCCCGATGTCTCATCCCCTGCAGATTCCTGTCAGATCTCTGATGTTTGAGTCATGCGGTGGGTTAATTGAAACGAGCATTACATGAGTTGAAAACCTTCATTTTGTCGAGCCTGAGGACAGTCCAAACTCTGTCCATCAGAGGCTCTGGGTGGTCTTCAGGTAGGTGGTGGCCCGTTGACGTACCTGAGGGCCAGGTGGAAGCTACTAGGCGGCTCCAGGAAGAACCAGATCAGACAGGCCAGGAGAGCCAGAGCTGCAGCCAGAAGGAGGCAGAGGAAGGCTGGGTGGAACCGGGAGGAAGGAGCCCTGCTGCTGGGGGTCACACTGTGGAGGAGGAAGAGGGGGTTATCGTTGGGAGTTTACCCTCTAAAAAGGTCTTTGCACAGTTTGTTCTTTTCGTATGCGTTTCTTAATCTGTCATTATATGGATTAACACATATTTGTAATATTAGACAATACTGAATTTATCACTTGGGATCAATGAATAATTCACAATCTGGGCTAATGGGCGAACAGAGGTGGGAGAAGTACTCAGATCTTGTACTTGAGTGAAGGAATACTCTGTTACAAGTAAAAGTCCTGGATTCAAAATGAAGTAAACGTAAAAAAGTATTGGCATGTTTTGATTATAATTATTGATGCATTAAAGTGTTTACCTGTGGATAATTGACATTAGCAAAAAGCTATTGCTTAGCTGCCTGGATCCACTTCTGTCAAATCTTTCCTACCATTACTTTTACACTCAACACCTAGCAACCCTGATTGCAATCACTTGCATAAATCTTTTAACCCTGTAATATTTACTTTGTGCAAGGAGACCATAGTGAATCAGTTTATCAGATGCCATTTTGGATGTTGCATTTTAACCTGCATTTTAACCTCTTTAACTCTTTAACCTCTGGCCCATGTCATGGCCATTTCCACTGATCATAATTCCATTGTTGAGGTCTACTAACATAGATTTATACTGTGCAATTTTCCAAACTCACATTGATTTCGCATACAGCATCTCTGTAAAGTATGTGTATTCACCGGTATTCACTCTGCCCTAAACGGCTTGTTGGAGCTCCTGCGCCCCCTCCCTGTGAGCCCAGTGTGCTCCGATTGGTCAGCTCGGCCACTCTGTTCTGATTAGTCAACCACCAGAGAGGCTCCGCCCATGTCTAACAGTATTTTTTCGGCTCTGAGCGGAGCATCAGTTTTTGTATAAGCTAACCTACCTTTGCTAGTTGTTCAGTGTAATATGCCAACCTACAGTACTATGAACAAAAGCTAGTGGTTCATATTAGGCTAGCAATAACGTGTTTACAATTGCAATCTTATACGATAGTCTGTTACGTGTCGGTCATTCTTTTTAGCTTGTATAAAAACAATGTTTTTCCTAGCATGTCTAGCTATATGTAGCCTTGTTGTTTAGCTTTGTAGCATACATGCTAGGAAAGCCAACTATAATGTAAAAGTTTGGCGACTGACCGTGCGGTAAATCACCCGGAGTATACTGTATATGAGTATTTCGTGTGTGAATGCAGACATTCTCGTGCTATGAGAAACATGTAAGGCCATCTGCTGACATTGTAGTTGATATATGTAAACGCTAGCAACTTCGTTAGCCCAGTTAGCACTGTTTTTAACTGAACCTGAGATTCCAACAGTATATATGCTTGGCTGGCAGAGGGTGCGTCATAGCTCTGGGCGTGGCTACTGGGTATCCAAACGTCACAATGCCCAGGAAGAATATGAGAAATCTCCAACGAGGCGTTTTGGGGAGGTCTTTTCTGTGTTAGAGTTTTACTCCCTACAGGGTGTACTTTGAGGGTTTTTGACTCTGCAGACCGTTTACATGCATAAAAACCTTCATAACACACAAGGGAACGGGTGATAACCGGAAAAGCATGACATGGGCCCTTTAAGCCCGAACAACAATATTGCACGAAACAGTGTCTCAGGGCTTCTTAACATTTAACAACCTACTAATGTGTCATACCCACTTAACGGGAAGAAACTCAACTATCAGACAATATTAACCATTTTTAGCTAAGCGAAACACAAGGGTTAAACCAAGCGTCTAAATTAGCACTAAGCGAAAAAATGCTAACGCACTTAGCACATAACTCACGGTAGCAATATGTTATACTTCATGCTATCTGCATAAACTAGATATCATATGAAAGCTGAGATTCCACAGATTCCATTGTCACCCAAATCGACCAATGGGTTCCAGAGATACGGCAAATACACCCAAAACAAAAAAAAACAAAGCCACCCTCGGCGGGGGTTTTGTTTTTTTTTCACGACACTGTGTCTCAGGGCATCTTAATATTTAAGAACCTATTAATGTGTTATATCCAGGGGTGCACATAACTTTCTCAGTGAGGTAACTTTCTAGTGTTTGGTACTCCAACTTCTGGCTCCACTCAAAGTTATTTGATGAAGCCCTCTGTATCGCGAACGTCAACGGGGGGGGGGGGGGGGGGGGGGGGGGTACTTCAGGGGCTAGTGGAGTACTTCGTGACCACAGAGTGTGAACGTTGTGATCAGCTGTTTTAGCGCAGTTCTCCAGTGAAGGGGGGGGGGGGGGGGGGGGAGTCTCCCTCCGCAGCCGGTTGGCGTAGTTTTGGCACAATTCCGTTGTAAAGACCGACGTTAACAGCAGCCCTGTCTGTGCATATGGAGACCGATTCTGTCGTCCGGTGATCTAACCGCCTTCTGGAAAAGCTTCACAAGTACGTCGGTACGCAAATGCGCTTTGTGACACAAGTGACGGTACGCATTTCAGATTGTTGCCGCGCATGCGTACCTGTGTACCAGTTATGTGCACCCCTGGTTATACCAGATTAACGGGAAGAATCTCAGCTAACTGACGATACAAACCATTTTTACCAAAACAAAACACAAGTCTCATAAGAAGCATCTAAATGACCCCTGAGCGAAAAATGCTAACGCACTTTGGCACAGAACTCAAGATAAAAGATACCCTTATTACTTATCGTAGCTGCACATACAAGATATCCGATTAAAGCTGAGGTGCCACAGATTATTTAGGTATTAGTATAATCACCGAGTGATCCGAACTCGCGACAGGGGAATCAAACACAGACATCACAATACGTACATGTCAATCTGATCAAAATACTTGTTCAATGGCATTAAAACGAGGAAAAACGTGGCTGAATCGGTTAATCCATAGGTTGATCATGTTTCTGTGGATTTAAAAAAATGATTTATAATCCATAATTAAGTAAAAGTTAGCTGCTAATGGTAGCCACCAGAGTTATCGCAGCTTCCGGTTTTGGCTATGCGTCAGTCTCACACACACACATTACCAAATAAGGAGTATGTGGGAGTTCCCCTCGATTCCATTGGCTCTGACGGTTAGAAAGAGATGTCAATCAGCAAAATCGAGCAAGGGGGGCCAGAGATATGGAAAATCCATGCACCCAAATGACCCCAGAAGTGGTTTATTTTTGCTAAATCTCTCTAAAAAAGGTCAAATTTAACTTGTTTTGCATCAATCTTGATACAGGGTACTTATTATATGTTGTAGTTTGGATTCCTAAAGCTTTTAGTCTACCATTCAATCATTCAAGGGTGGTTTTCACTATAAGTAATTTTTTTTTTTGGACGGACACAATAATTTACATTTTTTTACTGTGTTCAATCTGAATTTACTTTAAAATAAAAACATCTATATTGATTCTGACACTTCTACATCCAACTCACAGATGTAACCTTGCTTTGAGAAAAAAGATTATTAATTTAACCCTTTTAGAAGGGAAGATATGGTCATTTGTTCTGGGAATGACATTTTCGAGCCTGAGACTTGAAAAACAGGCTCGGGGCTTAACAAATTTTAAGAACAATTAAATGGTAATGCAATAGTTTATGGGTCTGTGTTTTATGATGATTCCTAGTTTGTTGAAAAGAATAATGTAAACTGGTTACAGGGGAAATGACTAAGATCGGAGAGAGTTATTTGAGTTTGTGCGCTTTAGGGGGAATTTCCTTAAAAAGGACTCCACCGTTCAAACAAGACTTGGAGAAGAGATAATTAAAGAACTGACTCAATTAATTAAATATGGAAATGTTAATAATTGAAATATTTTAGGAGCCTATCGTTGGCATCTAGACTTTAGGGGGATGGATTTTGAATGGTCGCTAAACACATTATCATTTTATTTATGTTAATTCGTGTGACCTCAATTTAGAAAATTCCGAGCAAAAGAAGGACTTTTAATTAATTTGTATTCATTCTAAAGAAGTGGGCTGCAATACTTTTTGCTGGTCAAATAAAAATCAACTACATTTTAATATAAATATTCTTAATACCATGTTAATGAATGTTGAAGCAATGCTAAACACTTTTATTATTATTTTATGTTATTTTGGGTGACCGCAATTTTGAAAATAAAGATTTTTTATTAATTTATATTAATTCTATTAAATGGGTTCCAGAAAACATTGATGCTGGTCAACAACAAACAATCTTCATTTTAATACAAATATTCTATTTTCTTTTTTAAAATACACTCATTTTGATTCAATTAGTTCATGTAACAAGTCCACAAATTCTACATTATCCATGATAATGGCCTCATGTTGTGCGATGACCTGATGTGAAGTTTTTCTCTTCATGAACATAAATCTCACTGTTCTGCTGGTTTCTGTGGTTTCACAAACCTTCATGCTTACAGCCTTTATCGCTCCATCTGCTTACAACTCTTCTCTCACCTTTGTTCTGAGTGAAGACGCTCGGCTCCTTCACAACAGGGCTGCTCTTCTCCAGCCTGAAGAACAGTGAGCCTCTGTTAATGCACCGTGCTTTCAGGCAACATTTCTAACTTTCACGTGAAAACCTTTGAAGAATATATCAGCTCAGAGTTTATTTCTCCCCTGAAGGCATAACTGCTGTCTTATTTAAAAGTTAATGTTTGTATTATTTTCCGTCAATGAATCAATACCACATTACATTTGACACTTTAATTAATGTGAACTGATGAAATCCTTTGGCAGTTTCAACACTTAATGTCAGGACAACATGTGGTTACTTTCTATGATGCGTATATCTATAATTAAATCATAAACATACTTATAATGCTTTATAATTGGCACATAGCACTGTACAATTTTAGTTGTAAGTGATAATGGATAATTACGATTGTTTATAACTATAATTACATAGTGCTATATGCCTTATAACAATAATCAGAGCATAAATTATAAACATTTTACTATGATGTATAAGGTCACATTATTAATAATTGCTGCAACCTCAAACTCATATCCACAGTTATAATCTGCTTATAGCAGTGTATAATTATACAGCCAAAGTAGAATTGTATTATCTGGAATTGGAGTCAAGTTTTAAGTTTCTTTCTGGGAAACTTTAACATAGGGAAAATAAATGTCATGGGAAATGTCAGTACTGCATTTCTGTTGTGACCATTAAAAACACAAGATTTGATAATATCGTCAATGTGATAATGTCCCTTTAGTGTCCTGGTTTGGTCACCTGTCTTGAAAGAGCAGAAACTCTCTGTCAGATTGTTACATCTAGCAGACTGATTGCTGAGTCACATTTGAACCTGGAGTCCCTGTACCTCAGGCAGTTACAGTGGTTACCCAGCTCTGTGTTGAATGATGCCTCCCTCCCTCTGCACACTGAATCTAAGCTTCTTATTTCGGGTCAGAGGTAAGTAGTCCCAAGGTGTAGAACAAAGCGGTATAAAAACAGCTTTATTCCAGCTGCCATCACAAAAAAAACAACAAGTCGCAGCAGTCACACAGCTGCTTTGGAAGCAACGCCCATTCATTTATTTACTTGATTGTGTCATGTTTGTCCTAGTGGTTTTTAAATGTGATGGAGCACGGGTTTCTCTTTACAGATTTCATAATGGAGCTCTTGGTCTTTTAACTGCATACCAAATCTACCTGCAGGGACAAATAAATAACCTGACCAGTGATTTATCACCCACTTATTATTCATTTTATCCAGCTATACTTCTGGGATTTATTAATTCAATAAAGCACCTGATGACCACTCGGAGTGATTTCGAGATTAAACTATTACATTACAACTATGGGAATAAAAAAACATCAGTCTAAAACAATTAGGCAGCAATTATAAAATATTATGATAGTTTACTTTATTATACAATAAACAATGCTTTATAATGTGTTACAATTATTGACTGACATCATCAACTCACCTGAAGATCGGAGCGATATTGGTGCTTCATCCAATCAGGCGCGGCCTTGAGGTCATGTGATGGGGAATGGGAGGGGTCAGGAGATGGATGGTGTGTGTTGAGATGAGGACGCAGCTTGTTGGGTGCATCCATGTGTCTTCCATCCATGTTACACTGAAACACAGACCAGTTACCTACAGTTAGATAAGGTTTGCTAATGCATGAAGGTTATAAACTCGAATTGGCGAGCGTATAACTTTAAAAATGGTCTCTAAATCAATATCACTTTTTTTTTTAAATCAGCAAAATCCTGGGTTTACAAGAAGCACATATATCTCTCTGGTGTTTGCCGTTTGGTCTGCATCATGCGGTGTCTGACAAAAGTGATTTGTTTCTACTTTTACAACAACTGAACTCATGACTAGCAAGAAGAAGGCATAGTCAGAATGATACCTTAAATTTAGATTTATCAGACCTTCTTCTGCTCTCAGTCCGAGTTTGTACACAAGCTGCTCCAAAACATCGATTAAATTCCTGATTGTATCTTTTGCTGCTCTCAAATCTGGACTTGCAGGTTGATTTCCGCTCCAATTAGATTTGTGCTCGCTCGATAGCTCTGTCAGTAATGAACCTCCATTAGAAAGTGCCAATGCAATTACACTCAAACACGTTCAACCAAAGTCGCATATTGCAAATTATTGTGCACAAAATTGCTCTAATTGCTCTAAACACACACACTTGACCCTGAATAACTAATCTAAAAACATTTATTTTCTCTTCAACGTCTGTTTATCTCCCCCTCCTGTGAGTCAGTGTTCACAGAAGGAGTAAGCAGAGAGGAAAGGAGGTTGAACGAAGAAGTCTGCGTGTTTCTCAACTGTTTTTATATCAACAGTGAATGTGCAGCCAGACTCAATGAATGAATCATGACTTTATGGATTCATTCACGGCCCTAAGAGCAGTGAATGAAACGGAGGAAGTGGAATATAAATGGGCGATTTCACCAGTAATGAAAGAGGGAGAGAAAAATAAATCTGAATGAGAGAGACCGATAAATCCAGAGAGAAAAAACAGAGGGGGGTAGAGGACAGTTATTTAGGAACATATCTATAATCTTGATTATTATGAAGAGTGAGGGGGTTACTTTAAAAATGTACTTTGTTACAAATACTAGTTACATGTAAAAAGTGTACAAGAGTAACATTATAAAAGTACAGTAATGTCATTTGATTGCTTTCTGCTACGTCAATATCAAATGCAATGAAAATAAATATCAAGATATTTTAGTGTCTTATGTAAGGCAACAGAACAATGTGACCTTAGAAAAATAGAAAACAATATATTTAGCATCACAAATGTGTCCTCTGCTCAGAGATTTTATTGATAGGAAAAGCTGCCTTTCATTAAACATAATCAGGCAGTAGCCTACAGTATACACTAACTATGAAACACATGAGCACAAACTACAGTTTCAAAAAGCAAAAATAAAATATGAGCTGACAGAAAATGCTCCGTTTTAGTTGAATACACAGTTATGCTCACACACACACTATTTTATGAACCTAGGTTCACCTGCTGAATAAAAAAAAGAACAAATTAACCAAAGAAAGTGAAAATCATAGAGCAGATTCAGGCAGTAGGCGTATATATTCACTCTCACGGAGCGTCCACACAGCAGCGTGCGTTGACGCTTGGAGGTGGGCGTATCTGAAGCTTGGGGATTTTTTGCGAGCAACGCGACCAACAACCAATCACATGAATCTCCCGCCCCCGACATACAAAGCAATAGCAATGTTAAAACGAAGTAAACTGGATATAAAATCCCCAAACAGGCGAAAACCTACCAGTTTCATCCACTGTCTCTGCCACCTCCCTCCATGCCTCGCTCCTCCGGTTTGTATCCCGGTAGATGAACAGAGACTGATCAGACCGGGTGATTCACTACCGCTATAATGAATTTTCCCTCCATTTTTTTGAATATGAAGAAATGACCTGCGTAGTCTCTCCCAGCATACACGCGGTTTGATTGGCTAGCGCTTGTACTGGCAGATTTGCATAAACGGGATTTCATTGGCTGACGCCTCCGTCGAGGCGTCAAAAGTTGAACATTGCTCAACTTTTGAAGCCAGCAACGCCAGCAACGCTCCACGTCGCTTCCCAAAATGCAGTTCGGCTAAAAGTGACGTCACCCCATTCAAAGTGAATGGGCAGAAGCGTTGGAAGCTTCAACGCACGCCGCTGTGTGGACGGGCCGTTAAAGTATTAGCCTAAAGAACAGTACAGCTAACATGGAGAAATAAAATCTGATCCTTTTACAACAAACACAATGCTCTTTGTGGTTTATCCCTAACATTGTAATCATGCTAGTAATCCTAAATGTTTTGAAATATAACCGTAATCCGATTACGCCTTTGTTATGTCACAGTAAGGGAATACAGCTACTTTTTTCTTGTATCCCGATTACGTAATGCAGTTACATGTAATCTGTGTGTGTTATATACAGTGGGGCAAAAAAGCATTTAGTCAGCCACCAATTGTGCCAGTTCTCCCACTTAAAAAGATGAGAGGCCTGTAATTTTCATCCTAGGTACAGTTCAACTATGAGAGACAGAATGGGGGGAAAGAATCCAGGAAATCACATTGTAGGATTTTTAATGAATTAATTGGTAAATTCCTCGGTAAAATAAGTATTTGGTCACCTACAAACAAACAAGATTTCTGGCTCTCACAGACCTGTAACTTCTTCTTTAAGAGCCTCCTCTGTCCTCCACTCATTAACTGTATTAATGGCACCTGTTTGAACTCGTTATCAGTATAAAAGACAGCTGTCCACAACCTCAAACAGTCACACTCCAAACTCCACTATGGCCAAGACCAAAGAGCTGTCAAAGGACACCAGAAACAAAATTGTAGACCTGCACCAGGCTGGGAAGACTGCATCTGCAATAGGTAAGCAGCTTGGTGTGAAGAAATCAACTGTGGGAGCAATTATTAGAAAATGGAAGACATACAAGACCACTGATAATCTCCCTCGATCTGGGGCTCCACGCAAGATCTCACCCCGTGGGGTCAAAATGATCACAAGAACGGTGAGCAAAAATCCCAGAACCACACGGGGGGACCTAGTCAATGACCTGCAGAGAGCTGGGACCAAAGTAACAAAGGCTACCATCAGTAACACACTACGCCGCCAGGGACTCAAATCCTGCAGTGCCAGACGTGTCCCCCTGCTCAAGCCAGTACATGTCCAGGCCCGTCTGAAGTTTGCTAGAGAGCATTTAGATGATCCAGAAGAGGATTGGGAGAATGTCATATGGTCAGATGAAACCAAAATATAACCTTTTGGTAAAAACTCAACTAGACGTGTTTGGAGGAGAAAGAATGCTGAGTTGCATCCAAAGAACACCATACCTACTGTGAAACATGGGGGTGGAAACATCATGCTTTGGGGCTGTTTTTCTGCAAAGGGACCAGGACGACTGATCCGTGTAAAGGAAAGAATGAATGGGGCCATGTATCGTGAGATTTTGAGTGATAACCTCCTTCAATCAGCAAGGGCATTGAAGAGGAAACGTGGCTGGGTCTTTCAGCATGACAATGATCCCAAACACACCGCCCGGGCAACGAAGGAGTGGCTTCGTAAGAAGCATTTCAAGGTCCTGGAGTGGCCTAGCCAGTCTCCAGATATCAACCCCATAGAAAATCTTTGGAGGGAGTTGAAAGTCTGTGTTGCCCAGCGACAGCCCCAAAACATCACTGCTCTAGAGGAGATCTGCATGGAGGAATGGGCCAAAATACCAGCAACAGTGTGTGAAAACCTTGTGAAGACTTACAGAAAACGTTTGACCTCTGTCATTGCCAACAAAGGGTATCAAAGTATTGAGATGAACTTTTGTTATTGACCAAATACTTATTTTCCACCATAATTTGCAAATAAATTCTTTAAAAATCAGACAATGTGATTTTCTGGATTTTTTTTCCTCATTCTGTCTCTCATAGTTGAGGTATACCTAGGATGAAAATGACAGGCCTCTCATCTTTTTAAGTGGGAGAACTTGCATAATTGGTGGCTGACTAAATACTTTTTTGCCCCACTGTATATACACATTTAATTAATTAATGATTTTGCAGGACAAGAGGTTGTATTTTTTTGGGGGTCGAAAATCATTAGAGAACACACAATAAATATAGTTTTGACATTTAGAGAATACTAGGATACATTTGTAAGAGCAGAACATGATTATTCCCTGCTCTCCTTTTTGGCAAACTGATGGACAGATTCACAAAGACTGGATAACAGCCGCTGATAATGCCCTGAACTGTGCACTGTGAGGATGTCTCGAGAGTCAGGTCAGGAGTTTTTGCACACACAGATGATGTGCATGTGATGCCATGTGCGGAATGTTTGTTCTCAACTACTCGGGGAAACAAGCTCAGCAAGACAAATTCAGCGGCGGGTTAATCCACATTTGACGCTCTAGTGAGTATTTGGTTCATCATGATGGTGTATGTGGGAGTAAACATAAACTAGTGTGTGTGTGTGTATGTGTATGTGTATGTGTATGTGTGTGTGTGTGTGTGTGTGTGTGTGTGTGTGTGTGTGTGTGTGTGTGTGTGTGTGCATGGTAATGAAAGAACATGTCAGCCAGTGCACGCTGTGGTTTACCAATGTGTGTTTTGGATAACAATGGAGCTCTATGGCAGAAAGACTACAGAAGAATATATACAGGCTTTTATACACAAAATCCATTATCAAAAAAACAAGATACCCTTAAAAAAAAGTAAAATATGAACTTACTGCTGACAAATGACCTGTTATTCAGTTGTAGTAATATATTTATCATTATTATGTTGCAAAAGAGAAAAGGTCAGAAAGATGTTGTTATCTGCACCAAATATTTGTGCAGATGGAAAATCGCATTGACTCTCAGGTGTTACACTCAAATCTTTATCAATATTAATTATTATTATATTATTTTCAAAAAAACAACCAAAGCACAGAATTGGATGATGAAACGAATATTTGACATTTTACAGAAAGACAAGTTTGGTGAGAAAAATGTGATTGTTATGTTTTTTTTTAGAATGTGGGAGAGAAACCCCCTCTGGTATGAACTTTGGGATCTTAGCCTTTGCCGAACACTAACCTGCAAAACAAATCAGGAAAGCTAAAATGCCAAAAAGCATAATAGGGACTTTTTAAGATTAATTATTGACAAAAAGTTTCATCAGTTTGAATGAAAGAGATTTCACCCACCTCCACCTGTCCATCAGTCTGCACACATTTTGAGCGGGAAGTCCTCCTCTCTGAAGGGGCGGGGCTTTGGACTCGCAGCCACGCCCTCACACGGCCATCGTCAAAGCTTACTTGTCCACCTTCCTCTGGGTCAGGAGTCGATGTCGCCCACTCGACTCCATTCGGCCGAGTCCCGCCCCCTTTCTTTTCTATTGGTGACAAGACGCTTGGGTGGTTGTGTTCAAGCCATCCCTCCAATCGCTGCACAGAACACACATAATAAAAAATGAAGAGTTACTTTGGACAATAATAATTTTCCTCCGTTCAACTCTTGATCACCTCTGAAAATTATATGCCACTGCATTATATCAGGAAGTTTATTTGTTATGCTTATTGTTAAAAAAAAGAATCCCACCGATCGTATATTTCAAACATTGTACTTCCATGACACATGACCTGCACCAATAACACCTTGGTACACCAATACAACCTTAATAATTCTGTATTACTGTCATTTATAAAGTTAAGAAATGTAACGTTAAGCAGCAAACCTGAAATAACTATTTAATTTAGCTAACATTAGCTTGCTATACTAATAACTAATGTTAGCACGAGAAATGTGAAATGTTTTATATAATCATTTCAGCTAACCTAATGTTTGCCGTTGTTGGCAGACGAGGTGAGTACAAGTAACGTAAAACTTGTACTTATACCCTTACGTAAAACGGTGTGGTAATAGTTTTATCGATGTAACTGGTGGTTAAGTGTCTTTTATAAACCAATAACCGCATCCTCTGGTATCCTGATGGTCGTCTCTAGTGTAAACAATTACATTTTTTATTAATAGGAACATTTACACAAGAACCCTTTTTGCTTGCTTTCTTATACCTGATTTGCACACGTTTTTTCATGAATTCAATATCAGCTCTCATATCACCCGAAAACGTATCGGCCATTATACATTCACATGAGAAGTGGCAAAGCTTCTCTGCGTTGGCGTTGTGTTTCAATGGAGTGAGCTGCACCGCCTGGATGTTGCTTTCAAAGTTCAAATTATTTAAACTTTGACATAGTTACCTTTTGACATGCAAATAATCATAAAACAGCTGTATGTAGCGGCGTAAGCTACAAGGGGAGGTAAGCAACAAATCTAACTGGCTGTTTTCACCACAAGTCTGCGCCCCACCTCGCGATAAGCAAAGAGGATATCCCGTATCATGTGAATGAAGTTCCACGGTTTTGAGCTATCGGGAGCATAAGGACTACTGTCGAGTAAACTCTGGCAAACAGTGGTGACTGCTGGATGCATTTTGTGCACAAAAGACAGTAACAAATAACAAGCAAACAAATCATAGCAGGAAAGCAGAATGTAGCGATTCGCCCTAGGACAAAAACAATTGAAACTGGTGATCTGATATCAACAGAGCTGTTATCATGGTGGTGGAGGTGTTATTGTCTGCAGGCATGTCTTTTGTTTTGCGTTCAGATTTTATGCAGCGTACAAACAGATAAAGTCACATTGTTGCAGATGGTGAAGTACAAACACGTGAAATGCTCAGTACAGACTGAGCCGAGCCTGAGGGGAGACATAATGCCTCCATGTGTATAAGGATAAAATAAGATCAAAATAAGAGAGAAAATACAGTAGGGTGACAAGTGCACAAACACCTTGATGTTGTTTTGGAGATGATGAAGCTGTAATCTGATGCTAATTCAGCCTTTAGTTTGGCTGTTTTCCTGACAGGCTTTAGGGTTCATTGACAGTGCAACAGTGTGTGGGTGTGACAGAGAGAAGCAGAGAGAGGGGGGGACTGCAAACAAGCAGAGTAATAATAATTCCAAAATGTCTTTTCTCGCCTCCCTTTCCCCCCAAATCATGAACGCCCGTCTTATTTTTCTTCTTTATTTCTGTTCTTCAGTTTTCCTCTGCCTCTACTTAGTACAGCTGCAGACACAGTCCTGTTTCTATACTTCTCTGTCTGGTCCATAAAAAAAAGGAAAATCCACAGCTGCATCCTGGAGGTGTCATTAATAAATCCACACAAAGAGGAGGAGGCAATCTGTTGTAGCCAGCTCGTAAAGCTAACACACGACGATGGAGGACATTTTTAGATAGCTTGTGTATCGAAACCTCAATGACAGTGTGTGTGCGTGTGTGTGTGCGTGCGTGTGTGAGAGATTGAGAAAGACAGACAAAGCCTCTGGGCCATGTAGCATCTGGGTCAGAGCACAACAACAGAGATAAGACTACACTGACATTTGAGGAAAAACCCTACATGGTTTTGCTTGGATTAAGATCCGATGTAAATATGCAGCATTAGTTTTGACATTACAAGTTAATAAACCTATTAAAATGTTATTTAATAAGTGACTGTGCAAGGAAACAGCAGCATTAAAATCACTACGGAGATAATGCGGCAACCAATAAAACGGTATATAAAATGTACACTGCTGCTTCTTGTTAACTACATTTTTGTAGTTGGCAAGTTTCTTAAATATGCACCAAAAAATTATATTATACATATGAAGTCGAATTTCGTATTAGAACTTGTAATTGGAATGTTGAATTTGAAGTTCAAACTGAAATCTGGAAATGAAAATTGAAAAGTGGAATTGAAAGTGGAAACGAGGGCATGAGTTACATTTTTTGAAGAAGCGACATAACCTTCACCGATAACACCAAGGTAAATAATACAATCTTATTATTCATAAAAACTATAAAAGTAGGTCAATAGGAGTTAAGCAGCAAATAACTGTAAGCCTACTTAACTCATAAGATTTGTAACACCAGCTAAAATGATTGAAATGGTGCTGTTCGCATTCTTTCCCTGTTGTTGTGCATGTTAGAGGTAGGGTAGGTATTTCACTTCAGAAACACTTTTTGTTATATTCCATGGAATGCTCTTAACATCCCGATAGCAATGAATAAATTAAATGCTTTGACAATAAATATGTACAAATATTTCATCTGTGGAAGCCGACCAAGCTAGACCAATTATCTGCCTCGGCCCGCTGCAGATAATTGGATGGCCTGCCTGCCTGTCAGCCTTCCATCTCGTGCACAAACTTATCTCGTGCCCTCATTGGTCATGTGCGCGTTCATGTGTGTGTTAGAGGAAGGGCTCTGTAAGGAAGGGGCAGATTTTTTCCGGTTGTGTACTTTCAAATTCTAGCGCACTCAAGCTGGTTTCTCCATTCTTACCTACCCTAGCTTTAATGTTAGTTTGCTAACAAAATTAGCAAAAGTTAGCAAACTCATAAGTTATGCACAAGTTGCTGCTAAACGTTACCTTAGCTAACTTTAACAATTTGTTATACTAAAACTAAAGTTTGTGTGGTTTACCTTGTTATTTGTTGTGGTCATGAGGCAAGGATGTGATACATTGTTGTAATTATCTGTGGCATGTAAATGGTATTCATTGATAAGGAAGCGCTCTAAACACATAGGATTTTTCTGCCTAATACAGGTGCTAACACCAGCATGGCTCGCAGTGCTGGAGGTGGGCGCGGGCGCCATTGAAATGTTAACATTGTTTTCAAAGCAGAAAGGGGAAAGTGCATGTTATTCTGTCATCATTTAAGTTCATATATAATATGGCAAAGACCAAGGTATTTGCTGTGACTCACCAAATCTGCTTCATGATTGATGTCATTACGGATATCAGACTCAGAGCCGAGGGAGCTGAGGTAGCTTCGCCTCTTCACACCATTTCTGTGATGAGGAAGACCTGCGCAAACAAAATGATGTATGATGTTAATCTAAAGCCCAGTGTTAAGTAGTCATTTAGTCTTATCTCATCATATACATAGGTTTGGATTAAGTATTACTTTGCATGCAGCCCTACAAATCTATAGAAGAACAATCATTTTGTTTACTTCATTTTTTACCAATATTTTTCTATTTGTAGATTTTTGGAATTTTGCACTTAGTTAATAAATAATTCCAGAAAAAAACGTTTGACTACGCCTATGTTTTCCTTAAAATAAAACATGTCAAAGTGAAATTGGAACGAGTACCTGGAAATAGATTTTTTTTATTGAAACCTGGATTTGAAATGTGGAATTGCAAATGGATGTGGATTTGGAACAGAAACTTGAAAACTGGAATACTGTTTAGGAATTGGCTTTTAGATATAAAGTTGGAAATGGACATGAAACCTTAAAATTGTAACTGGATCTGGGTTATGAAATTGGAACTTGGCATTTGGAAGTGGAATTCGTAATGGAATGTGGAATAGAGAACCGCAGTGACGCGTCCTAAAACCCGGAAGTAAACTCCTTCCGGTTCCTTCGTCTAAAACGCAATGCAATTTCTCCATAGGATTTTGGAAAATAGCTCGAAATAAGATCTGTGGTTGACACACATTTAAGAGACGGATCACGTTTTGTTCAGCCGGATAATCTCCACATCTCTACCCTACTTTTATCATTTTCTAATCATAAATCTAGTCGCCAGAAGCAAAATGCTAACGTTATGCTATAAACGAACTACAGCAGGTAGGTACAGTAAGTAGCTTCAACGTCACGCCAACTTAAGATCCATATTCAAACATACAGATTCTAAATGGTACAAGTTGACGCGTTTGAACAGTTTGCAGGAGGCAGGTACTTGCTTTCAAGCAGAACAGGGCAAACAAACTTAGCGGGAGTGTTTTACGTGTTCGGTGTAATGACGTAAAACGGCCTCGATAACTTCTGTAGTCCTATTCAGCCACATGTTAACCATCGTTTTTCAGACACGTAAACTCTTCAAAAATCACCAGCGGGGTCACTGCTGATGTATTTAATGTCGTAGAACAAAACGTGATCTGTCTCTTCAATTTGTGTCAAACACAGACCTTATTTGGAGCTATTTTCCAAAATCCTATGGAGAAATTGCATTGCTTTTTATCGAAGGAACCGGACGTGGTAAAAATGCTAACTTACTTCCGGGTTTTAGGACGTGTCACTGCGGTTCTCTATTAGGGCCTAGAATTAGAACAAGGATTTGGAATTGGAACCTGGTATTGGAAGCCAGAATAGGAATTGGAACCTGGGATTGAAATTTAGAATTTGAACATGAAATTGGAGTTTCAATTAAAATGTTGTAATTGAAACTTGGAATTAGAACCTTGAATTTTACCTGGGTCGTGGAATTAGAGTTGGAACCTGGAATTTGTACCTGGAACTGGAATTTACAATTGGAATTAGAATAGGGAATTGGAACCATTTTAACCTAGAATTAGAATGTGGAAATGGAATTGGCTAAAATAACGGAAACTTGGAATTAGAAATTAGATTGTAGAATTGGAGTTGAAATTGGGTTGGAACATGGAATATTAATGTGGAATCAAAAACCTAGAATTGGAATTTGCAATTTAAACCTGGAATTGGAACTGGAATTTAAACCTGGATTTGGAACTTGGAAACGGAATCTGGGATTGTAATGGATATTGTAACCTGAAATTGCAACATTTTAAATGTTAAAATGTTTTAAAGGTCCCATGTCATGCTTTTCCGGTTATTACCCATCCCCTTGTGTGTTACGCAGGTTTTTTTTGTGCTAGTGGAGCCTCGCAGATGGGGGTGCTGCAGCCCCCTCAGCACCCCCCCTTCTCGCGTCCATTCGCGATGTCTCGCAGAACCCACGCAGCAACCAGGAAATGAACCCAACTCACACTGTCCGCTCCTCACAGCAGCGAGCCGCGCAACGTCCCGCCAACACGGCACCCAGACACCACACAGCATTCTCATCTGTTTTTCCTTACTGGTGTCATTTTCTGGTTGCTAACGCCATTGTAACACATAATCACTGATGTACCGCTGTAACGGTGGTGGACTCATCAGAACAGAGTGGGCGAGCTGACCAATCAGAGCACACTGGGCTCATAGGGAGGGGGGGGGGGCAGGAGCTCCAACACGCCGTTTAAGACAGAGAGTGAATACACATACTATACAGAGATGCTGTATGAGAAACCAATGTGAGTTTGGAAAATTGCACAATGTAAATCTATTCTAGTAGACCTCAACAATGGAATTATGATCAGTAGAAATGGCCATGACATGGGACCTTTAAAGTATTTTGGAAATAAATGTATTTCAATGATAAATGTATTTCAATGATATCTATATATGTGACTTTTGTAAGGATAATTAAGGATACAATCACATTAAAGCTTCAGGTCCTCTTTAAAGTATTTGGTGGTATGGAACAATAAGAACAATTGTTATTTGAAGAAATTATTCGGACAACTTTTTCCAGCTGTTCTTTAGGCATAGACACAGGGGCGAAATACATTTGTAAAAGACCCAAAAGCATGGATCACTAGACTTTTTTTTCTTTTCTTTTCAGGGCTTCCACAATGGATAAAAACAAACAGGCAAATTAGATTGTCAGCTTTACGTATGCTGCAAGCTGTGGGATATAAAGAAATTAAAATAACCAAAAGCTTTCTGTTCTGGCCAATACAACGATTCCAAGGATTTCTACCCTGAGTTTTTGTAAATACCTGCGCTGGCACTAAAATACAATGAGTCTGCGTTGTCACGGGAAACGGAGCGTCCAATATCAACTGAAGGGTCCCACTCAAGCCCCAGGTGCTCATGGGTAGGAGAGGACTGTGTGGAAGTTGGAAGAGGGAGTTGAAGGGGGGAGAATGCTTGGGTGGGGTGAGATGATTGGCTGAAATCTAGACAGAAGATGGAGATGTTTTGATGATTATTGCCTGAAAGCAGTTATATAGATCTTTACCAAAGGTTGTCCATTTATGATTGAATATAGCCTGTAATAAGATATGTGTTGGTTTACCTTTAGGATGGTTTGAAATAGAAGGGATGTCCATGTTGGCTTTATCAAGTGCACCCTCTTCCTCTAAAAGAGTCTCTGAAGGACATCCAGAGTCTGTAGCCTGAGACAAAATCAAGTCATCTTCAAACACCTGGAGGAGGAAAAGAAAATAACTATGAATGAAAAACAAGACATTTTGCAGGGGAGTAAAGAAGACATGTTGCTTAAGTTTTGCATGACAATCTCAGATTCAAATAATCCTACATTCACTGACAAGCACTGTTCTTGTGTTTTAAACAACTAGTTGATTCAATATTTATCAGCAATATGTGCGACGAGAGATATGTTTTGAAAAGAGAACACATTTTATACAATAATGTGTTTATTCACTGCCATGTTTGTGTGTGGGTTTACCAGTCTCATGCTCAGTAGCCTGCTGTGTGTCCGTGCGATGTTGTTGAAGACGAGGCTGCAGCGCCGCAGCATCTTCAGCAGATCACTCTCGACACGCCGAGCGTCAGTCGGGTCGCAGCGCTGTATCAAGGCCTCACCGCGCTGCAGCAGGACGTTCACGCGGTCCGAGTTCACACACACACTCTGCTGGAAGGACTGCACTCACACACAAAAAAGATATCAAAAATAAAATCGGATTTTTTAAAAAATATAACAAACACGCACCTGCAGTTTTCTCAGCTTTTCACAGGTGTGTCCTGACAGGTGATCCACCTGAGTCAGACGGCCGTCCAGGTCAGCCAACCAGAGAGCAAGCTCCTCCCTCTCTGCCTCAAACCCCTCCCACTCTGAGACAAAGAGCTGAAAAAGTAAAATGTTGAGATTCTCTGTTGTTAAATATTCCACCGTATATTCTAGTCTCATAGTGTAACTTGCATTATTTCCAAATGACCACACTTATCAGAGTTACACTATAAAAGTTAATTGATAACACATTTTCAGTTATTTTGGATTTAGCTCCAATAGCCGCGTTCACACCGCAGTACTTTTCCCACTTTAGTTCCGATAGTTCCGAAATGTCGCGTTCACACCAAAAAAAGCCAGAACTAAAATTAGTTAATCAGAACCTTTTTTACCCCCTTTTCCGTCCCTGCTATACCTCATTCACACCAACGGTGTTTCAGGGCCGGTTCGGAGCTGGAGCTTGAAAAGCACCGGGTTTTCCTCTTCACACCGCAGCGGAGCAGCCTCTTAGCTCCGGAATCCGGTTCGTTTCAAGCACCAAAAAATTGTCCGGCCAGAGCAAAAGCACCGCATACGTCACGCTTACGTCGAGGCGGGGGCAGAGACAGATCAACTCCTGAACAACAACAAAAGCCTGCGTTTTATCCAGTTTGTACACAACGATGGAGAAACTTAACAAGAGTTTCAGTATTTCTGCCATAGACTGTATATATAAAGGTTTCTGCTCATGGTGAAGCAACTTGTCTGCGAGTTAAGGTGGAACCTGAGCATTCACGTTGATCACCTCTCATTATAAATCTATAAAACTATAAATATTAAACTTTACTTCACGTGTTCATTTGAGAACAGCTGTTACATACCTGGGTGAAGGTTACAGTTCATTTAAATGAAAGATACAACGTTACTCCACACTCATGGTTCAGTCCACCTTAAGAAATAAGACCGACCTCGGAAGCAGTTGTGTTTTATAAAAACCTTTATTGACACGAGTACACTTTTTTATAAGAATATAACTAAACCACAGAAATGACTACGGAAAAGCTGCAGATAGAGCCATAAGAAATGAATGGAACTGATTTCATAGAAGCTTGAAGCCAGTCCCCAACTCCGGGGACTTCCGGCGGCAGTATACGCCGTGAAGTGGTTTGCGGCCTGCCAGTAAACCCAAAGCAGAAGAAGAAGAAGTGACGTCAGCGGCTTCATTTGCCTAATCCTCCCCCAGGGATTTATTCCGGTGTGAACGCGATCTGTACTTAGTTCATGAGAACTAAAGAGTTCTCATGAACTAAGTTCTGATGAACCTTTGTGGGAAAAGTACTGCGGTGTGAATGCGCCTATTGATTAAATTAATAAGTGATCATAGGATTAAAATATAAATAATGCTCTTTTGTTTGGATTTTTCAATTGGATTCAGAATTCCTTTTAAAAAGGCCCTCTAGCCCAAAACATATCTTGAAAAAAAATAAAATCACAATCAAGAAACTAATGACAATTGAACCACAATATTAGTTAATTGAAATGTTGCTATGCATAATAATACAAGATATCATTTTTTTTAAAAAACAACATGTTGGCTTTATTATTAGGTTGAACTCTGACCTTTGGTCTTGTGGTGATGTATTCCAGTTTGGCGTTCACGTCGTCCCATCGTTGCCCACAATCCCTCGCTGCCGCCAGCAGCCGGGCCTGCATGGCACCGTGAAACAGCCGAGTCAGAGTTTGATTCCTCCGGGTCAGACTATCCAGCTGCACCAGCCGAGATCCAGCCTCGCACCGCAGCCTCTGATCCCACAGACAAATGCACAGAGAGGTTACAAAGACACTAGAGCACAACATCGTACTTTTTCACCTGCAGCTATCTGACACAACTTGAAGACAAAACGTTTCTTTCATGCAGTGCTATTTTCCCCATGTGTCAAAGTTAACAACCCTCTAGGCACTATTAGGATGGTTTAAAATCCTCTGTAACTAAATTTAGACTTTCAGGGGAAATTAAGGTTATTTTTGACTTTGTGAAGTACCTACCCGCCACAGATATCTTGAAATGTTAGAGATGCTGTAAGAAAATGATATGTATTTATATGTATGAAAAAGCATTAATAAAACAACATTTGTGGAGCAAGGTTTGGATGTATTCAATATGTAAATAGGGTAAATATACAATTAAAAACCGAATATAGCAACTCAGAGATGACTAACGATTACGACCACTTTAGGCTGTGACCCCCCATTATTTTAACAACTAATTAATGTACTGAAAAATATGCTTTTCTTGATTAAAGGCATTTTATATTACCCAAACCTCAAGGAGATGTATCGCAATTACTTTTAGTTTTGTTCAACCTACAGTCTAAAACCCCCACATCTTAAGTTTACTATCATTGTTGTTTAGGGTCCAAGATGAATTGGTCAATTCAGCAGTAGACCTTTGTTGCTACTAGATACGATAATAAAAACAAAAAATCAATCAAGCAAATCAATTTCTTTTAAGCTTGAGTGTGGAAATTCAGTTAATCACTTTCAAAGAAAATGCATCAAACATTCTAATTTGAAAAGATGAATGCCAAATGTTAGTGTTTTTTTTCTTTGAAACTGACTTAAAAGAACATTCAATAATTAAAATAGTTACAGATTAATTCTGCAGGGTGTTTTTTTTTTTCTCACCTCAATTTTCCTCAGTTCTTCCTTGGCAGTGACATAAGTAACATTGTCAGGGTGAGAGGAACTGACAGCCGGCTCAACCAATCGCAGCCAGGTGTCCAGTTGGTCGTGTTCCTTCATAAACTCGTGCCAAAGGACCCACCTCCTCTCCAGTCTGGAAACACAGAAAGACAAACAGAGGAACAGACTGCTGGGTTATCTGGGGACAGACAATGGAGGTATAAAGAGCACACCAATGTGCAATAATAATAAAAAACAAAGACTTTGATACCACTGTTGTGCAACAACACTTATGTGCAATATGTTCCTGCTACTATCATTATTACTGCTGGCTGCTACTCCTAGTACATCCATTGCTGTCACAAGCATCTTTACATATGTGCAATAGTAATCCTAATAATAATCATTTGTTTTATACCACACTTCATTCTACAATGGAACACTTATTTTATAAATAATGCTGCTACTTCCTTATCTACCTTAATGTGTGCTTCTGTTAAACTTTTTTTTCATTTTAAAATTCCTGTATGCCTTTTTTCAGACTCCGACATGTGGGGAATAAATGTTATTGTTGTAGTACTGAAGTCAACCACTAGGACAAACAGGCAGAGGTGGTGACTCTTTAAGGAAGTAAGTAAAAACCAGAGCAGTATCTGTGGTTAGAGGGTAACTTTAGGTTTAAGCTTTGGTTTTTAGTTCAAACAACCACCGTTCAATTCTTAACAGGGTTTATCGCCATGGTGGGAAATGAAGCACATCTAATCAGAGAAAGTTATGTTTGAGAGAAAACAAATCAATGTGTATAAAAACACAATCACTGACCAACCTAAGCTAACGTAAAGTAAATAGAACACAAATATGGCTACAAGCAACACCATTTATAGTGCCTAATGCAGGAAGGGCAGCTGGCAGTATTCATGCACAGCATACATAAAAGTATCCATGCCAAACTGAGACTGCAGGACTGTACATTAAGCGACACATCACAGTAGCACACTTACACAGACCGTATGCTGTGGGCTATTATTAAGATATTAAAGTAAGCTTGCTTTCCACTTGCAGTATGTTCTTATATTAATGTTCTTAATTGCTCCCAAGTTGTTTTAGAGTGTCGAATGCAGCTGAAAAAGTACAAGGCTAAAATATTGTCACCGCAATTGCTCCAAGAGGATGAATTTAAAATAAATTGTCTAAGAAACAAATTGGTTTAATGGCAGCTAACAAAATATCCCTCAAATAATATCCATTGACTATGGAACCATTAGTAGTCCAATTCTAACCAATTTCTATGTTTTGGGACTCATTCCCTTCAGCATTTTATTTCACATAGGCCATGAATCATTGTTGCTTGAACATCAAACAAGGTATTTTATTACCATTTGGGTAATGACTTTGTTAAACCCTTTCAGTCCAGTATCAAGTTTTCATGATGCATCCATAGAGGAAACTCACTGTCCAAATCCCTGCATGTCTCCATCGTGGCTCCAGCTGCTGTCCACCTGCTGCGTTTCCTGCCCGTTCACCTCCAGTGGACACGAGTTGGATAGAAAAGGAGACTCGCATAGGTCCAGAATCAGCTCCATGTCCCTCACTTCCTATTCTGGCACAACCTCACTTCCCACAGATGTCAGGATGGCATCACTATGGCCTTCTGAAGGGGGTGGGAATTCAGGCATCCTGACATCAGGTGACCGTTACCTGGTGAAAAACAAATTGATAAATCAAGCCTTCAGTCTAAATGTGTAGTTTTTCATTGATTGGAACATTTGAATATTAGGCAGTGACTGGGATCACCCACAGCTTTATTTGCCTTACCAGAACAAAAGCAAACATTGATACATTCAAATATTAGAGAATTTTGACTCTTAAGGAATGATAACAAATGCAAAACAACAACACACATTCTGAATACAGATCACAAACGGTTCATACATCCACATGATGTCAGACAGCACCAGCTGGGCCAGACAGACAAAAAAAAACTGGCACTGAAGTGTGATCGGCGTTAATGACAGATGCTTCATCACCCAATATGATTATCCTGACAGCTTTCCGTGTGTGTGTGTGTGTGTGTGTGTGTGTGTGTGTGTGTGTGTGTGTGTGTGTGCGCCAGAGGAGTCATTGACTTCTGTGAACGATGCCTCCAACTAATTGTCTGGCACCACAAACAGCCGGCCGAGTCTCAAGCGTGAAATATTGCTCGCTCTTCGTATATTGTTTCTCGTTAACAGCAAAACACCTGACTAGAAAACAGGATTTGAAGGGAAATACGTTATGGCTATGCGATGTTAAATTCTAGAGCAAAAAGAGCTGAATACTTGCTAGTTCAGGTGACAGCCAATGGCTGAAACAAAAACCTTTTTCACTAAAACGTATTTACAACAAAACATATTTACTGTCACTGTATCTGGTTTGTTTCATCTGTTCTGAAAAAAATCTAGGCACTGCTCAGATTCTAATTCATAGTTATCTTTAACTTTGCCAGCAGTGCTGTCGATCCAGATTGATCAGAAAGATGTGTATGGCAAGCTGACTTAGCTTTGAATCATTTCTGCAGGATATCAAAAAATCTATTCTTACTAGTAAGAATGCGAATTCTTGATATCAGAAATTCAATTGTAACTAGTTGTAATGTGTATTCTTGATATCAGAAATGCGATTTTAACTAGTGAGATTTGCATCGTTTTTCTCATTCATTTCAATGGGAGTGGGAATTTGAACTAGTCCAAATGTCAATTTCTGATATCAGTAATGCAATTGTTACTAGTTCAAATTACATTTTTTTTTAACATTTTTTACAGTTCAAAATTCCAATTTCTGATATCAAGAATTCAATTTGAACTAGTCGAAATGCCAATTGTTGATATCGGAAATACAATTTGAACTAGTTCAAAATCCTTTTTTGATATCAGGAATTCAATTGTAACTAGTTATAAATAAAAATGTAATTATAACTAGTAACAATAGAATTCCTGATATCAAAAAAGGATTTTGAACTAGTTCAAATTGTATTTCTGATATCAACAATTGAATTACTGATATCAGAAATTGAAATGAATGAGAAAACAATGCAGATCTCACTAGTTAAAATCGCATTTCTGATATCAAGAATACACATTACCACTAGTAAGAATTGCATTTTTGATATCAAGAATTCACATTCTTACTAGTAAGAATGTGAATTCTTACTAGTATCTAGTATTCACATTCTTACTAGTAAGAATGTGAATAAAAGCTAAATCGGCTTGCCATACCTGTGTCAACTGAACCAGGATGACTACATTAAACACATGTGACAACGATCTGGCAGAAATAGGAAAAGCGAAGCCAAAAGTATCTTTAATCAAAATATTTTGTTTAATTGTCCAGCAGATGGCAACTAAATTGGATGCAAAAAGAAGTACGACTGCATGAAAGTCATTAATAACAATAGATTCAATTTGATATTTTCTTTGAGAAAACAACTTTGCACTTTACTCAGTTAGCGTTTTCCTTATGGGTTTACAATTTGTTCTCAATTGCTAGTTTCAAGTCTTATTCAATACAGCATGATGTTAACTTTGTCATTTATGGTCCTCTTTAAAATGAAATAGACGCTAAAGCAGGTATATGTTTTAGAGCTAGCTAGAACAATCGCGTTGATCAGCATTGTTCTTTGTTTAGTTGTGCTAAAAGACACTCAAAGGACTCGGCGGTTCATCTTATCTGGTTAGTACATCTTGATTTAAGCTTGGTCTTGCTAGCCAAAATTAAGTTAACAATTAATATCACAGTGAATGTAAATTAGGAATACACCTTGCTAACCCAGCTAGTTAGCCACTGCTAGTGTTAACTGCTAATAGAGAAACAGGCCCCGCCAATCCTTGCTCCCCTCCACCCTGCTAATGTTCGATTTTTACTATGTTCACTAGTTTTCTGTTCTATTGTCTGAAACAAATATTAAAATATATTAGTTGGGATTGGAAGTTGGAATCCAATGATTGAATTCAATCTTTGAATTGGTACTTGCTTTAAAGTTGCTATCAGAAACTATAATTAACCTGCATTCTGTTGAGTACTACAAAGAAAGTCACAATAAAGGCCTGAACCCTGTAAATGCTGCTTCACAAATCGAAGATAAACATTTTCATCAAGCCTCATTTGCATTAGATTAGCCTATTAAACTTGTTTCAAGTTAGCAAAACTCCTCCCTGCATGCAGGATTTGGTACTGTGCTTATCAGATCCTCCTCTGTACTTCCACTATAATTGGATGAATTAAAAAGACAATCTCTTTCAGGAGCCTTTATCTTGAATGTCTTAAGTTCCAAAGCTTACATTACTACTTTTAAGGCCTTATATAAATTGGCAGTGACCTGATTTTAATGCTACGTTCAGGAAACCTTATCAAGTATTTTTTTTTTCATGTTGGCAGATGTTTGTCTGATAGCAGAAGCATTCTCTAGATTGCATACTATTTGATGTCTCTGCAGAAGGGAACAGTGCTTGTTGTTATGCCTGCAGGAAACCAGAGGCAGCCAGACAGACCAGCATGAGGGAATGAGGGGAAGCAGCTCATCTTCACTATTAAGACTCATCCCCGCTGAGATGGTGAGGATATCGTCTCCTCTGATGTACAATGTGGAATGAGAGGCAGTGAATTCAAGGTATTAAGATTATGAAAATGGCTTTTGTTAGACCGGATGGTGATATGGAGATAGAGCTGAGGTGAGAAGGAAAGATTCTGAAGACTTAACTTATACTCAATTAGATAATTGACAGAAAGCTAAGACAGAAAGCAGTTACATAACAGGGGCTTAATTTATATGAGTCTTTATTAGCATGGTCCGAGGGGGATTTGTGCTGGAGGTCTGCAGCATAAACTGGATGATACTCAGCTGTGAAGGTGACACATTCACAGTGTGATGATATTCCCACAGTGACTGCATCCTGAGACAATGATAATTCCCATTCTGTCAGGGAATGGGCAGGGGAGGGACATAGGATTGACATTTGGTTGGTAACAGAAGTTCCAGATTAATACTTCAGTTGTATTGTTTACTACTTTGTAAGAAATACAATGTACGACCATGCAGCAAAACAAACTCATTTATTATTACTCAAATAAAGAAGTTGCCAGCCAATTACTGCCTTTCTCCAACATGTCATGTGCATACACCATTTTTTCGGCCAATCCCTTGATTCAATGCTATTTGAATCCAGCATGTGAATGACGGACGGCCACTAACATTGTAAACTACTATATAGAGAGGATGTCAAATACAGTCCATAAATACCATAAAAAGAGGTTTAACTTAATTTACAGTTTAGACAAAAACTTGATAGAATTGTAATTGTTTATTTTGCTCACATCTGCTGTAACAGTGGCATTTCCTGCTGTGATGAATAAAGTTCTTCGTCTAGCTTTCCATCCAAACAACTCCTAATGATGCAGGGTGAAACCACTATTAGAGAAAATGGTTTCATAAATTACGAAAGAATATTTTTTCAATTTGTTTTACAGTACATATTACAACTGGCAAGCAAGGCCACACTTTAATTTGTTTGTGACCTTAACGTTTAGAAAAGTTAAATCGAACTGACATTGAACAAATTATGGGTGCAGAGAAACGCACTGCAGGTCAGAGAGTGCAGTTTGGAAAAGGCGGGACAGAAGCACTGAAATACATCACTCCCTGAAGTTTCAGCAGCGAGTAAAAAAAGAGATGAATGGCTCTTATTAGATTGAGGCTGCCGCTTCAGAGGGAAAGTGATATTCAGCTGAGGAGGTGATGAAGGTGAGAGGAAGTTAAGACTATTAAAACCATGAATGATTCAAATAATGAGTCCTGGACAGCGTAAATCATCCGCTCTGCTGCTCAGCTATTAACGCAAACTGCTTGACCACATTAACCATCATTTACGTTGGAAATACCATATTCATCTCGGCCCTCAACAACTCAACTGTGGATAGACTGCACACAGGGATGAACACAGTGGTGCAGGCAGAAAAAGTGTCTCTGTGGACAGTTGTAAACCTTACACTACTTAGAAATAATGGGCGCATATAAATTAGGACAAGTTAAAATATACCTCCAGGTCTGAAAAGTGAAAAAGGTGTCTTAAAAAGGCTTTCTTTCAAATGGCAAGGGGTCGACTCCACTGGAGGGGAAAATAATAAGATTGCATTGCATAGAAGTCTATGAAAACATTACATCTCACTTCAAGTCTTCTTCAACTCTGCATTATGTTCACTTTGTAGATTAAGGTCCAATTTATAGTAAAAAAAAAAAGCCGATAAAGCACAGAATGTATTAGGCCCGGCTTCTTGAAAGGTTTCTAGCAACAATATTGTTCTGCGCCAAGTTGTGCTAAAAGACACTCTAATAGGTGGTCTATTCATTTTGTCAGGTTATTACATCTGGTTTTAAGCATATATTTGCTAGTTTTTACAAAATGTTTGCCTCCCAAGTTAACGTACATTCTTAATTCACCTTGATATCCAAGCAAGTTAGCTACTGCTAGCTTTAGATTAGCTGTATTTTATATTTACAAGAAATAAGATCGACAAACCAAAGTCAAACTGGTGGTGAAATAGAGCAGCGTTGATTGTGAGGACACTGGGGGAAAGACAACAAGCTGTAAAAACATTGACATATTATCACTTTATGACATTGATAAGGCTTAGGTTTCAAATGTACACATCCAGCAGCCACAGAGAAACAACCTTTGTGATGTCTGTGTACATGTGACCAATATAAGTTTGATATTCACCCTCCTGCTGTGGGCATGTGGAGTTTACACTTTTAAAGCTCAGAAGAAACACTAAAAGTAGAGTAAAGTGTCTTTTAGTGTGGTTGCAGGGGATTGTAAAACATGTTCAATTGAATGCGTCTGACAACACTCAGGCAGTGTGGATGGCCCTCGAGGTTGTGCTAAAAGTACATTTACCTTTAATGTAACTCAAATTCAAACCTAATCCTGAGTGTCAAGCAAAAACTCTTGCACAGTGTTAGCAAATCACTGGACTTCTGAGAACTTAGATGCACAAATATGACCAAGTGTGCATCAGAAAGAGGCCTGTGGTATGTGTGTGTATGTGTGTGTGTGTGTGTAAGGTCAGCTGCTCGGCTGTCAGAAACTCTCCTCCTACCTGGTTCCCCTCCTCTACTCCTCTCACAGATTCTGTCCAACAAGCTTGTCCGTGTCTGGAAAATGAAACCAAAGGTGAAGTAGCTTAAACCTGCATTCTCTCTAACGACAAACAGGTGGCGATTCCACTGTTTGAAAACTAAAGGTCCATTGTATAGAAGTCTACGAGACAATTTAACTTTTTCACTAATACGAAGGTGAAAATGTACTTAATCAGTTTATGGTTTAAATCACTTGGTTATGTACATTATAGTAACATGTTGCACCAAATGGTAGGATACACTGTCACCTGAAACAAAAGAATATTTTAACATCTTGAGAAAAGTGCCGTTCTAAGCTTTCCTTCAATAAAGAAATACTCTCTAATTACAAAAAAGAAATGATGCAATTGCAGCACACTAACCTCTCAAGGAGCCTTCCATGTTGGGTTTAACTTACATTGCCTTTCATCACACACACTAAACCACACACTTAGCTGCCAGTAGTTCATCAAAGCAACTTGTGCCATTTTGGTAGACCATAAACCAATGGGTTATGTGACAGTGACGACAGTGCATCCACTCCCAATAAACAGTATACAGCTACACCTGATAATGTTGCATTTTTTCCAAAAAAGGAAGTGTACAGACTTCAGATGAAAAATAGCCACTTGGCTAACTCTGGCACATTTACAGAAATGTTGATTAATGTGCACTGTCCCTGTTAAAAGAAATGCATTTTTCTTCATGTAATTGGGAAATAAAAACGTTTCATTTTGTAGCGGGACAGATAATCATGTACGAGCATACCACCATTGTTGCCGTTTCTATTCTTGTTACTTTGCAGAAACATTCTTTGAGAAATAACTTGAATTGTATACATTTTCATAACCTCTCCCCTTTGTCTATCCTTGTCCCTTCTAACAAATGTGTTCTCCTCTACTCCTCATACTACTACTCCCAGAGTCAATGTATTGTCTAATCTGGACAAAAGGGCGTCCCCTTTTGTCCAGATTAGACAATACATTGACTCTATTGGCAGGGAACAAACAGTCTTTCTGTCCTCCTTAGAGACAAACAGACAGAGAGAGTGAGAAAGAGGAGGAAGGACTGGGGGGTATTGATGATATCAACTATCAAATTACGTAGAGAAGAAGGTGGGGAAAGGAGGAGACGGAATAGAAGACGGTGAGAGTAACTGTAGGGTGTGTACGTTTATAAATCGTCCTTAAATAACTGACACGTTTTTTTTAAGTCATAGAGCCAAAGGGGGAACGATACCAATCTTGAATATACTTTTGAATGATATTCAAAATTTGAAAAACAAAACAATAAAAAGACCAAAACCAACAATGCATTAGTATGTCTCTAACGTCACGTTACATTTCAACATGAGTTTGAAATTCCTGGAAACCAAAAATGTGTTCCAAGTGCAGTTCTTGTAGTTATGATAAATACTTTTTTTTTTTAAATAGACCGTACAGGCAGAAATATTGTTTTTTTCATCCACAGGTCAATTTTAAGAGTTTTGGCTTAACATGTTCTAACAGGTCATGCTCTTTGAAAGTAATGGAAAGAAAACATGCAATATAACAACAATAGGTGTTTATTTATCTAAATGTGTATTCTTCACTGTGGATTTCTTCTAAATTCACCAAAAGTTAGCAAGAGATAATGCCTAATTTGCATACTTCAACTGAATATTCCGAAAATCTTGAAAACGGATATATTGTATGCAATATATAGAATATATAGCATATGATATTATATACAATATATGTAAAGAGATCCTGACCAAAAACCAAAAGCAAGAAAAAAAACTCAGTAGACAGAAAATGAAACGGTATTGAGCAACTAACTGAGCACATAATGGAAGAACCTCCATCGTAACTCAAAGTTGCCTCCTTCGGTTTCAGAGTTAACAATACTCCTCTTAGATTAGTGATCACAGGTCAGAATAGATTAAGTTTATATTATGACACTTCTTGTGAAAAGTACTGTAGGCCAACAGATTTGCATAGTCAAAGCTCGGCTTGGAGGAAACAATCTAAACTGATGGTATACTCTAGCCATCACATGGTGCAATTTACTTAAGGCAAATATGTTATTGATGCCCCTTTAAATCAGACTGAATATCTTCTATGAAGGATCAAGCAACATTTCACCCTAAAGGGCCCCAGAGAGCATTGCTGAACCTTTCCCTTCCCGGAGTGGGACAGTGATGAGGAGATTTTGTAGGCCAAGCTGGGAAGTTAGATTTTCCCCATTGGATTTCGTATTGCAGGAAATGCTTTGTGGCAAACACACGTTTATGATATTAAACACGTTTGTTTGAGCAGGATAATCTCCACATGTAAACACCACTTAGTGATTTCGAAGCATAAATATAATTGGCTGAAATAAAAAGTCAATGCTATAAAACAAACTATATCAGGGTTGCCTGGATGCGCTTCACGACCGCTAAACTCAAGGCAGGCTCGTGTCGGCGTGATGATGTTTAGTAGTTTATTTAGTCACTTGTTAGAAACCGCTGTTTTGATGATAGGCTACATACTATAGAAGCTTCAGACATTCACAAATAGGATTTTTACTTACGTATTCTATGCTGTAGAACAAAAAGGTGATTATCTGGTAAGCTTGTTTTAACCACAGACCTTATTTTAGGCTTCTGACCACTAATAAAAACGTTGCCTTCAATACGAGGGAACCAAAAGTGGTTAAATGCTTAGATTTTCCGGGTTACTCGTTACTGCAACACTGTATATAAAACCATGTAGAAGCCACTAAGCTGATCGTCTTATTGATTTACAGTTATTATGGTAAACATTTTTTAATTAATGAGCCAATGATGTGTAGATTTAAAAAAAGCTATGTATAGCATCTTTAATGGAGTATGTAGACTGATTGAAGGGAATTAACATACTCAACATCAATGTATATTTAAGGACTTGCCCTAGTAGGCCAATGCTTTCTCTACTTACAGGAATGTCTGTTTTTCTGAACCCTTTGTCATCATTTTGAAAAGTAAACCAAACAGATGTGACTTTATAATTCTAAGCTCTTAGAAAATGTAGTCTCAGACTGAAAGGATGTTTAAAACTTCTAAAGGTATCAGCAGAGCCTTTTTACTCAACAGATTTGAATTTTAAACTAAGTAAGCTGGAAGTGGCGTCACGAGGCAGCAGAGTGCAGAGAGTTTCACAGAGTGAGAGGAGAAAGTGTTTGAGTTAGGGATAAGCAGAGAGGCTCAGACACACGGTGGAGGAGCGAGTGGCAGCATCTCTGATAGAGATAGAATCGAGGCTCTGCTCTGTTTCAGAACAAATGTATGTTCATGACTTTAACAACACCAAAACATATTATTATTTATCTGCAGAATCTCTGCCTGTGACAGTGATCAGTCAAGCAGATAAAACACAATTACTTGTAATGACCTCTTGCCTTTCCTCTAGCGCCATCCTCAGGACGAGCATAGCATTTTCAGCTCTGTGGCTTTTACAAATAGTAAAGTCCTAATGTTTTGGGACAGTAGTACGTTTGTAATGTCTGTATATTCTTTGGGGGGGATCTGTACGTCATACTAAAACATTGTATGTCTTTAAAACATAACAGCTAATGAAGATTCAGAGAAAACTGTGTGTTTGAATTACAGACTAATGTTGTCTGTGTGAATTTATTCAAAGTGAGGAACAGATATTGATGGAAGAACATTTTTTTATTTTTCACCAAAGAGAAATATCACTTTAATCAGTTTGATTTTATGTGAAACAAACGACCAAGGAGCCAACTATGCTGAGCTGGCACCGAAGCACAAAACCAAATTGTATTCAAACCAAACTATAGTGGTTGACCGATTTAAATGGACGAGTGCCAATGTTTAGAGAGCCGATGGGTGAAACTGTATTTCTATATCATGTTTTTTCTTTGTTTTGTGCTATCTAAATTGCTGAACTCATATATTAAACACTGTTAGAGTCTACATTGTCTCTGTTTGCTTAGGTAGATCTGTACTTTTTGGGGGGCAGCAGTAGCTCTGTAGGGACATGGCATGGGAACCAGAGGGTCGCTGGTTCAAGTCCCCGAACCAACCAAACAAAGAGTGTAGACTGGTACTTGGAGAGGTTTCAGTTGACACAGCACTGGACCCCCCACAGCGCTGCCCATTGCTCCTAGGATGGGTTGGATGCAGAGGTCGAATTTCGCTGTGTACATGTGTGTGGAAAATAATGATGGTTTATTTTGAATCCTTCGTTTCTGTCTACTACTTCTATCAAAATGTATCAAGTACTTATGTGTCCACGGTTAATCAAACAAAACAAAATGTAGGGGGAAAAGCATTTGTCACCATTTAGCAGTACTTGTTTCCAAAACTGAGTTGACTTCAAAAATCTATAAATAGTGTTGATTTATAAACTCAGGTGTTGGCTAACTTGGTTTCACCATCAACTGCTGATGGAGAAAGGTAGGCTTTTCTTGGACTGTTCAAAGTGGCATCTTTCCATGGTAATTAACGGGAATAAAATAGAAATATGGGGGTGCTTTACACACACAACATTTGAAAAACACTTGAAAATAACTGTATAGGAAATATGGATATTCAAAAAGGAGAGTTTAAAGGTGGGGTAGGTAATTTTGGAGAAACCAGCTCGAGTGCGCTAGAATTTGAAAATACACGACCAGAAAAAATCTGCCACTTCCTTACAGAGCCCCTCCTCCAACACACACGAACGCGCACATGACCAATGAGGGCACCAGATAAGTTTGTGCACAGATGGAAGGCTGACAGGCAGGTAGGCCATCCAGTTACTTTAGCCGGGCCGGCTAAAATTATTGTCATACTTTTTACAGTACTACGGCTTCCACAGATGACATTTTTTTAAATGTATTTATTGTCAAAGCATTTAATATATTCATTGCTATCGGGATGTTAAGAGCATTCCATGGAATATAACAAAAAGTGTTTCTGAAATAAATGACATACCCCACCTTTAACTTAATTGAAAGAGTTGACTTATTTTAACATTGTATGTATGTTAGCTTACTTTATGATATGGACACATTATTAGTGCCATCTACCTGGCAATAAACCTTGCAATGGAGACCAGAGCAGCTATTAAACTACGCTGCCATAAAACAAAAACTGTATAGCTTACATATGGAGGCAATCCTATTTTCGGTCCTGTTATGGACGATTCACAACTTTCAAATTAAACTCTGTGTAGGGGAATGGTTGGGGTGGAAAGATGTGTTAAACTAACACAGGACTTCCACCAAGAGACCACTGTTTGTGTCCCGTAACTCATTGTTAACTTATTTTTAATTCAAATGTAATTTTAGGCCAAACCATGATCTTTTCCTAAACCAGACCAAGTAGTTCCGTTTTCATTCTGAGCCAACTTGTGTTAATGTGTTTCAAACTGAGACTGTAATCCAAGATACAAATATGATTCCCTCAGAACTGTATTCACAATGTACTTAAAGCGATAGTGGAAATGGAACCTCAAATAGTTTCGTTTTAACTTATATACAAGCGTAATTACGTACCAAAACAATCACACCTGATTAAAAAAATATATAATAATTGCCTTACGCATGTTAGAAGCACTTTATTGCAGCTTCCCCGAAGTTTTTTAGAAACGAAATGTTTCTCAGCCTAACCGGAAGTGACGAAAACTCAGGAAGACGATACGATAACAAACCATGGCGTCTATGCAGAATGAACGTGGAAGGGCAAATATACCAGACAAAGAAGAAGGATTGTACGAGGTATCCAGTGATGATAGCGAGTCAGAAACATCCTCTCGGCTTTCCTACGAAAATGTCGTTTTAGGAACTGAATCTGAATCCGGTTCAGTAAGCGACGATGGTGAGAATATTGAGCCAGACGATGGACCATTACGTCCTTATTTGTTCGAGCCCGAGCCCAAGGTGATGGTTCACGGCATGGGCAATGGCGAGGATGACCAGGACCAGGCGCCAGATGATGCACCCCTACGCACAAATAATCTTGACTGGTAGGTCCCTAAGCATAGATCACCTGTAGCCTTTACAAATATTAATCATTGTTAACCAGTTAAGGCCGAAGGTCCCCCCAGTGGACCCCTCCCACCGTTTTTTTTCTCTCACATGTCTCAGGGCTTCTTAACATTTATGAAACTATTAATGTTTCATACCCTTTTAAAAGGTAAGAAACTCCGCTAACTGACAATAAGAACAATTGTTAGCTAGAAAAAACACAAGAGTAATACCAAGCCTTTGAATTAGCATTGAGCGAAACAATGCTAACTAATGCTAACGCTTTTTTACACACAACACACAGTGGAAATGCCCTTATTACTATCTTAACTGCACAAACAAGATATACGATTTAAAGCTGAGACTCCACAGGTGTAATGTCATCACTGTAAGACCTCGAATTCCTGGAGCTATCAGCCAGAAAAGAGAAAGTAAACAACATCCGGTTCCAAAAATATTACAATAATTACGTCTTACCTTTTTTGATTTGTGATCAAAAGTTGTGTTCAACGGAATAAAAACGCATCTCAAGGTTAATCCAATGTCGTTGTGTCACGTAGAATTTTTCTGTCGCACTACAGCCATACAAAACACATCTATTCACCATAATAAAGGTCGGCTATTCACATGCAAATGCTATTGAATGTCCGCCATTGTTTGTGCCCGTCTTCCTGAGCTCTCGTCATCACCCGAAGATTCCCGACGATTCCCGAAGTATTTCGTTTCATTGAGAGGGCGCAGTAAAATTGAAAATAAAATGAAACTAGGCGGATGAAATTATAAAAATTGTTTAATATGCTTCTTTTTAATAAAAATACATAAGTTAAACCCAAAATTCGCGGATTTCCACTATCCCTTTAAGTTGTATGGGTATGTACTTTTAGGACAGGGTTTACCAAACTGTCCCTGTGTTCTGGGCAGAGGGCTGCCGTGCTGCAGTAAACAGAATCCATAAAGCCGAAGGGAGCAGGCTATTTGATGGTGTAATAACATTATGTGGTGTTATGGCCGTTAGCGGGGACATTAGCCTGCAGATGTTAGCTAGCAACGAGCGAGACTGCTGCCACGGGAGCGGGGGGGCTTTGGGACGTAATGAAGGTAATGAGAGTCCTAATGAAGCCCAGCAGCTTCAGCAACACTAATAAAAGACATTAGCTCTGTTCAAAACCCTTGCATCAACTCAGAAGCTGCTCTGCATCCTCTTTATAGCAACTCTAAGATCCCTTATCTCTCTCTGCTGCACCCTCAGCTCTTCATCTCTCCCTCCTCTTCCTCTCAAAACTATGCTCTTTACTACATTTCAACCAGATTCCTCTTACGGTTTATTCTGTGGGTTTTCTTTGGAAGTTTTTCCTTGTACGATGTGAGGGTCTAAGGACAGAGGGTGTCATATTGTCATACTGATATTTTGTACACACTGTAAAGTCCACTGAGACAAATGTAACATTTGTGATATTGGGCTATATAAATAAACATTGATTGATTGATTGATTGATATTCACTGCAGCTGTCAAAGGATCCATAGATTGGTACAGCATCAACTCACTACTACAGTATGTTCTTATCTGCATAAAAGCATTCATGTATTCAAATCACATACAGGTTAAATGTAAACACAACAACTCAGTTAGGTTTATATAGAAGAGGATTAGGTCTACCATTTTCGAGATCCGACCAAAAGTGAATTTATTTTTTAGTTCTCAGATTGAAGTCAGAATTTGGAGAAAAAAAAGTCAGGATTCTCCCTTTAAAATTCTGACTCTACACTCCGAATTCTGACTTGATTCCCAAAAATGAAATCCCTTTTAGTCAGATCGAATACACTTTTTTCACGTGTGCCCCAACCCTGTTCTGTGACACTGTACCGTGACATACTGTAGCGTCACATGACATAATGTCAGAAAACACAAGTCAGTTTTTGGTTCCACACGGAAGAAGAGTTCTGAATGAAACTTTGCTCATCCACCTGCACTCCCACCTTCCCAAAAGGGATTTTAGCACAATTAAATACGTTGCTATACCATGTGACTTTCACTAAAGGTCGCTTAATATACTACGTCACTTTCTGCGATCGTGGCTCATTGTGCTATCACTTGAAACATTGACTTCATAACTGTATCACTTCATTGTTTTTCAAGCAAGGAGTAAAGGAGTTTAGGTATCTCGGGGTATTGTTTTCGAGTGAGGGGACGATGGGTCGTGAGATGGGCTGGAGTATCGGAGCAGCAGGAGCTATTGTTGTGATGAAGAGAGAACTGTGCCAGGAGGCAAAGCTCACCATCTACCAGTCCATCTTCGTTCCTCTCACCTATGGTCATAGAGGACGGGTCATGACCGAGAGACCAATATTGTGGATCCAAGTTGCCAAAATGGGTTTTCTCCGAAGGGCTGGCATCTCCCTTAGGTGAGACGTGCCGTCATCCTGGAGGGAGTCAAAGTAAAGCCGCTGCTCCATTTTGAAAGGAGCCAGATGAGGTGATTCATTGACTGGTGCAGCATCAACTCACGACTACTACCGTATCTTCTGATCTGCATTTCCGAACCAAAAATAAATGTTATATCAGCCTCATTACACTTGCCAATACACACAAAGCCATATAGCTAACATTGTGACATGAATGGATTAACTTTGGGAAACGCAACTACTGGGTAAGGTTGATACGGAAGAGGATTAGGGCCAGAAAGGTAATGCCACCTGGCACCTCCCTATGGGGGTTATTTAACCGGGAGGAAACCTGGGGCAGACTCAGGATGTGGAGGGATTATATCTCCACGCTGTCCTGGGAGTGCCTTGGTATCCTCCAATCAGAGCTGGTTGATGCCAGGAAAGAGAAGTTTGGGGCCCTCTGCTGGAACCGCTTCCTCCGTGACCAGACTGCGGATAAGAGGTTGCCTGTCAGCGATGGTTCCATCTTCTCGCATGTTAAAAGATGCCGCTTTTCCATTGATATTCAATTAACCTTTTTTGGGGTTTAGACAGTTGATCTGACAAAAAAAAGTAAATCATCACTTCAGCTTTTGGAACTTACGACGGGCATTGTGTGAAAATGTTCTGACACTTAAATTACCAGTAGAGAAATTAATAGTGAAAATAGTTGCAGCCCTACTCAGCATACAGACTGAAGCTTAAAAATACTTTGATCATAATATAGAGCATGGGAAAGGATAAAAACGAATTAGATGTTCCTGTTGTCAGTGTTCATGACCGTAGGTTGAGGTGGGAATGGGGTCAAACATATACATGTTTCTCAGGTCACACAGCTCAGGTGTCTGAAGTGAAACTGGAGCCACAGTTATATGATATTATATATGTGTGAAAAAGCTGCAGGCCGGTTCACCTCAGTATCTGTACAAGATGTGAAAAATAAGCCCACTACATACATGTAATATATTGAAATGCAAAGCCCAGAGGCACCTGGACAGGAATATTAACCTGTCTCAGATTTGCTGTATGTCAGTTAGTTTATAAGTCTAGGCATACTTATGATTTAGAATATGCTACATACCTTGTTGAATGGCTAAAGTGGATAATGTCATTATACTGACTGGCTGATTTGAGGTTGCTAACTTTCAACTTATTAATTCTGGCATATTCACACTAGGGCTGCAACAAGTTAATAATGATTTGCAAAAATAAACTGCAGATGTGGTCTATTAAATGTCAGGAAATGGAGAGAAATGTCCATCCTAGTTTTTCAAAGTCCAAGGTAATGTCTTCAAATGTCTTGGTTTGTCAGTACAAAACCCAAAGATATGTAATTAACATGATATAAAACAGAGGAAAGCAAGTAAAATCCATATTTAATAAGTTAGTAAGTTAGAAAAAAAGAGCACTTTCTGGCATTTTGAATTAAAAAAAACGTGCTTTTTAATGTTAATCATTTTGTACCGCTCAATTAATGTAGTTGAGTAACTGTTGCAGCTCTACTTTAACTGTGTTGGAAACAGCACTGTGTCCTTTTCATTGGCTTCTGTGTTGCACTTATGTCCAACCCAAAGATATATAAGACTACAAACTATAAGAAAAATGACTAAATGCAAACAGTCAAAAATCCAAATATATTCCATTACAAAGCAGCAAATCCTCACATTTGAGAAGTAGTAAATGTGTTGTCAATTCCTTTTCTATTGTTTGACTGTTTGCTGAAGAGGAGCAAATAGAAACAACACTGCAACACTAGTGCCAGACGATGCTCCAAACAATAACATGTTTGTTTGTTTCACAGACCCAACCCGAAACACACACAAACACAGAGGCAGGTTTAATTGTTTCTTAAATGCAGGTGTGGCAGAGGATTTTCTACAAACAGGTCTGTGTGTTGTTCTGCTGCCACTGGGTGGAGAGGCAGTTTAACCACACATTCCTACATACCAACACTAAGTGTGGTGCTTCTTCCAGTGACAGCAGCACCATGGAGAAACTTAGAGACAATCCAATGATAACAGGAGAGTGTTTGTACGATTTGACTGTATTCCTTACAGTTCTAATCATTTAATGGCGGATACATGAAGCACACAAACAGACACACCTCCACAAGTCCAAAGCCTTTATGATGATGTCGGAAACCTCATGAACACAAAATCAGATAAAAAAAGTATCTAAACCATTTTTTCGTTATGTCTTCAATATATGTTTAGTTATGTATGTGTTTACAGTAGGACCTGGAGTAATCTAGTCCTGGACTCGGAAGTGAGTCGGATTCGAGGGCTGATTTTCGTAAATCGACAGACTCGCGCAGTGATGGATTTGGACTCGTGAATTCTCGCACACGAGGACTCGGAATCCGATAAAGGTTTGAGTCGTGCACTGATGAACTCGGACATTGACGATCTGACTTAGACTCAAACAAGTTTTGTCTCGAATCTGGATGTACTCTGCCCCAGGCATGTGCAGCTGAGAGTTCCCGTACCGTGACCCCCACTATTCTCAGTCTAAAGACGTGGGAGACAAGACTCTGACTCTTCTTGTGTGAGTCTGACTTGGAATCGGACTTGAGCACAGGTAATAATGACTCGGACTCGACTGAGGGCCCGTCCACACAGAGATGATTTCCGTTGTATCCGCTAAAGTTCTTTATCGTATAGACCAGGGGTTTTCAAAGTGTGGGAAGGTGAGCCTCCCCTCAGAGAACATAAGAACAGCCGCGCCCCCCCTCCCAATTATTATTGCTATTATTATTATTATTATTATTATTATTATTGTTGTTGCTATAATGCAGGGGTATTATTATCCAGTGGAATGCCCTTACCTACTGGCCTAGTTAAATCAAAGTGGTTACTTTTTTTTGGCTGGGCAGTGTAGTTTTACACACCGTCTTATTTGACTTTCTCAGGACTTAAAACTGTTTTTTGGGGGCAGCCCCCCACAAATAAAAAAAAATATTTACACACCTAAGGTCATCATCTTAACAGTTTGTTATTGTTACGGTTGCTGTTTCTGTCTGTTCATTAATCTGCCTGTGAGTGTTTTCAGATGTGCGTGTAATATGTAAATAAGCTGCGCAGTAGCCCTGACGTCATTGGCTGCCCATCCTCTGGTCCGCCTCTGAAGATGGTGATTGGATTGACGTCATCCAATCGCAGCACACAGCCGGCGCACACCTGCTGGGGAGGAGTACAAAGGTCGCGGACTATCACCACTCTGGAGGCTCTGGTGAGTGAACAGACGCCTCTCGCTATTTGCTCTTCGTTCTGGGGGTTAACTTGTGTGGACCGTGTTATTGTGATTAGCAGTATTGTTGTGATTAGATGTTGTTACGTTCCCTATTAGGCTAGGGGAACTAAAGGGAAGAAACACAACCAGATTGGTATTGGTATAATTATAAGTGATTTATTGTAAATTGCAGCGGTAAACAAAATGGAAGGCGTGCAGCCTGAACAAACAAAAGGACCAAAAGGGCACCGGTTGACAAATAACCAAACAAAGGGAGGACTCTTAAAAAGGAGTCCGTGTACATACAAAGAAATAAAGCTCACACTAAATAAGGAACTAAACAAAACCTCACTTTAAAAGTGGTACAGACTAACACCGGGAATTTATACAAAACACATAGCTAAACTAAAGGCAACAGTCACAAAACCCTAAGCTACTCTAAACACTATATAAACTACTCTAACCTCTAACTAAGCTACTCTAGGCACTACTAATACACAATATCACACTACCTGACACAGACCACACAAGTTAACCACAGAACGAGAGTAAGTAGCGAGAGGCGTCTGTCCCACAATACAGAGCCTCCAGAGTGGTGATAGTCCGCAGCCTTTGTACTCCTCCCCAGCAGGTGTGCGCCGGCTGTGCGCTGCGATTGGACGACGTCAATCCAATCCCCATCTTCAGAGGCGGACCAGAGGATGGGCAGCTAATGATGTTGGGGCAATCACACAGCTCATTTGCATAATCACACACACAGCTGCAAACAATCCCAGCAGATTAAGGAGCAGACAAACAGCAACCGTAACAGATGTGCTTAGATTAGTTTAGTATTGTTTGACGGTTGTCCTAGCTGTGTTTTCTTACAGCCTTCCTTTATTTAGTTGTATCACTTTTAAAGTGAGGTTTTGTTTTGTTCCCTATATTAGTATTTATTTCTTCTGTATGCCATTAGACTCCTTTTTTAGAGTCCTCCTTTTGTTAGGTTATTTGTCAACCTGTGCCCTTTTGGCCTTTTTGTTTGTTCAGGATGCACGCCTTCCATTTTGTTACAACCTGTTCTGTAATAAAACTACTTATAATTATTACGAATTACATACTGGTGTGTGTTGCATTCCTCATCCCTAGTGAGTTTGTAACAGTTATGCTCATCGAGTCATCCGTGAGCAGAGCATCAAGTTGGCATGCCTATAACAGCTGAATGCGGCAATTACCATCTTGTTCAGCAAAAACGCCTCACAAATTTAAGATCTAACGCTTTAGTGCGTTTTGATTCAATGCTGAGTACAGCCAAACTTGACAGTCTCTTCTCTGTCATTGTAGACCGCAAATACCTCATTCCCTCTGTGTAGTTGGGTCCGAATGCGCCGTCCCGTTCAAATGAAATCGCCGCCAATGACATTTCCTTGCTCGCGCCAGGGCCGGGGGAGGAGTTACAAGGCTCACGTCTTGTGCTGCATTCACTTGCACTCGGACATGAAGTATTTTCTCTCATAAATGTCCGATGAGCCACAACTTTTATTTCAAAACAAAGCTGACGTTTTCTGCCAGACGCTGTCTCCTCTTTCACTTTAGGTAACTTCACTAAAAATCGATCCATGTTGCCGCTCGCATAAAGTTAACTAGCTAGATTTCACTGTTTCTCGTTATTTTTTTCTCACGCTGCGCCTCCCCTGAAGCTCTCTGGCGCCCCCCAGGGGAGGCGCGCCTCACACTTTGAAAACTGCTGGTATAGACGGCTCGTCCACACGAAGCCGAAACGGAGTCGCTGCTTCGGAGCCCGAAACCAATCAACTTTGAAACCGGCTCCCAAAGTGGGTAAGTCTGGAGACAACACGCTTGCGGCTCCGTGTGTACGCCCTATACGATAATTTCCTGAATAGATGATGCCATAGTCCCACCTCTCCTGCTCACCCCCGCGTCATTGTCGATGCGTTTCGCCAACAACAACAACAACGGTGGATCACAGGGTCGTCAGTCCACACAAATGCCTCCCTTCTTGCACGAATATCCGCCATCTTCTACCTTGTTTGTTTGTTTATGCCTTATGCCCATGCTCAGGGGGTCTTATTCGCTGCTTTTGGTGTATTTTTGGCAGAAGTACAGCGCCACATACAGGCCTAGCATATGTACTACAGCGTCTCTCTCCAGCGGTTTCGAGCGGTTTCGTTTGGAAGGACTCATTTGAGCTGATTCCGTGTGGACGGAAGACTTTTTTTTTTTTTAAATCGACTTTGGTTCAAAATTGGTTTAGTCTCCGTGTGGACGGGGCCTGAGACTCATCCTAGGGGACTCGGAATTGAAGAATAGGGACTGGAGAGTGACTCGGACTCCAGAATTGGTGACTTGACTACAAAACTGTAGGGCTGTACCCGAATATCGGTCACCAAATTGAATTTATTGAAATCTCCACTATCAACGTAAGAGCTTGTGCCTCTTCGGGGGGTGCTAACACTTAACCATAAACTTTATCGTTTATTTTCTCCGTCTTTATATGTAGATATTACTTTTCTCCGTTAATCTGCAGTAGGCCTATGGTACAGTCCTGCTGATACTTTTCTACTTTGTACTCGATTTACTTTTTTATCAAAGGTAACTAATAAGGCTCAATTTACGCAACAATAGCACTTAAGCATTCTTGAGTTAATACTTTAAGCTTTTAATTCATTAAATTACAGAACAAAATATTGAACTTTTGATATAAAATGGAACATATGGTGCAAGAGTTTATACCAATATGATCCAGTATCACAGAATGAATTACCAAAAGCATATGGTGAGTAGAAAAATGTGCTCCACTATGACTAAAGACAAATTAAAGTAGCGCTTACATATGCATGTCAACAATAATGATCCATTAATGTAATACTGTAACATGAAAGTAATGACTCATCTAGGGCTGCATGTGCATCTTCCCTGGTCTCACGATTTGATTACGATTATCCTGTCACCGATTCGATATCCGATGCATCACGATTCATACCAATGCGTTGCTTCCTCAATTTTCTATATTACTGCACTTGGCTTCTTTTTCATCAATGAATACATGCAGTAAATACATATGAACTCTCTTTTTATTATTCAGAAAGTGCTTCAGAAATCAATAAAATAAATGTCTGGACATTCATTTATAAACCAAAGTAAACCAATTGTAGAGGTCTAGCCTCCCTATATCTGTGTGTGAAATTGTTCCATCCTCAAAAACAAAAAACTAATGCTTCTGCAGTCTAGCTGCAGCTTAGGACTTCTGTTAAAAAAAAGGACACTGAATGTCCTGAATGTGGCATCACAAACATGACTTGAGTCTGAACACAGCAGACAGAGTATTTACAACAGCATATAAAAACGAAAATACTGCATGTGGGTGCACACTTACATTATCTGTCTTACTGTTACATAAATCCCATGAATGTATGAGATTAAGTTAGCTTCATCATATCTCAATCAGTGATTAAGTGAATAATAACTTTTCTATCAGGTTACTATCAGCCTGTCACTCATTATTTTCAGGGAGGGGGGGGTTTGGAGGAACTGAGAGGAGACGGCGATCGCGGAAGCTTTTTTCCTCCTGCCTTCACAAACTTTACACACGTATCGTCTGAAAATAGCAAGAGGATATTCATACTCTGCAATCCAAGACTTATTTAAAATCCACCCAAAACCTGACATGATTGTATTAAAAAAACATAAATCCCTGTGTGTCTGAGCTGCAGCGACACGGACTGATTCAGAGCGGGTCCTTCTGCTGTTGGTTCTGGACTGGTGTTCTTGGCCGTTTCTCAATGTTGACTAAAGCTGCTCCAGAGCCACTATAGAATAGAATATATCTTTATTGTCATCACACATCAGTGCAACGAAATTCAGTTTCAAGCATACTACGTCATCGAGTGAAGCCAAAGCACTGTTTAAATGCTCACCATACATGTGCTACCAAGCAAGCCTCCTCGACATTGAGAAATGACCCTTGTGTTGGTGGATAAAGCAGACTGCCCTTAAAGATCAAATGCAAAGGTTTTTTTATAATTGCCAGTAAAATCGAAGTCATATAGCTACAACACTATCTAAGATATTTCAGTATTAAAATCGGAGATAATATGCGTCTGGCAATGCGCAATATTTATTTTGTTCAACCCCCAACACCAAGTCCGACGATTTATTTTCTCAGCCGCTCTACCGCAAGATGGCGTCGCGTGACGTCACAGTGGCCAAACAAACAAACCATGGCTTATCGCTCACAGCTGCTTCCGCCGATAGTACAACTTAGTTTCGTTATCATGTCTGATTCTGAGTAGACTATAGACTAAAAGCTTTAGGAATCCAAACTATAACATATAATAAGTACCCTGTATCAAGATTGATGCAAAACAAGTGACGTTTGACCTTTTTAGAGAGGTTTAGAAAAATAAAGTCCAGGCGGACTCACCACTGGGTAATTTGGGAACCATCACAACCAAACACAATGCTAACAGTGAGACTCTGAATTAGCCCCGAGCGAAAAATGCTAACCTATTACTGCACCGAAATCACTCCTAGCTCCCTTATTACTTATCCTAGCTCCACATCCAACACATTGTTTATGATCGTAAAGACACAGAATCTAACGGTGCCCACCTCTATAAGCACCCACTCGGGCTGAAAGAAATGAAAGCATGGCGGAGGGCTTTTTTTATGCATAGGCCTAATGAAGTGGTTAGAAGAATGTTGGGTTTTCTAAGTGCTCACAGTCACTTTTAATTGCGCGGGGGGGCATTTTTTATTGGGCCAGGAGGAATAATAGTGGATTTAATCCCTATCATAATGCATATTGTTCACACTTTTCCGTTATGAGTGGAGGAGCGATGAATGAGCTGCAGATAAACTACAATGCTAACAGTGAATTAGCCCCGAGCGAAAAATGCTAACCTATTACTGCACCGAAATCACTCCTAGCGCCCTTATTACTTATCCTAGCTCCACATCCAACACATTGTTTATGATCGTAAAGACACAGAATCTAACGGTGCCCACCTCTATAAGCAATAAAACTGCAATTCCGTTATCTGCTGTGCTCCGTGCGCTTTGAAATATAATCAAAAGTTGTTTACCTCAATTCTTTGGCGTTTCTGCATCGCCCGGGTCTTTCGTTCTTTCAGTGGTTTCTTGTGCTGAAATATGGAGGGGACGGTTCCGGGTTTCAGCCTCCGACGTGCTATTAATGCTTCTCCACCAACAGACTTCATGATAGCAGGATCAACGTCGTATGCATCACACGCGAAGTGGTCAGAACACAACTTGCTCCATTTTTTGCGGATGATTTGGTCTTTGAGAAATGCATGTAAAACTCTCCCAGATCCCGCACCGTTCGTACAACAAAAAGCACAACAATAACCCATGTTAATTCAGTTTTATTTTCGAAAAACATGTGACCGAGACTGCCGAGTCGGGATATTTGGTCCAGAGACTGTTTGGCCACTATTACGTCACGCGCGCGGAGGCTGCTTGGAATTACATGTCAGAAATTCAGACGGCTTTGGGTCGAGTTTTGGATCAATAAAAAGCTTTTTTTTTGGGTGTAATATCTCGATTTAAATAAAATAAAAAATACAGGCAGTCTTAAAAACAACATTTCTATAAAAATGTAGCATATTTGGAAGCTTTGCATTTGATCTTTAAATGAATAAATTGTTAAATTTATTACAATGCAATAAAAAGAGGTGTGTCCTATGCAGCCAGTATAGTTATTTGACCCAGCACAGATTTTGAGTGATTCGGTCACATGACCTGTGTAGTGCCGAGAGACGGGAGTCGGAAGCGGTGCATCGAAGGTACAAAGTTAGCTTTAATTACTGCTTATCTTTCTTACAGTGCAGATGCTTTTTCTGCTTGCTCCTGCCTCTGCTTACTTTTTATGCTGATTTTCCTATTCTTATTCTCTGAAAACTTCGAGCAGCGGTTCCTAGACATTAACTTATCACTGGGACAGTTAATCTTCGTAAATAGACGGAGGGTTTCAGCCATATTTCAACATTTTTACGACGACGTCAGTCTTACAGTAGCGTGGCCTAGCAACAGCTAAAGCCTGGTAGGCTACTGCATGCTAGTTGGTAGCAAAATGCCTCCGTTCTCTACAGATGACTTCCAAAAACTTATACAGAAGATGGCTGTGTTGGAAATGAAAATGCAACGGTTGGAAGTTAACGTGGAAGTGAATGGACTATGTCGTGGGAATGACACCACTTTACCTGTATTGCAAAATAATGGAGAAGGGTATGCTAACTCACAGCTAGTTAGCAGCTACAAGGATTCCAAGGAACAGGAGGGCTGTGTACCGGGTAATAAATCTACAAGTGGTAGTCCTCCCTGGAACTCTCTGGGTGCAAAACCTAAGAGTAAATCATTTCCATGGGATTTGGGAGGACGGATAACAGGCAGAGCCCAGCGCTCAGAAATCTGTGATGTGACCGGCTGGCCTGCTTTGTCATCACCCAGGAGGAGCGCCTCTTCAACCCCTATTCATACTAGGAAACAGCAGTGGACAGCTGCTAAAGGGAGAATTAAAACAATCCTCCTAAACCACCAAGTGTGCCAATCCAGAACAGATACGCTCCGCTGACCGAGAACCGGAGATCTGATGACCTGGATAACCTGTCCTCTTCACACAGCAGGGTAAGGACCAATAGCTACTCCAAAAGTAAAAGGCTAGAGGGAAAGCTAACGACTGGGCCTGAAAATCTGATTGTGGGTGACTCTGCTGTAAGAGATGTAAAAGGTCTGTGTAATAAGAACAACACCAAAGTACTCTGTTTTCCCAAGGATGTGGTCTCTGACTTGGCTGAGAAGATCCTGCATATTGGGGCTGAGCATCTGACTGTGAAGAATGTGGTACTACACATTGGAACAAATGATGTTGTGAAACAACAGTCAGAAGTGCTGAAAAAAGACTTTAAATGTCTGTTGGAAACTGTCAGCTCTCTAAATGCAGATGTGTTCATCAGTGGCCCTCTACCGCCAGTCAGAAGAGGAGTGGAGAGATTCAGCAGATTGTTTGCACTGAACACCTGGCTTTCAACTGTCTGTGCTGACCATTCTGTCCATTTTATTGACAATTTTAACTTTTTCTGGGACCGCAGACATCTTTTCAAGGCAAATGGAGTTTGCCTGAACAAGTCAGGAGTGAAATTGTTTATCTCTAACATATTCAACTGCCTGCGTCATCAATCTGTTCCCTCTGCCAAGGACAAGCAGCAAGAAGAATCAAAACAGGAGAAAGACACAACACATCGCGCAGAAAACCCTGAAGAATTATCATTGCACCTGCCTGAGGAATGTTTCTGATTATGGGAGACATATGAGACACATGGAGGAGTCTCCACCGCCCGTCACCGTCACCACCCCCCCCCCCCCCCCCCCCCTCCCCCTCCCCCTCCCCCCTCCCCCCCCCTGTCAACGCCTTTGAGGATACTCCATTCACCCTTTCACCCTCGCCCACCCTCCTGGAGATCGCTGAACACACAAAGGAGATACTGAGGGTTGGCACCGATTCCTTCCTGGAGTTCAAAGACCAAACTAAGGCGATACACAGGGCTGGCACCATGTCCTTTACCCCCGCTCCTCAACGACGCCCACCAAAATCACTGCAGAGACGCGCACCACCTCCCCCGTCTTCATCACCGCGCCTACGTCAACCACCTCCCCCCCTGGCAGCATGTCCTCTACCCCCGCACCATCTCCCCCGTCTCCATCCCCGTGCCTACGTCAACCACCTCCCCTCCCTTCAAGAAAGCATCTGCAGTCTCTGAAGCCTGATAAGAATGTGTGTGTACAAAACACAACAAACTCTTACTGATATGTGTGGGGTCCAGGCTCAAGGGCGTATGGCACTCTCAACTCTTTCCAGGACATGTCGGGGCCCTGCCTGCCAGTAGCTTTGCCGATATCTGTGTTGATAGGTAATAGATTAAGAGCGGTGAATCATCTTAGAAACAGGAAGCGCTCAAACGTTTGTGTGAGTTTATCTAATTTAGCAGTGATTCCATGTCAGCCACAGCTTGTTACAAAAAACATGACTGATAGTGTGTTTAACAAACTTAAACTAGCTTTATTAAATGTCAGGTCTTTGGCAGGAAAAACATTTTTAATCAATGATTGTATCACTGAGCACAATCTCGATTTTATGTTTTTAACAGAAACTTGGATTGAACAGAATAACAGTGCAGCTGTTCTTATCGAATCAACCGCTCCCAACTTTAGTTTTATGAGTCAGGAAAGAATGCATAAGAAAGGAGGTGGAGTTGCTATTCTGTTAAATGATTCCCTTCAATGCAGGAAGACATCTTATGGAATCTTTGATTCTTTTGAATATGTGGCCCTTCAGCTGAAATGCTCCTCTCGAGCTCTGTTCCTAAATATCTATAGACCACCCAAATACTGTGCAAGCTTTTTTGATGACTTTACTGAACTGCTGTCTATAGTGTGTATTGACTTTGACCGTCTAGTCATTGTTGGTGATTTTAACATCCATGTTGACAACCCCCAGGACAGAGGGGCTAAAGAACTGTTTTGTGTTCTTGATAGTTATGGACTGACTCAGCATGTGACGGAGCCCACGCACAATAAGGGGCACACTCTGGACTTAATTATCTCAAAGGGTCTGAATATCTCTAAGGTTGTGGTGACTGATGTTGCACTGTCTGACCACTCCTGTGTTTTCTTTGAGAGCTCTATTTCTGTTCACAAAAATGTTCAAAAAGAGGTAACCACAAAGCGATATTTAACTGAAAATACTAGGTAAATGTTTACTCAGAATTTTTCTACCACACTTGCCCCTGCTAACATCTCAGTAAATAAGCTAGTAGATCATTTTAATTCAAAAATTTAAAATTGTATAGATGCCATTGCTCCAACTAAGGTAAAGGAAGTGTCTGGCAAGAAAATATCTCCATGGAGAAAGGCCATGACCGTGAAAACAGAAAAAAGAGAATGTCGAAAAGCTGAACGCAGGTGGCGAAAAACAAATCTCCAGGTTCACTTTGACATTTATAAAGAGAGACTTGGCCTTTATAATTTGGAATTGAAAAACGCACGACAATCGTTCTTCTCTGACATCATTACCAAAAACAAAAACAACGCACGTGCCTTGTTTGCTACCGTCGACAGACTAACTAACCCCCCAGTGTCAGTAGCCTCTGAATTTCTATCCACCAGGGCGTGCAATGATTTTGCCTCCTTTTTTACTTACAAAATTCAGAAAATCAGACAAGCAGTCAGTGCCTCTGCATCAGGAACAGCAAATGTGTTGTCCCTATGTCCACCTAACATCAATTCAAACACCATGACACAATTCCATCAGATTAATGATAAAAACCTAGAGGACATTATTCAACTTCTGAAATCCTCCTCCTGCTGCCTTGATATTATTCCAACAGGATTTTTCAAAGATGTTTTGCCTTGCATGGCCTCAGATCTACTTCATATAGTAAACAAATCTCTTCACTCAGGTATTTTTCCACAGGCCCTGAAAACTGCAGTCATTAAACCGCTCTTAAAAAAGAATAATCTAGATGCTTCAGTAATGAACAATTACAGGCCCATATCAAACCTCCCATTTCTAGGTAAAATCATTGAAAAGGTTGTTTTTCAACAGTTGAGTAATTTCTTGCATTTAAATAACTGTTTCGATGTGTTCCAGTCAGGCTTTCGTCCAAACCACAGCACTGAGACTGCTCTTGTAAAGGTCTTTAATGACATCCACTTAAACACAGACAGTGGCAGAACTTCAGTGTTAGTATTATTAGATCTCAGTGCTGCGTTTGACACTGTTGACCACAGCATATTACTAGACCGACTGGAAAACTGGGTGGGACTTTCGGAAACAGTTCTAAATTGGTTTGAATCCTACTTAAAGGATAGAAACAACTTTGTTTCTATAGGTAAATACACATCTGAGTTGACAAATATGACATGTGGGGTTCCTCAAGGCTCCATCTTGGGGCCTCTTCTCTTTAACATCTACATGCTACCACTGGCTCAGATAATGAAGAACAACAAAATAAGTTACCATAGCTATGCAGATGACACACAAATTTACGTAACAATTTCACCAGGAGACTATGCTCCAATTCAAATACTGAGTAAGTGCATTGAACAAATCAATGACTGGATGTGTCAGAACTTTCTCCAATTAAACAAAGATAAGATAAAACTGAGGTAATGGTTTTTGGAGCCAAGTCAGAATGTATAAAAGTTAGCGCTGAGCTTCAGTGTGCAATGTTCAAAACAACAGATAAAGCCAGAAATCTAGGTGTAGTCATGGACTCTGACCTGAGTTTCAACAGTCACATTAAAACAGTTACTAAATCAGCCTACTATCACCTAAAGAATATATCTAGGATTAAAAGACTAATGTCACAGCAGGATTTGGAAAAACTTGTCCATGCCTTTATCTTCAGTAGACTCGACTACTGCAATGGTGTCTTCACAGGTCTCACTAAAAAATCTATTAGAAAGCTGCAGCTGATTCAGAACGCCGCTGCTCGAGTCCTCACTAACACTAAGAAAGTGGATCACATCACTCCTGTTCTGAAGTCTTTACACTGGCTTCCTGTGTGTCAAAGAACAGATTTCAAAATATTGCTACTGGTTTATAAAGCACTGAATGGTTTAGGCCCAAAATACATTACTGACCTCCTGCTAAATTATGAACCATCCAGATCTCTCAGGTCTTCAGGGACTGGTCAGCTTTCTGTCCCCAGAGTCAGAACTAAACATGGTAAAGCAGCGTTCAGTTATTATGCTCCAAATATCTGGAACAAACTCCCAGAAACCTGCAGGTCCGCTGCAACTCTGACTACTTTTAAATCCAGGTTGAAGACTTTTCTTTTTGTCGCTGCTTTTAATTGAACTATTCATATCTTAGACTGCACTGTAACTTTTATCCATGTATTTTTTCTTTTAATGTTTATTTTATTAGCTTTTCTTTTTAATGACTGATTTTAAATGCCCTTTTCTTAATGTCTTTCATTTTTTGTAAAGCACTTTGAATTGCCTTGTGTTGAAAAGTGCTATATAAATAAACTTGCCTTGCCTTAATGAGCATCAGAAACACACATGTTGTCGGGTTGAAGCCTGGGAAGAGAAGGGAAGAAGAAAGGAGGGCACACAGTAGGTACAGTGCGGAACAATACTCCCAACCCGTAGTTCCATGAGTGAATTATGTCAATCAGTGATCACTACACAAGCCCCCCCAGAATTCAACCATGGACACAATCCTCGCGTCCGGGAGGAAGCACCACAGGGGCCGAGGAGGGTGGGGCCGCAAGCGAGGGCCGGGCCATGGAACGGGCCGTCGGAAGGGGGCCGCAGGAGCGGGCAGGGCCTCCAACGAGGGCGAGGGCATCCCCACCGGGGGTGGGGGGCGGGCCATGGAACGGGCCATCGTAAGGGGGCCGCAGGGGGCCGCGGTAGGCGTTGAGGCTAATGAAAACAACATCCACCAACCGTAGAAAGCTGGGTCGCTGTGCTGCGACGTGGGGACGGGCGTAAATATTCCGGTGGTCCCCAGCCGGAAGGAGCGCTGCCCGGCCGCAGGCGAGGGCACAGCGCCGGCGGGCACGAAGTCCTCGGGAGGAAGGAGCGGTATCCCCGGGAAGCAGGAGCAGGATCCCCGGGAGGAAGGAGCCGTGGACAGGGGAGAGGCCAGACGGGGTCAGACGGGGTGACGTCCGAAGCCGCCGTCGAGGCAAACCGTGAGCCGCGGTTAGAGGAGAGGCCCGGTAGGGTCCAGAAGTGCGCCACCCGGGCGGCGATGAAAGCGTGGGTGATGTCCGCTAGTCGTTGTCGACAGCCGTTAGCTGTAAGCAGTTAGACGTTGTCGTCGGCCCCGGAGACTCTGCTAGGTGGCGTGACTCTACAAGGGAAGGTGCCGCTGCGTGTCGGAGCCAGCACCTCAGGGGTAAAACGCCGGGCGGCCAGGAAGAACCGGTCAGCTTCTTCGGCTAAAGCGCGGAGCTCAACACAAGCTGTGTTAGCGAGCGCATGTCCCGAAGAAACAGTTCCATTAAAAAAAGCTTTAATGAGCATCAGAAACACACATGTTGTCGGGTTGAAGCCCGGGAAGAAAAGGGAAGAAGAAAGGAGGGCACACAGTAGGTACAGTCAACATATGTGTCCGTGCAGAACAATACCCCCAACCCGTAGTTCCATGAGTGAATTATGTCAATCAGTGATCACTACACCTGGAAGTTATTGAAGAAATAAGCACATTTTTCCATCAAAAATATTAATATAAAATATTTAGAATATTACAATGAAATACAAAGAGGTGTGTCCTATGCAGCAAGTGTAGTTATTTGATCCAGCACTGATTTTGAGTCATTAGGTCACATTACCTGGAACTTATCGAATAAATGTGCTAATTTTCCCATCAACATATTAATAAAAATGCATTTAAAGTATTACAATGCAATAAAAAGAGGTGTGTTCAACAAATGTATGCTCAAGAGTGGATTTGCTTCACATTCGCTCGATCGGGAAGCTGTCAATTTATTAAAAAGAACATTGTTCTTGTGTAATTGAAAAATCATTTGTTGATGGTCCCTAAGTGAAAGCCTCGTTTCGCGGAGAAGATCTCGCCGTCGTAATACAGCCAGCAGCAGGGTAAACTGACGCTGCTGGCTGGTCCGCGAATGTCTGTCGAATATCCAACCAAAAATTCACTTCACCGCGGTAGTTTAAATTACCATCCTCACAGTCTCACATTTAGCAAATTATTCCCTGAATGTGCTTACAGTGGCAAAACAGCGAGCAGGGTGTCAGTTCAGGTGACATATAACATGTTTTTGAGAAGAAGAAACTGCTCCAAACAACACTCACCGACCGGAAAACAATCCCAAATGATTCATGGTAAATGAAGGCGTCAGAGCCGCTGAATGTGAGCTAATAATGTCAGGATGATGATTGACTTACCGGCTGCTGGACGGGATCATTTCAGGAAACGAAGAGAGAGTTAAACCGTTTCAGTGAGGAATAAAATACACAAAAACTAAAAAAACACTTCCGGTGATCCAGGTGAGGTTTATGCTTGTAATTAGGTGATAAAAGCCCAATGCAGACCTGAATCACGATCAGGCTGCTGCAGAAACTCTGAAGAGCGCCAGGTAACACGAGCCTACCTGCTGCACGTAGTTCACAGGCCACGCCCCCTCTGAACCTGTACACACGCACGCACACACACACCTGCAGCTGCTCACCTGCAGCACTTGGCAACCTGTAAAACACTCCCATTTCCACGGTGGCTGAGGAGGACAAGAAGACCAAAGCGGGTCAAAAATATAAATTGTACAACTATTCAGAAGTAACTAGGCCTAGGGTAAAATAAAAATAAAAACCCTCCTGGTTCCCCCCTGAAATAAAAACGGTCAAAATCATCCCCCTTCTAAAACTGCCATTCCCCCTTTCCATCCCTTATGTCATTTTATCAATGAACGAGGCACTGGTATTACTGCTATTTCAACATTAATTTTGCGCATATTGAGTAAAATACTGTGGGCGAGGGAGCACGCACACACGCAATGACATTTTTACCAAGTCACTGACGCTATACTATGCGAGTGCCCTAGAGGGCGCCAGAGCGCCGTGATGCGCCTGTTTGATCGATGCCAGAAGCGCAGGTAACGGTCATCACAATGGCCAAGCGACCAGGAGGACAACGCGATCTGAGGGACTTCATATTTAAAAATACTAAAAATAACATTTCAGGTAAGTCAAGAGTCAGTAATCTTAGTCATTACTCATTACTTTAGTCACCAAAGGTGGAATATATGGACATAAGCAGCAATAACAACTTAGTTTGGAGTTTATCTACGTTTTTCTCTCGTGTTAGCTAGCTGATAAGACTCACAACCAGGGCCGCCCCTGGCCAACTTGGGGCCCCAAGCGACATTGTGAGATGAGGCCCCCCCCCCCCCAACCGACAGTTGTTTTTGGAAACAAAGTAGGCTACTTTGCAAATATAATTCCTGTTTATTATTATTATTATTATTATCAACACAGTTACTTTTGTATACAGTGAGGTAAATGGTAAATGTGCATGTATGTCGTTCAGTATGCGTTTACAGGTGAATACTTCTACTAATAATAATAATCATAATCAATTCAATAATATATATATATTATTTTATTATAATATAGTTGTAATATAGTCAAGACAAAACATGCTTATGACATGCTCAAAAACTGATATTTCTTAAATCTGTATTCTAGTTCCCTCTGTCAGCAATGTATCAACAACTACACACACATTGCTATCAGTATTTCTCTGTGTTGTGGTTGACATGATGATGACTGTTAGGAGTAAAAGTTTACTTTTTATTCATGTCTTTTTTCTTTTAATGTTTCTTGTATTATATTTTACTGTTTTGAAATGCCTTTGTCTGAATGTCTTTCATTTTTGTAAAGCACCTTGAATTGCCTTGTGTTGAAAGGTGCTATATAAATAAACTTGCCTTGCCTTGCCTTAAGGGGAGAGGCTGAGCATCACCACGAAATGTGCAAATTGACATAAAAATTAATAAAAGGGGAAAAAATGCTCCATGTTTTTTAGGCTGCAAACTTGAACTGTTATGTAAGCCAACTAGACAGACAGTGTATCACTCTTCCTCCTGTACATCAGCAGATAAAAGGCATCACATACTTGAATGAATGTTAAATAAAGAATGCTGGAAATAACTGCATCTCCATTAGCCTATATGCTCTGCAGAGACTGCCTTCTTCATGTTGTGAATTGCAGCTGATGTTATAATATGGCAATTGGCAATTTGACTTATACAACATTCGCAAGTTGTACATTTGACAATAACCCACCTTCGAGTGATGCTCTAGTTTCTTCAAGTTTTGTTTTTTTCCCCCTCTTGCTTGCCCCCGGACTGAAACTGTCTTTTCACCGACATCTCTTCACCTGCACTAGTGGCCGTATCAAAGCCGTGATTGGTCAGATGTCGATTCATTGCAACGGTGTCGGATTACAGACGTGCTCCCCTTGTCACCTCTCACTCTCGCGGGGGGTGCGCACAGCAGCTGAGGCCCTCTGGGCGGGGCCCCCTGTGCAAGGCGGGGCCCCATGCAGCCTGCGTGATTGGCCTGTAGGGAGGGGCGGCCCTGCTCACAACTGTTGATGAAATGATACCACCAGCACCAGAAGAGCTGAAACCCCTCCTTCAAGCAGTGAACACTCTGGTCATCTCCATAGCTGAGTGTGAACGTGGGTTTAGTCAGATGAACATTTTAACCACAACTAGAAGCTCCCTAGAGGTAAAAAGTATGTCAGGTTGCTTTTCATCAAGTGTGTTGGCCCTCCACTGAACAAGTTCAGACCAGAGGTATGTCAAGAATTGGCTTCAAAGCCATTGCTTAGCTAACAATCTGAAAGCAAGAGCCAGAAAAATTGAGACCAAAAAGCATGATTATGAAAATCTTTGGAAACTTCTATCAGATGGGGGAGAGTGGAGTAGGCAGCCATTGACAACATTGGTCCTATTTTGTATTATCTGTATAATCTTTTAATATATTTTCATATTTTGTAAACAATTTCAATTTGCACTTAATGCCCTGTTAAAAAAAGTAACATTGGGAATGTTAACATAACATATTTGTATTTGAACTGCAATAAAATGATGACGGATCAATATTTTTCAAATTATTTTTCCTCAAATTTTTCATGAAGTGTTTAATTTACATAATGATTTAATTAATTACGATAAAAATGTAACCCTTTAGATACCAGTTTTGATCGTATACCAGTAACTGCTTTTTTGATACACTATAATTCAATATTCTAAAAACAAATTTGACTTTATTATTAGTATAATCAGTTGATCCATCTGAATAATAAATGAGGGACTGTTAACCTACAAGATATGTACCATAGACTTCCATTATAACCACATTTTTGTATTCCCTCCCCCCCTTTAAATTAAAGTGAAAAAAAGATTTTGCACTAATTGTCCTCTGCATTTGACCCTAAATGTTAGTGGTGCCATGGCAGCCCGGGGACCGACTCTAATTCTGAGGTGCCTTGGTCAAGAGCAATGAAAGGAGTATCTGAACATCCATAACATGCATGTTGTTTTAGGAGTATAATAATTATCTTTATGCTGGTTGGTCTCCCACCCTCTGCGGGTTATCAGCACAAATTATGTCCCCATATGATAAAATCCACCATCCCCCCTGATTTTTTTTTACAACTTGAGTACTGAATATATATATATATATATATATATATATATATATATACATATATATTAATAGCATATATATATGTTGACATACATCAAAATATATGTTTTATATTTCAGATTGTTTTAATGTAAGTTGAAGAGTATGGAGGACAGAACATGACATAAGTATACAAAAATAAATGTGTAAATACATGTATGAATAAATACAGGAATACATAAATAAATACGGAAATAAATAAATACAGGAATAAATAAATGAGGAAATAAATACAGAAATAAATAAATGTGGAAATAAATACGCAAATAAATAAATAAATAAAATAATAAATTCATAAATAAATATGGAAATAAATACATGAATGTATAAATACATTCAGAACACACGTTATTATATATCTTTAGTATATTTCTACATTTACGGTCACTTACATTTATTTATGTGTTTCTGTGTCCATATGCTAATGAAGTGGGCTGTCCTAACCTCTGTCTGAAGCATGATTGGTTACAGGAGTGTGATCATTTCTGACAGATTGGGCTCTACTTCTAACGCCTGGCTGACAGCGCTGATTCGAATGCAGGAGGAGCATTACTGTTTAGCCCTTGTCTTTATACATCCATGGTTTATCCACAGTTGTAATTGTTGACAATTCAAATGTACTCAGGTTTATTTATGGTTATTGGTTTAAGAGCCATTGGAGATTATTAGCGGACCATTTAGAGAATGGAGAACCAAAAGACTATATCCAGTTTTGTGTGGAACGATGTATAGAGGACTTGCCCCCAAATGTTATTGAAGCACACGTTCGTTACTGCGGTCACCTCAGCCGTCTCTCGCGTTTGCTTGGTCAAATCAGCAGCTCTTCATTTTTGAGTGCACGATTTATCACGCCTTTACGGTAATCGCTGAGAAGCGGCTCTGACGCTAGTACAAGAGTAAAATAATGCATGTTTTTTCTGCTTTCTTTTTCAGAGCCATCCATCCATCTTCTCCCGCTTATCCGTGGTCGGGTCGCGGGGGTAGCAGTTCCAGCAGAGAGCCCCAAACTTTCTTTTCCCTGGCGACATCAACCAGCTCTGACTGGGGGATCCCAAGGCGCTCCCAGGCCAGCGAAGAGATATAATCCCTCCACCTGGTCCTAGGTCTACCCCTTGGTCTCTTCCCAGCTGGACGTGCGGTAAAGCGACTGCAGTACCGCTCCCGCTGCTCCGATTCTCCGGCCCATCTCACGCTCCATTGTTCCCTCACTCGAGAACAAGACCCCGAGATACTTGAACTCCTTCACTTGGGGGTAAGGACTCATTCCCTACCTGGAGTGGACAGTCCATCGGTTTCCTGCTGAGAACCATGGCCTCAGATTTGGAGGGTGCTGATCCTCATCCCAGCCGCTTCACACTCGGTTGCGAACCGATCCAGTGAGTGCTGAAGGTCGCAGACCGATGAAGCCATTAGAACCACATCATCTGCAAAAAGCAGTGGTGCAATCCTTAGTCCCACCGAACTGCAGACCCCCTCCCCCATGACTACGCCTCGAAATCCGATCCATGTATATTACAAACAGGATTGGTGACAAAGCGCAGCCCTGGCGGAGGCCAACCCTCACCGGAAATGGGTCCGACTTACTGCCGAGGACCCGGACACAGCTCTCGCTTTGGGAGTACAGAGATTGGATGGCCCTGAGTAGAGACCCCCTCACCCCATACTCCCGCAGCACCTCCCACAGTAACTCCCTGGGAACTCGGTCATACGCCTTCCCCAAGTCTACAAACACATGTAGACCGGATAAGCGTACTCCCAGGCCCCCTCCAGGATCCTTGCGAGAGTAAAAAGCTGATCCGTCATTCCACGACCAGGACGGAATCCGCATTGTTCCTCCTCAATCTGAGGTTCGACAATCGGCCTGACCCTCCTTTCGAGTACCTTAGAGTAAACTTTCCCGGGGAGGCTGAGTAGTGTGATGCCTCTGTAATTGGCACACACCCTCTGATCCCCCTTTTTAAAAAGGGGGAACCACCACCCCGGTCTGCCACTCCTTCGGTTACTGTTTCCGACTTCCACGCAACGTTGATGAGACGTGTCAACCATGACAGTCCCTCAACACCCAGAGCCTTCAGCATTTCCGGGCGGATCTCATCCACCCCCGGGGCTTTGCCACTGTGGAGTTGTTTGACGACCTCAGTGACCTCCCCCCAGGAGATTGGTGTTGATCCCCCGTCATACTCCAGCTCTGCCTCTAACATAGAGGGCGGAGTTGTCGGGTTCAGGAGTTCCTCAAAGTGTTCCTTCCAACGCCCTAACACTCCATCAGTTGAGGTCAATAACGTCCCATCCTTACTGTACACAGCTTGGATGGTCCCCTGCTTCCCCCTCCTGAGGTGTCGGACAGTTTTCCAGAACAACTTTGGTGCCGCCCGAAAGTCCTTCTCCATGTCTTCTCCGAACTTCTCCCACACCCGCTGCTTTGCCTCGGCCACGGATGAGGCTGCTGCCCTTCGGGCCTGTCGGTACCTTGCAACTGCCTCGGGAGTCCCCCGGGATAACAAATCCCTGAAGGCCTCCTTCTTCAGTCGGACGGCTTCCCTGACCACCGGTGTCCACCAGGAGGTTCGAGGGTTACCGCCCCTTGAGGCACCTAGGACCTTGAGACCACAGCTCCCCGCCGCGGCTTCGGCAATAGAGGCTTTGAACACCGACCACTCTGGTTCAATGTCCCCAACCTCCACAGGAATGCCCGAAAAGCTCCGCCGGAGGTGTGAGTTGAAGGCCTCCTGAACTTGGGCCTCCTCCAGACGTTCCCAGTTCACCCGAACTACACGTTTGGGCTTACCAGGTCTATCCAGAGGCTTCCCCCGCCACTCGACCCAACTCACCACCAGATGGTGATCAGTTGACAACTCCGCCCCTCTCTTTACCCGAGTGTCCAAAACATACAGCCTCAGGTCCGATGATACGATAACGAAATCGATCATGGACCTTCTGCCTAGGGTGCTCTGGTACCACGTACACTTATGAGCATCCTTATGTTCGAACATGGTGTTTGTTATGGCCAATCCATGACTAGCACAGAAGTCCAGTAACAAAGCACCACTCCGGTTCAGATCAGGGGGGCCGTTCCTCCCAATCACGCCCCTCCAAGTGTCTCCATCATTGCCCACATGTGCGTTGAAGTCTCCCAGCAAGATTAAAGAGTCCCCTTCAGGAGCCCCATACAGGACTCTTTCCAGGGTCTCCAAGAAGGCCGTATACTCTGAACTGCTGTTGGGTGCATAAGCACACACAACAGTCATAGTTTTCCCCCCCATAACCCGCAGGCGTAGGGAGGCGACCCTCTCGTCCACTGGGGTAAACTCCAACAACGAAGCACCTAACCGGGGACTTGTGAGTATCCCCACACCCCGCCCGGCGCCTCACACCTTGAGCAACTCCGGAGAAGAATAGAGTCCAACCCCTATCCAGAAGTAAGGTTCCAGAGCCGACGCTGTGCGTAGAGGTGAGCCCAACCAGATCCAACTGGTAACGCTCCACCTCCCGCACAAGCTCCGGCTCCTTCCCCCCCAGAGAGGTGACGTTCCACGTCCCCAAAGCCAGCTTCTGTCGCCCGGGTCTGGTCCGTCGAGACCCTCCGCTTTCACTGCCACCCTTCTGGCAGCGCACCCGACCCCATCGATGTTTCCCGTAGGTGGTGGGCCCGCGGGACGGAGAAGCGGAGGTGTTGCCCACGTTGCCTTTTCGGGCTGGGCCCGGCCGGGCTCCGTGGCAAGCCCGGCCACCAGACGCTCGCCGACGAGTCCTCCTTCTGGGCCTGGCTCCAGAAGGGGACCCCGGGCTTCCTCCGGGCCGGGTATCCTCACTTCTTGTGTCGTCTTTCATGAGGTCTTTTGATCTTTTTCAGAGCGATACAAATAATTGTTACTATAAATTCTTAATAAAACGGACACTGTTGGAGTCAGTCCTACTGCTACCAACAATAAAATGAAGTACTTTTACTGTGTACTTTTTGGTTAATACTCTCTCAAATTCTCCTCCTGAGAACAAAATCATGCCACTTCTGCTAAACCCAATCTGTCAGACCGCCCACCGAATTAGCATACGGACACAGAAATACATAAATAAATGTAAGTGACCGTAAATGTAGAAATATATTAAAGATATTATATGTGTTCTGTTTTATTTTCGACTTTTATTTATTTATACATTCAAGTATTTATTTCCATATTTATTTATTCTTTTATTTATTTATTTGTGTATTTATTTCCACATTTATTTATTTGTGTATTTATTTCCTCATTTATTTATTTCTGTATTTATTCCTGTATTTATTTATTTATTTCCGTATTTATTTATTTATTCTTGTATTTCTTCATACATTTATTTACACATTTATTTATTTATTTATTTATACTTATGTCATGTTCCGTCCTCCAGAGAGGAAGAGTGAGCTGAGATGATACTCGTCTAAAACATATATTAGAAAAATTCAACAGCAATGTCTATTTCCCAGGGGTGCTGCAACACACTCTGGGGGTTTCAGGCAGAAAAGACCTGCCCCCCTACACATCCATTTCATGAAGGTTTTTTTTCTTTTTCTTTCTACGGTATTACTGCACAGAAGAAATTGGCTAAATGCACACTTTCAACTGTGATAAAGAAGAAATATTTCCAAGACAATCAAAAATTAGTTCACAGGTCAATGGGTTATCTTTAGTATCCAGGTCATAGTTTATTTTAAAATGTATTCTGTAGGGGCATTGTAGAGAAGGTGTACATCTCTGTGACTGATATCTCCAATACTCTGCAACTCACAACAAAACAATCTAAATTGATAAATACAGGTACAGGTAAGTTATAATCCATATTGGTGGCATTTAGCCTTTCAAAAATGACACTTTTTATTGCTCCTATACGCACATAAAAATGGACAGCTAGTTATAATCACATAAGTAAGTTGATTTGATTAGAAAAGGCAACCTCATTACATTTATTTTCAGAATGATGACCTTAAAATGTTAAACCTAGTGTCGATGATGTCACCCATAGGTTTCTGGGCCATTGTAAAGCTTAAAGTGGACGGCTGTGGCCATGGCAGTGACAATGGCATGGCATTTTATCATTTAATATACCATGGAAAAGTATTTTCCTGTCCTTCATGTTGGCGGGTTGTGGTGAAATTCAACTATTACAAACTTTTTAAAGCAGTGCTATAATAATGCTGCAGGCACATCAACCTGTTTCTACGGCAAGCATTTAGAAGCTCCCAAATAAACAGTATATCTGCCACCTGTCACTTGGTAAATATTGGCTTGGTGCAGTTTCTAAGCATGGCCACTAGATGTCTCCCACATACAACAACAAAACAATCATCAGTACGTCATTACTGTTTTGTTTTGGGATCCACATTCAGATTATCTGTCCTCAATACAAATTGGAGTCAATGAAGCACTAACTTTAAAAAAAAAAAAAAAAATGACAAACTTTATTCTATTCTGACTGAAATCAAGGCAGTATTTCAATGGCTTTTAGAGTCATGTGCTCTCAGTTGACAGAAGTTAGGTAGACAGTCACTTTGTTCACCATTAACAATGTGGATTTTCTACTACAGCACATATTACAAAGTCTGCCTTTTGAAGAAAGCTCTGTAGATGAAATACCTTGGTGCCCAGTAGCCACAGATTATGTATTTAGCTATAAACGAAGTTTATGGTTTTGACAACCCTTTCTGTCCTGTGTTACACATAATGATTCTCATCACTCCCTGCTAAATAAACCATAAATACCCATGAATGATAAAGGCTGTGTGAAAAACGTCAATGGAAGTGGGGATCTACATACATGTTTCTAAATGTTGTGTCAGTCTGGAGGTATGGAGTTTGTTAATCTGCTGTAATGGTTTTAGGGAATCACTGCAGGCAAGGTACAGTGTTGACATTTAAAAAGCATTGTAGGCATATTAATAAAAATAAACAGATGTTCCAAGAATTATGCTTCGATACGTCGGTCTCTGCTGCTCTCTGGGCGCCAACACTGGATTTAGTTAATACCTACAGTCCTTATAATTGCAGATATCAAGCAGTCATAATATTCAAACACAATAGGAAGACGACGCAAATTTTGTTTTTGCATCACATCATTTATTGGGGATCCATGGCATAACATAGAAAGGTACAGTTTCATCTGTAAATAAAATGCAAAGAGCATTCTTTCCAGTGGATCAAATGACCCCGAGAAATATAAATAAATGAGACGTGGGAGTTTCGGCAAAGGAGTGAGGGATAGAATAAGATGAATACAGAAATTCAGAGGGATACTGAGAAATATATATTGAAGAAAGACTCATGGCCAGAGAAAGACCCAACGCTACTCGTGCCTTTGGATTCAAAATACCATATTTTCTTAACACATCTCTACATATATCAGTAATACATGTTCACAACTGTATTTAGATTATTCCTGTTCTTTAGGTCCATAGTAAAAACTGTATATGACCTGAGGCAGTGGCGGCCGGCCCATAGGGGCACTAGGGGCGCCGCCCCACCTCTTCCCACATACAAAAAAAAAAATTAAAACAAAAATTAAATTAAAAAAAAAAAAAAAAATTATTTTTATTTTTAATGAACAAGGTAAATATCATACAATTGGTATCACTAAAATGTATAATCTACAATAAAATCTCGTTTTAAATTGTGTTACGATGTCTAAAGTTACTGATAAGTCACATGTTTCCTGCCTGGCCTTGCCCATGGCATTAGTTTATCATTACCGGGCGGAGCCCCCGAGCCAAACAGCAGCAACCAGCACGTTGCAAAAGTCTCAATAGTAAACTGTGCCGCCGAAACATAATTTCAGCCAATCAGCGCTGTCAAATATTTTGGTCACGAGGGCGCTCACGTTGGCGCCCACGTTGCTTACGTGCGTTGACGTGAGTTGTTTTTTAGACTCGTGAGTGACCAAGGTGACGCAGTAGTTGGATGAGAATGGTGTGCAGGTGGAGTCGGCGGACCTCGGTCCGCACCCAATTCCGTGCAAGAGCTACTCTCCAATCCTTTCGAAAGGAGAAGTTTGGGAGATAAATTGATACTTAAAGACCTTGGACCGGACCAACCCGATTTGTATATATCACAGCAAGCTCGTGAAAAAAACAAAACGTATCAACGAGGCTTCTCACATGGCTAGCTGGTAAATGGTAAATAACAGGTAAATGCTATCTTTTGTTTCCCATGCTTGCTCTTCAAACAGCCGGGGACAGATACGATCTGTTCAGAAACTAGACAAAAGTTACACAAATACAAACCACAGACTGTCTGTGTCATGGAGAATACAGTCGCTGGTTTATTTATGTCTGTATAGGCCGTTGTTGTGAGTGTGGACGGTCGGAGCATATATAACGTTAGCTTAGCCAAGCTCCATTCAGAAAACAAGCATTCTAAAAGGTTTTTCGCCTGGCATCTGTCTGCAGACTTGTCAAAGCATTAATTCATGGTTTTTACTAACCGGTATCAGTATGTTGTTACGTCGGCATCATTTAGAAACGTGTATTACAATTTAATCACGGTAAAATATGTTCATTTTGTTGTAGTTGTAGCTCCCGAGCTAGCGCGTCTTGTTTGAATGATGCGAGTAAACACAGCTGGCAGCCGCGGTGAAACTCGAGCGACTAGAGCGATGCGATAGGAGCGTTTAGAGCGAAGCGAATATTCGCATCGCGTCCGGTCTGAACGCAGCATTAAAGCGAGCTCCGCGCTGCACTGGAAACGCGCCATTACATCACCAGAAGTCCTAATTTAAGGGGTCATTTATCCCAAAAAAATGGTTTACTCACTATATCAACAGCCCCACCAAAAATATTTTCCACCAGCCGCCACTGACCCGAGGCCCGTACAACGAAGCCGGTTCAACATAACCTGGATATGTTTTGAGTTAGCCGGTTGGCCTAATCCAAAACATACGCGCTCTCGCTAAACGGTCCTACGACGCGGGTTATCAAGTGGATCGCTCAAACCAGCCGTGCCCTATCTAGTTAGGTGAGCATTCACATGAAAGTGGTGGTATTTGGAGCATTCGACCAATCACAAACATGGACAAGCTTACTGACAGCGCAGCGTGTCATACTTCCTGAATGAAAAGTCAACTATAATATTAGCCAAATATGAAGACGTTAAACTTTAAACATCCATGACTTAAACACTTTATCCAGGATAAAAGCCACATAGCTGCACCTGCAAGGTGAATACAGCTGGTAAAAGAAAGTGTTTGAATGCGTACATTAACAGGTTTATGATATCACTGCCCCGTCTAAGACACGAGTGGATCTGACTTTAATTACATTTGACTATGATGATGTGTTGCAGCCGCAATCATCAGCATGTCATTAAAGGCCTTTATGTTGTATGCCATGCGCCGCGTTAACAGCTCCAAAGGTGAATGTATTGGTGCCTGAGGGAAACAAAAGTATTTATTCCTTTTTAACTGGTTTAAAATGAAGCTTTAGTCTATGAGAGTTATTATTCTCCTCCTTTACATTTCAATAAAATGTTTCCACTTGTTGCTTTTTCAACCCCTTCTTTGGGTGTAAATACAGGGTGTTTTGACTTTGGGACAAACTCCGGCCGTTTCTCAATGAGTAAAGCATGCTGCAGAACCACTATTTCAAGTATACTACGTCATCGAGTGGCGCCGAAGGACTGTTTAAATGCCTAGCATTCGGCGCCAGTCGATGAAGTGGTATACTTGAAACCATTGTTTAGAATTGGCATCTCGGAATAATACATTAAAGTTATTTAAAAATCTTTAGTGGTGCTTCTTTTTTGTTAACCTCTTTTCTTTTTTCCGTTTTTGCAACAGTCTCTAAATATACAAAACTTTACAATATACACAAAATAACCATTTCTCTCAAATATTGTTCACAAATCTGAAAAAATCTGTGATAGTGAGCACTTCTCCTTTGCCGAGATAATCCATCCCACCTCACAGGTGTGGCATATCAAGATGCTGATTAGACAGCATGATTATTGCACAGGTGTGCCTTAGGCTGGCCACAATAAAAGGCCACTCTGAAACGTTGCAGTTTTGCTTTATTGGGGGGGTCTGGGGGGGTCCGAAAACCAGTCAGTATCTGGTGTGACCACCATTTGCCTCACGCAGTGCAACACATCTCCTTCGCATAGAGTTGATCAGGTTGTTGATTGTGGCCTGTGGAATGTTGGTCCACTCATCTTTCAATGGCTGTGCGAAGTTGCTGGATATTGGCAGGAACTGGAACACGCTGTCGTATACACCGATCCAGAGCATCCCAAACATGCTCAATGGGTGACATGTCCGGTGAGTATGCTGGCCATGCAAGAACTGGGATGTTTTCAGCCTCCAGGAATTGTGTACAGATCCTTGCAACATGGGGCCGTGCATTATCATGCTGCAACATGAGGTGATGGTCGTGGATGAATGGCACAACAATGGGCCTCAGGATCTCGTCACGGTATCTCTGTGCATTCACAATGCCATCAATAAAATGCACCTGTGTTTGTCGTCCATAACATACGCCTGCCCATACCATAACCCCACCACCACCATGGGCTACTCGATTCACAACATTGACATCAGAAAACCGCTCACCCACACAACGCCACACACGCTGTCTGCCATCTGCCCTGAACAGTGGAAACCGGGATTCATCCGTGAAGAGAACACCTCTCCAACGTGCCAGACGTCATCGAATGTGAGCATTTGCCCACTCAAGGACGAACCGGAGTCAGGTCAGGTCAAGACCCCGATGAGGACGACGAGCATGCAGATGAGCTTCCCTGAGACGGTTTCTGACAGTTTGTGCAGAAATTCTTTGGTTATGCAAACCGATTGTTGCAGCAGCTGTCCGAGTGGCTGGTCTCAGACGATCTTGGAGGTGAACATGCTGGATGTGGAGATCCTGGGCTGGTGTGGTTACACGTGGTCTGCGGTTGTGAGGCCGATTGGATGTACTGCCAAATTCTCTGAAACGCCTTTGGAGACGGCTTATGGTAGAGAAATGAACATTCAATTCACGGGCAACAGCTCTGGTGGACATTCCTGCTGTCAGCATGCCAATTGCACGCTCCCTCAAAACTTGCGACATCTGTGGCATTGTGCTGTGTGATGAAACTGAACATTTTAGAGTGGCCTTTTATTGTGGCCAGCCTAAGGCACACCTGTGCAATAAACATGCTGTCTAATCTGCATCTTGATATGCCACACCTGTGAGGTGGGATGGATTATCTCGGCAAAGGAGAAGTGCCTCACTATCACAGATTTTTTTCAGATTTGTGAACAATATTTGAGAGAAATGGTTATTTTGTGTATATAGAAAATGTTTTAGATCTTTGAGTTCATCTCATGAGAAATGGGAGCAAAAACAAAAGTGTTGCATTTATATTTTTGTTCAGTGTATTTGGTCACTTCATGTTTCATGACAGACACAAACAGGGTTGCACACGGTCAGGTCGTGCAGTTGGTTAGTCAGGACCGATGCTCGCTGTCTTGATAACTCACTCACACTGGTTTGGAACGGCATGTCATGTGGTGGACCCTCTACGCGAACTTTCCATCAGAGTTGAAGAGGTAAGGGGAGTGTGTAGGGGTCGGTTTGGAATTGGGCCGTAGAGCTACAGTCAGCCTATAGAGGGAATTCGGCTGAATTAAGGGGTCAAACAACCAGGACTTTCACATTTATATTGCTGGTGTCCCGTTGAATTTATTTTTGAGGTACTTGTATTTTGACTGAGTATTTTCATTTTATGGTACTTTATACTTCTACGCCACAACATTTTAGAAGCCAGTATTGTACTTTTCACTCCACTACAATTATTTGAAAGCTTTTATGTATTTATTTGTTTATTTCATTCATGGGTTTAAATTACTTTACAGATAAGATTGTTGTTGATAAACAAACTGATAAAAAAAATCCCCGCCACTGTAGAAAGTATTTAGAATTAGCCCCACCTTTACCAGCTGCGAAACACACATTAATGCATCAATAATCATTAATTCAGTAGTACATGTATGGACACAGCTTAGTTGAATACTCGATTCTGATTGGTCAACTGGGAGATCAAAGACCTTGTAATTCTGCTGTCAGATGTCAGCAGTTCCAGATGTTGGTACGCAGTGGGACCTACTATTTTTTCTTTCAATAAAATAATTGTATATCAATATTGCTGAATCAAGTCGTTGGTTAATGTAGTATGTAACCATGTAATAAGCTGGGATCATTGTCCAGAGGGGGGGACATCAATTAAAAAAAGAGCAGTATCATGTATGTAGATCCATGTATCATTCTGAAATGGTTCATTACGACTAACGAGTACTTTCACTTTTGATACTTAAATATATTGTTATGCTAATACTTTTGTTCTTTGTACTACTGTAAGATTTTAAATTCAGGTGTTGCTTCTTTTACTTAGTATTAAAGTACTTATTCTACCACTGCTCAACCTCAAGTAATATATTAGATGATGTGATGTATACAACACAACTAACTTAAGTTTGTGACTTAAGATATGTGACAAAAATACTTATTTTAACCAAAAACAATTATCTTGGTAAAACCCCAACCTAGAAGTTTGTTTCGATTCTGAAGACTACCCTGCATGTGGAAATAAACACAAGAGGGGTCCTAACCAAGCTGTGTTGTCAAATTGGGAAGTGTTATATGTATAGTCTATAGCTTGAACTAGAGAATTATATGTATATATTTGAAATAGGTGGTATTCTCTTTAAATAAAAATAATTAATCTTTATTTATACATTTATATAAATAGCTAATCTGTTATGGAAATAATTATCATAAGACGCCAATTTGTAACATACAGGACAAACCTCGATGTCTGTTTACCTTCTTTAAGGACACAGGCGGCTTAGCCAATAATGTTATTGTTCCCATTCTGTGACCGGTCAATACTGGGATACAGATGGTCTGTGTTGTGGGTACACTGGGACACTTCCTTCTCTGTATTTGTGGACTCCAATGATAAAATCTTCGAGGTCATAAGTGTCCGAAGCAACGTAGCTCTGTGTTCCCACACTGTTTAGGCTATCTCCTCAAATATGTTGTTTACTCTCTGCGAAACCAGTTAGATGGGCTGGCACAGAGAGAGGCTCTCCAGAATTGACGTGGCAACTCTACCGTGGAGTCAGAACCTCTGACCCTCTGGATTTGTGATGTGAATACTCTGGTACCAACTCCAAATAAATCACGTGGTTTGACATCAAAGCTCCGACTCTTCCACGTGTCTCCTTCCTGAGTCGGTGACTCCACTGCATGCTACACAGAAGTTTCCTCTACATAATCTACTATCTTAATGATTTCCCCTGCACCAGATCAAAACCACTAGGCTGTATTACTGTACATCCAAAATACAGTTTGTTTCTCAAAGCTTTGCGGTGGACTATACGTTGAGGCATGAGCAGAAAGCACAGGCCGGGTTGAGCACCGCTACATACTGCATAAAGATTAAAAGTGGTCGTAACCCAACGTACAACATAAAAACAGCACTGTAAGCATGTGAGGCACACGTGCTGTGGAGTGAAACATGACCTGGGATTATGGGGAAAAGGCAACGACATATTTTCAACTCGATAGCTGGACACTTTGCTTCGGGACACAGGCAACAAGATCATCACATCTCTATACTGGAGACCACACACAGAACACTTGTGTCCCTACATATCATCTGTTCCTTTTCATTATCAGTTGTTTTTCTTTTGGTTTCAGCTGACTTATTTCATCTTCATAGTACTTCTGTCTGTCCGCTAAAGCACTGAGCATTCTGTTCGTTCCTTAAGAAGCAAATGATAGTTGGCTTAACGATGGATTCCCTTCTGTCCTCCCATCCATCTGGTTATGTATGTGGGAGGGAAACATTTGATACATTTCTAGATTTTTGGCAAAAACAGTATTTTAAGGTTTAACGGCCCTGACTAGCTTGTGTGTAACTTTAATATCTTAATTTTTTTATATATTTAAACACACTTGGGACATGTTACAGGCACATGTAGGTATCACCAGGGTTACCAGGAGGAAAGGGACCTGAATAAAGATTAACTGTACATAAAAGCCTCACGTGATATTAAGTAATCAGCCTAATCTATGCTTATCATCCTTCAGTCTATTGGTAGTTCAAAACAGACAGTTAGGATTAAAACAGACGTCCTGTGGGGATTGTCTTCTCGTGTTTCGGTCACCACGAGTCACCTGGGTTCAGCTGTGCGCTCACAGATCAGTGGATGTAGTGTCCAGTGACATGCCCCATATGGATGACATCGTCCAAACCACTGCAGTCGGATTGACTTTGAGCTCTCTCCTCTGAAGGAGACAGTCCTCTTTTGCCTCCATCCACACAGGACTCGACACAGGAGGGGGGAAACATAAGCGGAGCAGGAAGCAGCAATCAGGTCAAGTGATCCGATTGGTCCGTCACATCGTCCAAGTCTTCCTCCTCCACCCTCATTGGCTCCACGGCTCCGGAGGAGTGCTGCCGACTGGCTGGAGCAGGAGAGGCTGTGCGTGTCGTCGTCATCGTCCGCCATCAGCGGCCCCGCCTCCCCTGCGCCTCCTTCTCCTCCCCTCTCCACCCCCCCTTCCTCCCCCCTGCCCATCCCTCTCCTCTGCTCCTCCAGCGTCCACCATGCTCTCGTCCTCGTCCTCCTTCCCTGCACCTCCCGGTCAAAGTCCAGCAGCTCCTCCATCATCTCCTCGATCTCCATCTCCCCGTCCAGCTCCTCCTCCACCTCCGACCGGAGCTCGCCCTGCTCTCGGTGACGGTTGTCGTCCGTCTCCTCCTCCCTCCCCGAGCCCCCTCAGCATTCTCGGGGGGCTCGCTGGCCTGACTCTCTCCGAACTCCAGGATGGTGGGAGGTTCCCCTGCCTTGGGGCAGCGCTTCCTCAGGCTGAGCAGGAAGGGCTGCGGCAGAGGAGAAGATGTCCACGTTGTTGCCCAGGTCGATCCCCGTCACGCTGGGGAAACTGCAGGGGTCCTGGGGTGGTGAAGAACAACATACTGTATCAAAATATCATCCTCATCATCATCGACCCCCACCCACCCTGGGACACAAACTGTTCACCCCCCTCCCCTCTGGCAGGAGGACTCGCTCCATCAGGAACAAACCTCTCGCCACTGCCCTGAACAGTTTCTTCCCCCTCCGCTACGGCCCTCATAAACAAGGCCCGGCCCCCCCCACTGAACTTTACCTCAGCCACAATGCATTATTTTGTATTACAGCTGATTTTTATTCCATATTGTATTCCTCTATTTCATTCCATTGCAATGAAAATACTGTTATATTTTACCAAATATTTTTTATATTATTTTTTTCTAGTTCTCTACCTGTGTTTTTAATTCTTAGTTCTTTATGCACCACGACACCAAGTCAAATTCCACGTACGTGTAAACCAACCTGGTAATAAACCTGTTTCTGACTCTGATCGTCAGTCATCGTCATCATTACAATTTTATTTTAAGTATGTTACAGTACTACTACTGAAAATTGCTAAGTAAAGTGCCCCTCACTTCTAGCCTTTTAAACACACTCGCCATGTTAAAAATATGTTGTTATACCTAAAGTACAAGCAGACTGTATTTTTATTACAATATATTTATCATTTATAAAAAATGGAAGGAATATACAGTCATAAAATGATTGATATTTGTAAAATAAAAATAAAAAGTCTCAACATTTTTGAAGAAAAAAATATAATACAATACACATTTAAATGCATCTTGAATAAATACAAAATAAAAGTAAATAATACATGTATCAACAAATATTTACAATTATGACATTTATCAATACATTTTATTGTCAATTGTTCTCTCTGTCTATACAGGCGCTTGTTGGTGCATTGTTTATATTACATGATGGTGTTAATAGTGGAAAAGACTATGTTTATTTAAATTTTCAAATTCTGTTAAAGTTTCATTTCTCTAGAAGCTTTTCTTAAGAACTCAGTCACTTCACGATTTTTCAGATTCTACAAACGCAAGTAATTTTAAGTCTTATATTTAGTTCCTAGGAAAAATATAACTTCCAACAAAAAGCAAGGGGGCTCATTAACAGGGACTACACTAATACTGATACTATGCTGCTACATTGTAACCATCTGGACAAATATATTCAAATGTCTTGCTGACCTTCAGGGCGTCGGTCAGCTCCTTCAGAACGGCTCTGGTCAGCCTGTTCCCGTTCAGAGCCAGAGTCTCCAGGTGAGGCAGGGCGGCCAGCGTGGGCAGCAGCAGGAGGAAGGCCTCGTCCGTCAGATCTGTGAAGCCCAGCTCCAGGCTGCCCAGGATGGACGTGTGGCGCTGGAGGTGTGCACACAGACGCTCCATGTCTCGAGCAGCCAGAGGAATACCGGACAGATCCAACGCCCCGCTGGACAGCGGGGCCGTCAGCACCGCCTTCAAACTGGAAAGGGACACATGAGACAAAGTTAGAGCCAAAATGCTTTAATGGGCTTGCAGTGAAATTGTATGTATCGGTGGAACATAAGAGTAATTAGAACAACCCATCCTGTACTTTCCTTCTACGTCATGGCCCCGCTCCTTTTTGGGTGAAATATCTGCCATCCATTGACTGGCAGTAAATATACACATTCTGAGATTTCACATAAATAAATTAAGAATACCATGCATTTTGTATCCAACAAGGAGCCAGAATGCAATGATCAGTCAGGTAACAATTACAGTATGTCACTTGAGATTGATTGATCAGCGTCCATAGGCCTATATGGTGAAATGAAAAGCAATAGGGGATTGATGTCCTTTCACTCTGCCAACACTTTAAGAGGGATTTCCATGGCTTGTCAGTGTTTTATATTTCAAATCAGCATCTAAAATATACAAGTTTGACTTTCAACATCACAACTGTTTAGTCTGACGATTGACGTTTAGCCTTATTAGCATCATAATGTAGCTGAGATTAAGTGTTTCCCAAAAGAAAGCCAAAGTTTCTTCTTTTACCGTCCTTTTTCTAAGTGAAAGTATAGAAAGAATTGTTACTTTGGATGTTTTTAGTTGTTGAACGTGCATTACAAAACACAGAAATGTTTATGAATGATGACAGGTATTTCCCGCTTTGCCACGGTTCCTTGTTTACACCGGAAAGTGGGCGGGGCCGTCATTTGCCTGGCATTGACTATGGTAATTAATATTTTACTTTATGAAACCTTATTGTTGAAAATATTCCTGCACACAATTCAATTACACAAACAGCTCAACAATCCTTTTTACACATGGGCAAATTATATCTCATATTTGTGTATAAAACATTGTGACACGGGCACAACATGTCTATAGCTAAACACTTTTTTTATACATTCAAACTAAATGTGTGTGTCACAGCCTGCTCCATCATTCACCAGTCAGTTTCCATTCACGTTTTGCTCACTCTCTTTCTCTTTTGCACACCCATTAGCTTCACTGCCAGTATGTAAACCCTCACCAGACACACACCCGTTGCCAGATCGTACTTTGCCTTCATGCTAGTCTTTCACGCGTTTGTCATCAGATTGCCTACCCGGCTCCGACCCTGCCTGTCCCCGACCTGCCTGCTCTGCCTGATCCCTGATCCTGCCTGTCCTTGGACTATCCTGTCTTGCCTGCTGTCTGACCCTGCCTGTACCTACGTTGACCGGCCTCGCCTGCTCCCTGACCCTCTGCCCGGCCCTGACTCACCTTCTGCCTGCTGTCCTCTGGTTCGTTTGCCTGCACATCATCCAGCTGTTACTGTTCTGCTGGTATCCCTCTGTTCTGGTATTATTACCAATAAAGTACATTACCAATACTCCGTGGTTTCTCGAGTGCTGCATTTGGGTCCTTCATAAGATTGTGACAGTGTGATTGTTATTATTATAATTTGTTTTAACAATTCACATATTCAGATACATGCAATTCTTTTTTCCACAGGCATCCATAATGTGATATACAAATGCAGCATAATAATGGCCTTTAATGGCTCCCATAGATTTGAAGCTATATATTGGACCAATTATGCTTCTTTTCGTTCTTTTATTCTTTAAATAAATATTTTTTCTTTACGTTATATTGCATGTTTATGCCAACCATATTTCTCTTCTCGTATCAGTAGATTAACATGATCATTACATACAACGCTATCACACATTTTTCCACCTACATATTCACGTAAAACGCGTCACTTCATACTTCTCAAGGTGACAGCACGGCAATATGGTAATGTTTCTGTTTCCATGTTTCGTCCGTTTGGCTGTTATATACTGTCATGAAAAATGCACACAATCCATTCAATAAAAATAGGTTGCTCTGATAAAGTCACTTCCCTCTAAATGTTACACTTTGACACGACACAGTTACTAACAGTAATATACATTACAAATTAATAATTAGAGTAATAGTTTGACACTTTGGGCCAGTTAGCTTAGCTTAGCATTAAGACTGTAAACAGGGGGAAACAGCTAGCTCTGAGGCCCACTCATTCAGATATTAGTGTGATATCGATCTTCTAATCTAATGTTTATGTAACATACATAACGTATTTACCTTACTGTGTACTATTTTTTCAGTTTTTTCAGTTTTATTGTGTTGCACTGTTGGAGGAGTCTGTGACCTAAGATTTTCATCGTCATATAACTACACTCTAGCTATGTACGTATGACCAATAAAAGCCTTGAACCTTGTATGTCATTCATCATCACTCTACTTCCAGCTGCAGAAACCCTCAGACATGCAATCCTCACTTCCAGACTGAAGTATTGTAACACCATCCTCTATGAGATTGTTTGGGGTCTATTTCATATGAAATAGGCTACCTCCGCTGCCTTCGCTCATCAAAAGCCAATCTCCTGTCCATTCCTACACAGACCAAGTACAGAGTCTTTTCATCGCTGCCCCCTCCTTCCGGACCTTACTCCCAAAACAAATCAGTGACTTGACCGACCTCCTAACCTTCAAAACACTGACCAAAACTCCCCTTTTTAGTCTGGCTTTTATTGTGTGATAATGTTGTGTCCCAAAGTTAAATGTTCTTATGTGAGCTTGATTTTATTTTGACTTTCATTTTTTAACACATTTGAAAAAATCTTTGTAAAGCGTCATTAAGCACTTTTAAAAACACTTGATAATACAATGTATTATTATATTGTTATTAATATAATTATGAATATTATGATGTATATTTGTCTTAGATGCTAGTGCTGTTGATCGATAAAACATTTAATCACGTTTATCCCAATAGTGATCAGTGATTATCGATAATTAATCACAAGTTTAAAATACTAGTATTTACTAGTATTAAAACAAATACATGAGTGGTGTTTCTGACTTTCATGACTTTTGAATTATTGGGATGAAGTCAGACAGTTTCCAACATAAAGCTAAAGCATCGACAGAGCTGTTGTCATGGAGACCCGCTGTGATCACCCTCTGTATAAGGTAATACACAGGGCATGTGCTCACATGGTAGAATTATTGGTGCAGCTAGCAGTTAAGATTAGGTTAAGATTTCTAGATAATCGCAAGAGCGTTAACGCGTTAATGATGGCAGCCTTATTAGATACAAAATGCAGGTTTTGTAGCAAATATTTATTTTAAACCAATTCTTTCCCAAAACCTAGCAAAGTTCTTTTGGAAGCCAAAATCAAACCAAGTTGTAATTCATTGACGTCACTAAAGTGTAAAAAATGTAAAACCAAAGGGCTACCAATTATTAAAAAGGGGCCCTGACCAAGCTGCCTTGTTTGTTGATTTTGGGAGTGAGAACATATTGATTCTTCAGGTATATCAGTAACTTCAAACCAAAACCTGAAAAGAGAGCTGCAGCTCCAAATAAAGCCCTGTGTGAACCTTACTGTGGAGGTAAAGAGCAAACTCTATAGACCACAATGCATGATGTAATGTGCACAAGTATGCACTGTACCTGCCAGCTAATGGAAACTACCTTAACACACACACACACACACACACACACACACACACACACACACACACACACACACACACACACACACACACACACCACACACACACACACACACACACACACACACACACACACACACCACACACACACACACACACACACACACACACACACACACACACACACACACACACACACACACACAACCCACACACACACTTTGGGGGATTTAGGGCTTAAGTAACTGATATTTGGAGAATGAAAAATGGACTGGGCTGCAGAGAAAAACTTAAAAGCTCTGCAAGCCACTGGTCCAAGCTAAAAATATCCCACTGGGCGCTTGGATTTGGCTGAGAATTGAGGGAGTGGGGCACAAAGGACTGATCTGGGGTCTGGTCCATAAAAATAACATCCACAAATAACACGCACGCAACCGAGTTTTAGACATACATAAACACATAAAGTAGGCTGCTTCATTAGGGATTATATGACTAGTATTAAATCGGCTTCAACTATTCATTGAAAGAGATATGAGCTGCAGCAGAGGTCTATTGCTCTGATCAGAACAAACTTGGCCAATGTCACTGTTGTACAGACTGTGGGATTCAACTATTATCATAACGACGGTTGAATATATTTATCTATTCGTGTACCGGGGAGACTCCAGAGGAATCTAGGCCAGAGCAGCATAAAGCATAACAGAGAGGTCAAACTGAGCCTTCCACAAATGTTTTAACCACTCTCCCAAGGGCTACGCAGAATTATCTGCCACAATTTATTTTCGGTTTGAATTTAGCGAGAAAAACATGCAACTAGCTGTCAATCTACCAGCATCCGCCCATCACATTGATCCTGAAACTACTGAAAGGATTGGCTTAACATTTGATACAAACAGTTATGGTTACCAAAGGATGAATTCTTAATTCTTTGGTGATTTTCTGTCTTTCTTGGCATCACCATGAGGTTAACAATGTGTTGGTTTTTAAGTTAAATGTTTGACAACTACCAGAAGGATTGGCTTAACATTTTGTAAAAACGTTCATGGTTCTCAGAGGATGAATCTTAACATCCTGACCTTTTCTATCATCACCACGAGGTTGACATTTGTGGTTTCGATAGAAATGTCTTAACAACTACTGGCTAGATAGGTTTCACATTATGTACAGGGTAATTCCTAAACACCTGGGTGGTCCAATGACTTGTCCTTAGCATCTACATAAGGTTGGTATTTATGGTTTCAAGAGAAAGGTCTCGAAAACGACTGGATGGATTGGCTTCGCATTTTGTACAAACGTTCAAGGTTTCCAGAGAATGAATCTCAAATTGATTCTATGACTTTTTCCCAGCATCACAATGAAGTTTGTGGTGTAAGGTGAAATGTGTGAAAACTACTGTATGAATTGGCTTCACGTGTTGTACAAACATTCATGGTTCCCAGAGGATGAATCGTAAATACTTTGGTGATTCTCTTACTTTTTCCTAGCGTCATCATGAGGTTAACATTTGTTAAATCTCACGCCACTATTGGATGGATTGTCATGAAATGTGTCACAGACATTCATGATCAACTCAGGAAGAACTTGTTGATATTTATCTATCTAGCACCTTTATAGAAACTGATAACATTCCCATCAGACTAAGCTGCACTTTGTGTATTTCAGTCTATACTTAATTTATAAAGTCTATAACTAAAACTAAACACTTTGCCACAAGTTCATTTTGTGAGCAAATGCAAATGAGAAAAAAATACCATGAGCGGCTGATGAAGCAACCTCTGCCTCTCTGGGAAAGTAGTGTAAAAATACTTGGAGGCCCTGGAGGCTGTGGACCAACTTTACTCTATGCAGCAGCCCATTAGTGAAAGTGTGCTAATTAGTTAACACCATAAAACAGCAATGCCCTTGGCTTTGTGTGACACATGGTTTGAGACCACTGCATGCCACAAACATGCAGAATTGTTTTTTCCCATACTTTACCCCTTACTCCAAAAACTATCACACATCCTCAGTTTAGGGCATAAACAAGAATATGTCAAAGTAGTAGTATGCATATAAGAAGCAGATGCGACTGATAGAGCTCATGAGGTTTTTGGCTTCAGACCAGAATCCCACGCTACAGAGAGAGACACACCCACGCTCCGAGCTAAGGTCACCCAACCCTGTTTGGACAATAACCAACAGGGAGGTGGGACAGAGGGCTATGTGTACTGTATGTCATCTGAGACAGACAGGGATATCAACTGTGACTCATTATTTGTAGACTTTGGAAATGATCATAGGTTAAAAATGTAGTTGCAGTTTCTGTGAATGTCATGCTTTCTATTGTAGCATAGCACATCTGACAATCTGGGCTTGCATGTTGGTGTACTACACAAAGAGCTGGCTGTAAACAGGCAGAGGCGGTGTGCCACAATATGCAATAACAAACCTTATTGAAGTCCTAAAACTCAAATAAAATTGGCATAATTCTAAACAAGTCATAATTCTAAAAATGCTACATTCAGAATAAGGCCCTATTCAGAATATCCAAAGGAAATATGCTGTTGACGTGACCATATTGAGTTATTTATATTGTCATATTCGGAATGACAGCAGTGTTTATGTAAACGTAATAACTGTTTGGTATTTGTTGTATTTTCATGGAGGGAAAAGACCATCAACAATTCATAATACTGTATGAAACAAAACAAAAGTTTTCATTTAAGCCCATCTTTACCATGCTGATAGTTTGAGGACTGTTGCACATCTAATTATGATATTGACAATATGATGGTGTGAATCACAAGTAACTCCTCCAGTTATCCCCAGTCTGTATGAAGCCACAGGGACCTCATCTTATATCATATCTCTGGAACAGCATTTTGGTCTCAGCTTTCCCTGGGTGTCACCATGATGCTTTACTACCTCCATCCTTCTCTGTCTGCCCCTGTATCTCTCTATACAGTATGATCCATTCAGCCATGTTTTCGCCTCTCTGCTGCCGGATCTCTTCCCCTTCCTCCCACCTGTTTCCTGAAACAGACTCACGGGGTGAATCCAGGTGAAAGTGACTACGTGCCACCAGCTGCATCATCTTCACACAGGAAATGTATGTAAATTAAGATGAGAGAGAAGACTATGGCTTTAAATGCTGTCCTTATTTCCCCTCTCCTTGCCTGCGCTTCTGTCTGGACCAAAAAACATGTATTCACTAGTCAGCTGGTGTGTGTGTGCACGAAGACAGCAGATCTCCTTTGGCTCCTCTTTCCTCCCCTGTTCTGTGACAGAGAAGGTGAGAAAACACCTCCTCCCTCCCCTCCTGTGCAACATGCTTGACAAAGATAGCACAGACGATGTGAGGGGGCTATGTGTATGTCAGCCTGACTGTTAACACACAATAGATGAGCAGAAGCAAGATTCCATGTAAGAATCTGCACCATTCTACGTCTGAAAAGACAGTTCCATATCTCTCTCACAATGAAAAGAAAACATTAAACCATCCACTGTGTGGCTCTAGTAATAACAATAACACTTTGGTGTATCTTTGTGAAGTTTATTTGGCAGTAGAATCTTAAAATCGCAATTTGATCGTGGTCCTTCTGTGTTAGTATGAAATGGTTTATTGTACAATACATAAGAATAGAGTATTAAGGCAAAAAAAAAAGTATTAGCATACCAAAGTAAAAACAGCAAATTGTCCTTTTAGAGAAGTTAAGCCAGAGAATGGTTGGCATTTCCTGTCCATCCATTGATTCACCTAATAATCATTGAGGTTCTAAAGATTCATATTTACTGTACACAATTCGTTTTTGGTATGAAATTGGGGGATTGTCAGTTTTTCTGCATTGTGTCTTTTTTGGGTGTTGTCCATGTACCGGTCTTCGAACTTTAACCCATTCATAGTGTTTTTAGTTCACAAAAGTAGTAATAAGCCTATGTGTCTTATTTAGCATTGAGACGTACTTTGCTCTACCCTCTTGGTTCACTTTTGGTTCCAAAAAAACAAGCGACCAAATGCCAAATACAAGGCCTGAAGATGGTAACCTTCTGTCAACTTCTTATATACAGTCTATGAATCATATATGTCCTCATCACTAGACCCGATGGAGCCTAAGGTACTTTTTAAAGATCTGCCTGTTGTCTGCGTTGTTAAAGATGTGTCACCTTGTCTTTTAACTGCAAGCCAAATCTTATTATGTGTACAAATAGAGTTGTGCAGTGATGAAGTATTTTTTATAGGCCAACCCTGAAGTTAGCATTGGGCTCCCTTGACGAAAAGCAATGCAATTTTCCCATTAGATTTTGATATATTGCAGTAAAAAAGATCTGAGACATAAGACACTATTGGTCAGCAGGAGAATACATGCATTCACACCACTTGGTGAATATTGAAGCGTAAATACAATCACCATAAATAAAAAGTAATTGCTATCGCTATCAACTACATCACGGTCACATCACCACCGCTAAGCTAAAGGTGGGCTCATGTACAATATAGGTGTACAATTCTAACTAATTTCCAGGTTTGCGGACTCGTTTCTGCACCCAAATCTTAAATAAAACCATTCCCGTCATCTTTTTTGCTGAACGATTAAGAAGAAACCAAACTGTGACCAAGAACAGTTGGCTCTTTAGATGGTTATCTACAAAATACAGTGGGAACATTAATGTGACTCTTTGCAATGTGTCTTTATCTGTGACGGGCATCAGTGGAGCTCAGCGGGTAATACCATTACTCACACAGCTACAAGGGGTCACGGCATGGGCCACTGGGAATATACATGAGTCACACTGAGACACAAACAAATGACGGCGTTGTGTTGAGGAGGAGGCTGGAGATGGCAAACAATGAATCCTGCTTTATCTTATTCAAATGGCCTTATGCATTCATATTCAGCCATACCAATGCATTCAAAGTAGATGTGTGTGATTTCCATTAAAGCAGGGAGCTTTACATCACGGACACACACAGCAAAGGTCACATTTGAATTTCTTTGCTTCGCCACAATGCTTTTTAGAAATGTGTGCTGCATGTAATTATAATTTTTTCTAAAGAAGCTTGTGTTTTGAGGATGAAAATATTTTTTGTTTAGACAGAATTATTATATAATATAATATTAATACATTTTATTTGTCAAGTGCTTTTTCAGGTGCTTGAAGACACTTTACAGTAGTAAATTAAATCATTGATAAACATGTGTTTTTTTTTTTCTAAGCCCTGGATGAGCACAGGAATCACCTTTTCTATGGAATCTTCCATAGAGCATCGCCGCTGGTTCTGTCATAATCTCATATATTTTTAGAAACTGATGTTTTTATTGTGTTTCCTGTTCTCCTAGGACTCTTAGTGGACGTTAAGAATAGGCGTTTGGTTGATGCCATAACGTTTTCTTCCCTCGTGTGCACACTTGGCAGCGCAGCGTACGACGGGCTGTCAGGCTCGCTGTCAGGTGCAGACACGTTTCTCAGACTGTTGGCCGAGTTTCCAGACCTGTCGCTACCCACCTTCTCTGCGCTTACCACTAAGCATGGCGTGGAACACCACGTCACTACCGGGGGGCCTCCTGTCTACGCCAGGGCCCGGCGGTTGAACCCTTCTAAGCTGGCTGTAGCGAGGGCGGAGTTCGCAACCATGGAGCGCCTGGGCATTGTCCGCCGCTCCGACAGTCCTTGGGCTTCCCCCCTGCACGTCGTTCCCAAATCGAACGGCGGGTTCCGCCCGTGCAGGGATTACCGCTGACTCAACGACGCCACTACGCCTGACCGCTATCCGGTGCCGCACATTCAGGACTTTTCGGCGCATCTGGCCGGTACGGGGGTGTTTCCAAGGTGGACCTGGTGCGTGGATACCACCAGGTGCCCATGCACCCCCTGGACATTCCCAACACAGCAGTGATAACGCCTTTTGGACTTTTTGAGTTCCTGCGGATGCCTTTTGGACTCAAGAATGCCGCTCAGACGTTCCAGCGCCTGATGGATTCGGTGCTGCGGGACCTGCCGTTTGTGTTTGTTTACCTCGACGACATACTCGTCGCCAGCGCTTCAGTGCAGGAGCACCTGTCCCACCTCCGAGCCCTTTTCACACGGCTCAACGAACACGGATTAATCATCAATCCTGCAAAGTGCCAGTTCGGGGTGTCGGACATCGATTTCCTGGGGCACCGCGTCACCAAGGGCGGTGCGACACCTCTGCCAGCGAAGGTGGAGGCTGTTGCGGCGTTTCCTCGCCCGCTCACAGCCCGGTCGCTCCGTGAGTTTCTGGGGATGGTGACTTTCTACCACCGTTTCATCGCCCGGGCCGCACACATCATGCGGCCGCTGTATGAAGCGTTGAAAGGCAAGACCCCCGTCCAGGAGATCGACTGGACAGCAGAGGCGGACGGCGCTTTTGCTGAGGTCAAGACCGCGTTGGCTCAGGCGGCTTTGCTGGCACACCCATCATCTACGGCTCCCATCTCCATCACCACGGACGCGTCAGACTACGCGGTCGGCGCAGTGCACGAGCAGTGGGTGGAGGGCGCTTGGCAGCCGCTCGCCTTTTTCAGCCGCCAGCTGACGCCTAGAGAACGCAAATACAGCGCCTTTGACCGGGAGCTCCTCGGACTTTATTTGGCCGTGCGGCACTTCCGTTTCATGCTGGAAGGCCGTGAATTTACGGCGTTTGTCGACCACAAGCCGCTCACCTTTGCCATGTCAAAAGTGGCGGAGCCTTGGTCGGCACGTCAGCAGCGGCAGCTGTCCTACATATCGGAGTTCACTACGGACATTAAGCACGTGGCTGGCAAGTCGAACCTGGTTGCTGATTGCCTCTCCAGGGTCGTCATCGGTGCCGTCCAGTTGGGCCTGGACTATACTCGCATGGCGGCAGACCAGGTCACAGATCCCGGCGTCCAGGCCCTGAAGGTGGAGAGCGCGGGGCTGCGCTTGGAGGACGTGGTGTTCGGCGACGCGGGCATTACTCTCCTGTGTGACGTCTCTACGGGCCTGGCGCGGCCTGTCGTCCCTGCCAGCTGGAGGCGTCCTGTGTTCGAGGCTGTTGCACGGCCTGTCACACCCCGGCGTTAAACCTTCGGTCCGTTTGGTAGCGGCGAAGTTCGTTTGGCAAGGACTGAAAAGGGACGTGAGGACTTGGGCCAGGGAGTGCGTGGCTTGTCAACGCGCTAAGGTGCACCGCCACACGAAGGCCCCGTTGGAGCGTTTCCTGGTGCCTGAGAGGAGGTTTGATCACGTCAACATTGACCTGGTTGGTCCGTTGCCTTCCTCTCAGGGGTTTTCCTACCTCCTCACCATGGTGGACAGGACGACCCGTTGGCCGGAGGCGGTTCCGCTCGTTTCGACATCAGCCGCAGACGTTGCCCGGGCCTTCATTGCAACGTGGGTGTGTCGTTTTGGCACCCCGTCAGACATTTTCTCAGACAGGGGCTCTCAGTTCACGTCCGAGCTCTGTAACGCTGTGGCAGGCGGTTTGGGGGTTAAGCTGCACAGGACTACCGCTTACCACCCTCAGGCTAACGGTCTCTGCGAGCGCTTTCATCGCTCCATGAAGGCGGCCCTCAAGGCCGGCCTTACGGACGGTAACTGGGTCGACAAGCTGCCCTGGGTGACGCTGGGCCTGAGGACCGCACCTAAGGAAGATCTGCAGTGTTCTACAGCGGAGATGGTCTACGGTCAGCCGCTGAGAGTTCCGGGGGATTTCCTCCCAAATGCATCGGCTCCCTGGTCGGCGTCGGCCCAGCGGGCTTTCCTGCGTGACGCCGCTGAGACCTTTGTTCCGATCCCTACTACTCAGCACGGTATTCAGGTGTCCCAGGTTCCCGCAGAGCTCCGCTCGGCGGAGCACGTGTTCATCCGGCACGATGCGCACAGAGGCCCCCTGCAGCCCCCTTATGATGGGCCTTTCCGGGTCTTGGAGCACGGGGACAAGCACCTGGTGGTCGACCTGGGTGGCAAGGCCGAGCACGTCTCGGTGGACCGGGTGAAGGCTGCTCACCTGGACTTGGACCAGCCTGTGGTGCTGGCTCGACCTCCGCGACGGGGCCGCCCCCCGGCCTCGTCCCCTGTCACGGATTTAAGACCTGTTGTTCCGGTCCCTCCCCTTCCGGGGGCCGCACAGGCGGGAGTCACTTTTCCGACTCCCGTGCTCAGGAGTCGTGGGGGTCGGCGTGTCGTTCCTCCCCGCCATGCTGATTTTGTTTATGTGTGAATTCTGGGGGGGCTTGTGTGGTGACACGTTATTGGACATAATTCACCTTGCTTATTGTGTTGCCACACGGACCCTTTAGTGGGGAACACCTGTAGCTTTAGCTGCCATTCCTGCTAGCTCATCAGGCAGAGCAGTGCATGTGTTAACCTCTCTGAAAGTAATGGATAATAAAGATTGGAACTCCATTCTTAATACACCGCCTCCGACTCTCTTTTCACGGCACTACAATATAATATATTATTTTGAAGGACAGTTGACAGGAAGTTGTTGTTGTTATGGAAACAACATTACGGAGAAAACTTAATATCTTCTACATATAACGACGGATAAAGTAAAGAACAAAGTCTGAAGATATCAGTACAGTATCATAGTACTGTAACATAATTGTTTTTTGTACTTTCATTGCAGTTGTACGTCTTAAATGTAATGTAAATGTTGCCTTCGTGTGTGGTTCGGGGCCATCATCGTGCGAAATTCACAATTCCATATTCGTGTGTCCATCGGGTGTCAATTTCGGGACAGTGTGACAGGGCCTTAAAGGCCCTGTCACACTGTCCCGAAAAAAATAATATATTATATCCTTTTTAGTTTCACAGAACACAAATTGGGTTATTTACATAATATATTTACATGATTTTGTTGTGCAATAAAACAACCCGATGGACACACGATAAAGGAAATGTTCAAATTCGGCTGTGATCCTAGCAACATCGGGCCATTCGTGAGGGCATCTTAAGCCTTCGTATGACCGCCGGTGGAGTTTCTCAGGCTCCGGCAGCAACTTCGCGAGCGGTGGCAAAATCTTTGGCATGCCAAAAAATAGCCGAAGGACCTTACGAAGGTCAATTTTGCCCTTCGTAAGGCCATCGTGAGGGCATCTTGTTATCATCGGTGCCATCGGGCATTCGCCCCGATCAGAGTGAGGGTGAATGCACCGATGATAACACGAAGATGACACGATTTGACAAGATGCCCTCACGAGTGCCTTACGAAGTTGCCGCTCACGAAGTTGCTGCCGGAGCCTGAGAAACTCCACCGGCGGTCATACGATGGCTTAAGATGCCCTCACGAATGGCCCGATGTTGCTACGATCACAGCCGAATTTGAACATTTCCTTTATCGTGTGTCCATCGGGTGTCAATTTCGGGACAGTGTGACAGGGCCTTTAGAGAGAATGATTAAGCAGACAAGTCAAGGGAAAGAGAACAACAAATCAAATGAGAAAAGTAGGAGAAAGGATATAAAAGCAAGTACTTTGAAGTGCTCAGCTTAATTTTGAAACCGTATTATCTCCAGCATGTAAATTATAGCCTCATTAATCTTTGAAGATTAAAGTCTCACTCATTTTGAAAACTGTGAACATGCAGGAAATGTGTTCATTTAGCTGCTTCTTTTAAGTGCAATAATACAGGTCTACTTGCTTTGTTGATGTCGGTCCAGCAAGAGAAATGGGTCTTCCACAAAAGGAAATAGGAAGTCAACATATTAAAAACAACAGGACACAAACAAAATGGGATACAGACAAAGGAAGGGATTTACAGTGTTTACTAAAAAAGAGAGTCCAGATCTCTATCAGGTGTTTCCCGCAGATCAGATAGACTGTAGCTCTAAGCCAGACATTGTCAGCTCATTTCCCACATCCAGCCTTAACTCAATGAATGATGCCCCATTTTTGCATTAGCCCTGAAAGTGGTGCAGTGATGATGTCTTTTTTAGGCCGACCCTGAAGTGCAAGTGCTCCCTTGAAAAAAAGCAATGAGATTTCCCCATTGGATTTCTGTATAGCAGATAGTAATCTCTGTGGCCAAAACCTGTTTATCCTGCTTAACACGTTTTGGAGCGTAAATGCAATCGGCAGAAAAAAAAACTAACGTTAGGCTATCAACAAACTTCATCACGGTTGCTTGTCCGCGCATCACCACCACTAAGCTAAACACATGCTCATGCCGGTGTGATGACGTATTGTAGGTTATTTAGTCACTTGTTATCAACCGTTCAAAAAAACATTTTCTTCAAGACGAGGTAACCGGAGGTGTTGAAATGCAAACCCATTTCTGGGTTTTATGACTCCTCATTGCACCACTCTATTGCACTTGTCATTGCCAAGATTATAATTGCCAGAACTTCCATTATTTATTATAACGGCTCTTTATAATCCTCTAAGTGGTGTCATGGAGAATATGTCCACATATGATCGGTCTGCGGTTAACATAAGCATGAAACTTAGCATACTATTTGCTGAATAAATGGCTTTATTGATAATCACCAAACCACCAATAACTGGCATGAAACTAAAAATGGACTAAACATGTATGGTACGTATTATTACACCCTTTACTTAAACAGGGAAGGCCATTGTGAGCAGCCTCTCTTACAGAAGGATGTCTAGCTTTAGCTTCTACTGCCTTCTTTCTAGCTTCTCTGCATCAGTAGGTCTTTGTTAAGCTTCCACTGCCTCACAATGCTTTCATCAACCAATAATTAACTTTGAAGCCAACCAATGTAAAGAAATAATTGCAGGAGGTTCGATACAAAGCAGCAGGAAACAGGCTAGCAGCTCAATGCATTGCTATAAGCAGCGGAAATTAGAAACTAGCAATGCTACATTTCCAATATATACTCTATTCTAATTCTATGTCTGTTGTGTCAAACATGCAGGGTCTCAATATATTGTTGAAAAGGCCTTTAGGATATCTCCAATGTGCTGATTATCAGCCATTCGATGATTCAAATAAAACTGTGTCCCACATTAGTGAAACCCCATATTCACCTTAACTGGCTACTTAATTGTTCATGGCCCACACAGACACAACAATAACTATTTATAGGGTCTATTATCCTCCTTGGCTAGGTTTTGCCTGCCGGTGAGACAAAGCAGACGAGGAACAGACAGAGAGTCTACACTCAGCCTCGCTCCCTGCTGGCTGTCAGAGCAACAGCCAGCCAATCAGCACACAGACAGAACACAACACTGGTCTGCAAACAGTAAGTAAAATGGACTATTATTCAAAGAGAATGGAGATCATTAGTTGTGTGTGTGTGTGTGTGTGTGTGTGTGTGTGTGTGTGTGTGTGTGTGTGTGTGTGTGTGTGTGTGTGTGTGTGTGTGTGTGTGCATAGGCGTATAACAGTGTGTAATGATTGCAAACAATGTTGTGGTCAAGCAAAACCCCAGGATGAACTCATTATTTCCCTTCCAATGTCCTGAAAATGAAATGCCATTTGGAAAGATGGACAATGAAAGACCAGAGGAGACAGATGGACGGAGGGACAGACAGGCAGTTATTGACCCGATGGCTGTCAGTCAAAATATTTTCTGCTGAAGCTTTTTGGCTTGCTTCTTGTTTGTTTGTTTGTTTGTTTGTTTGTTTGTTTGTTTGTAGCCTTTATTTAACCAGGTAAAATCCCATTGAGATCAACAATCTCTTTTTCAAAGGAGACCTGCGGCACATTGGTTACACATAAAAACAACAGAAAACAAAAAGGACATCATACAACATAATTACAGGGGTACAAATTACAACCTATTCACAATGACAGGTATCAAATAACATTTCATCTATCCGAGCTTTAAAATGATGCAGGGGAACCAAAATGCTCAGTTTAAAAAAAATGTGCATAGTGTTCCAAGCGAGAGGAGCAGCACACATAAACGCTTTTGTACCTAAAACAGTCCTAGCACTTGGCACATGAAATAAAATAAAAACACATCTTGGGATCTCAGGCAATAGCTACTTGCCACTCTCTGTGAGATCAAAGAGCAGATATAAGTTGGTAGTTTACCCAACATGGCTTTATGGATGAACCATGAACAATGTACCAATGACTGAGCCTCCGAACAGTTAGTGAAGGCAGACCTGCACTGGCATACAGGGTACAGTGATGAGTAAGTACTTTACAATTAGTAACAATTCTCAGCGCACTGTGATAGGCGGCATCTAACTTGATCAGGTAATGGGAAGGTGCATTCATATAAAAAGGTCACAGAGACTAGCATTTTCCTGGCCTCAAGTGAGAAACAGGACTTGTTTCTGAAAAAGAAACCCAGCTTCACCCTTAGCTTTCTAAGCAGATTATTGACCTGAGGTTTAAAAGAGAGACAATCATCAAGCCAGATACCAAGGTATTTATAAAAGGCAACCATTTTTAGTACTTTTCCTTGCGTAGTAACAATATCCAAAGTGGTCTCTGGTGTCTTTTTGGCTTTTGAAAATAGCATTACCTTGGTTTTATCAACATTTAAAAGAAGCTTAAGCTCAGCGAGCTGAGTCTGAATAATATTAAAAACAGCCTGTAATTTAACAACAGCCTCCTTAATGGAGGGATCCTGCACAGTACATCACGGTATCGTCCGCATAAAAATGTAAAGTTGCTTCATCCACACTTTGACGTAAACTGTTTATATAAATGGAGAATAAAAGTGGACCTAAGACAGAACCTTGTGGTACACCATTTGTAATGTTTAACCACTCAGAAGTGAGCCCATCAAATTGAACACATTGGGACCTTTCAGAGAGGTACTTTACAAACCACCCCACTGCATGGCTGGATATGCCAATACTGAGTAGCCTCTGCTTCAAGATGCGATGATCGACAGTATCAAACGCTTTGGAAAGATCAATAAACAGAGCTGCACAACTCTGCTTATTCTCTAAGATATTAGCAATATCATTCAGCACTTTCATTGTGGCAGTGATGGTGCTATGTGTTGCTTTCTGAAACTTGACAGATGTTTACAAAGGATGTCATTTTTAGATACAAACACCTTTACCTGCTCACTCACTAGGCTTTCAAGAACCTTCGCCAGAACTGACAATTTAGAGATGGGCCTATAATTATTTAATAAAGTGGCCTCCCCACCTTTTAGTAGAAGCAGGACATAAACTGACTTCCATATTTTTGGAATTGCATTTGTGCTGAGGGAGAGGTTAAAAAGAGTAGTAAGAGGTGGTGCAATAAAATATGCAGCTATCTTTAAAAAGAAAGGTTCTACGTTGTCCGGACCAGCCGGTTTATTAGGATCTAACTTGGTTAAGGCTTCATGAACGGCTTCAATAGTAAATGGAGAAAAACTGAAAGGGTTTTCCAAACCACGTTTTTCAGAGTCACAGACTGTGGTGTTCACAGCAGCAGAGTTAGTAACAGAATCAAACAGAGAGCCACAGGACACAAAATGCTCATTAAAACAATTCAAAATAGCGGCCCTGTCCGATATAGTGCCAGATGCTGCGGTAAGGCAAGTAGGTAGTTCATTACAGATTTCACCGGTGGATAACGATTTTATGGCTTTCCAAAATGTTCTAGGATTATTCAGGTTCTTTGTGGTAACGGACAGATAATACTTAGACTTAGCACTTTTGATTTGTGATGTGAAGCTATTCCTTAGCTGCCTAAATCGTAGCCATTCTACCTCTGAGCCTGATTGCCTAGCCTTTGCCCAGGCCTTGTTTCTCTCCAGCCTGTCCTCCTACAAAAAACGACCATATAGGCCGATTGTTCATGCCCTTACTGAGTAGTACGATTTCCTTTTACGATGTGAGGGTCTAAGGATAGAGGGTGTCGTTTTTTCTCATACTGATATTCGGAACAATCTGTGCTATTGTATTAGCTGTAAAGTGTCTCTACTGTAGGCTATTTTTATTATATGTACAGCACTTTGGCTCGACCAAAAATCGTTTATAAATGTGCTAAATAAAACTTGATTTGATTTGACTTATTACGACCCAGAGACACGTTTTAAAGTGTATGTTGTTTCTTACACGTCCACCAGAGGTGCTCTAGTGGTCGTGTAAGAAACAACATGCTCCCGGTCTGTTCATTGCAAACGCTCCGGAGGGACGTTTATTCACAAATAACCCTCTCTGGAAAATCCTAAATGTAGAATAGTTTGGCCATTAAAATGCTTTTTGATTCGATTTCTGGCGAAAAGTGTATATTGTACTCTTAGAATCCACGTCCAGTCGATGTGTAGGATATATAGTTTGATAGATATTATGAAGATGATTTGAGGTCTCGCCAGGATAACGTGTATGCAGCTTCCATTTAAAGTTAGCGTGGGTGAAAACAGTTTTTCCGGTCTCGACGTTTTCATAATAAAACCGGATATATTCCCCTCACTGTCAAATGATTACACAGTGATATCTGCATCCACTAAAAAACATCAGTTTATCCTTTTTAAGGATAAACTACTTAATTACACAATATTGATTGGTTTAAATTGTGTACAATGCTTTTGTGTTTTTAACCTTCGATTCAGAGAAACAAATAGTTTTTTTGGAGTTTAGACACTACAGTTTCCGAAGACACTACCCAGAATCCCCAGCTATCGTTTGGGACTACAACATCCGCCTTACTTTACAAACCCCGTGATTAGTCATCAAGCCCTGTGATTGGATGTTGGAGTGGCAGTGCGAATGGAATGGAACCACGGCAGACTTCAAGGTTCAGAGGCACATTTTGCAAATATGGCAGTAGCAATCGATTATCTTAAGATAAGATAAGATAAGATATACTTTATTGATCCCAAGTTGGGAAATGTTTTTGTTACAGCAGCATACTACTTTGTTCTACTCCACTACAATTCAGAGGTTAACCTGGTATTTTTACTCCACTACATTTATTTTAGTTACTTTGCAGATTCTGATTAATGATGTGAAATATAAACAACCCTTAAATCAGACTTTAGTTACACCTGAGTCAAATTCAGGGAAGGTGATTGTCAAGTGCCAAAATAAACTATGCAATATATTGGACGTTAAGTACTTTGTCAGACTTCATATTTATCTGTGGATAACCCCAAAAAAAATTCTTATTCAAAAGAAGACCTTAACTTAAAGTATTCTTTAATGTTTAAATAAAGTCTCATTAGTTCGTCTGTTTTGCACATCTTCCTGTTAATATCTTTGGACGTCCTCCACTAGCTGTTTTATTGTAGAGATCACTACAGTATCTTCTTGATATTTTATATTCTATATTTCTATCATGCCTTCTACTTTCCCCCTATTTTGTATGTAGGCTACTCTTAATATTCAAATGTTTTTATCAAATAAAACGTATTCAACAACTAAATTCAATAACGTGCTTTAACCACTAGGCGGGGCGGGTTTAAAAAACAGTGGTGTAGTTAATAAAACATAATAATATCAAACATAATATGACTATTCACTTTATTGTGAAATTAAAACAGAATGGCTCTCGATTTGAAGCGTATGCATTGTACCATGAACCTGTATAGACCTGTAACAGTGAACTGCATGAGGAGTTGGAAAGGTAGTTCAGTAAATAATATCTTTAAAAACTACAAAAAAATCCCTTTCTATCAGCTGTGCACCGTTATGGTGTAAATATAACCTATATACCAATTGGATCAAATATAAAAGTCAGCCGAATTAGTGTTGATACTGCAAGGAGACGTATTGTGTGAAAAGAAATGGAAGATGTTGTTTAATTGCTGATATATTTATGATCCCATATTCAGTTTTGGCGGCATTTCTTACAGTTTGTCAAAAGGTCTTCTGATCAGGGCTCTATAAATAAATATCTACGGCAGATATGTAATATTTAATGCAGCCGAACCGTGTATTACAATGCCGTTATGTGATGACTTCCAAAGAGAAAAGCAAGAACACTCGGAATAAAGTATTATTATTATTATTTTTTTTTTTTTTCTGATTTCATATCGCATAAACACCATATCCCGACATGCATTGCGGCTAAAACAATCAATGTTTTAGCCTATCAAAACCTCTGAAAAAAGAAAGGCGTCTCTCAGAATCCAAAGAGAAAAACCTATGGGAAAAACACAAAAGCATTGTACACAATTTAAACCAATAAATGTCGTATAATTAACAACGATAAACTGATGTTTTTTAGTTGATGAGTACTGCAGATATCACTGTTAAATCATTTGATCATTGGTTTTATTATGAAAACGTCGAGACCGGAAATACTGTTTCCAACCCGTAACTTTACATGGAGGCTGCCGCATACCTCAAATCATCTTCGTAATATCTATCAAACTATAGATCCTACATATCGACTGGACGTGGATTCTAAAAGTACAATATACACTTCTTGCTAGAAATCTAATCAAAAAGCATTTTAATGGCCAAACTATCCTACAATTTAGGATTTTACAGAGAGGGTTATTTGTGAATAAACGACCATCTGTAACGTTAGCATTCAACAGGAGCACTAGAGGGCGAAAACTTTAAAACGTAATTATAGGACGTATTAAGCGCTTGAACAAACAACATATTTGGTCGTAATAAGGGCCCGAACAATCGGCCCATTTGGTCGTATGAGTTGGAGGACTTGTTGTTTCTCTCATGTAGGAGACTAGACAATTCAGCAGAAAACCAAGGATTGTCTCGTCCCTTCACTCTAAATGTACGCAGGGGTGCATGTCTATCAATAATTTCCATAAAACCAAGATAAAAATAAGACCATGCAGTTTCAACATCATCACACAGATCGATTTTTCCCCAATCAAAGCCAAACAGATCATGAACAAAACCCTGCTCCACAAAATGTTTTGTGTCTCTCTTTATTATAATGCGAGGTTTACCCTTTTGGACTTTTGTGTCCCTAATTGTGGCTACAACACAGTGATCACTCAGATCATTTGCAAATACTCCCACAGGTGAGTATTTATAGGGAACATTAGTTAAGATGAGATCAATTAAGGAGGATTTATTTGGGGACTTAATGTTGGGGCGAGTAGGACTGTCAACAATCTGAGTTACATTCAAAGAGATACAATGGTTTTTTAAATCCTCTGATACTGCAGTTAACCAGTCCCAGTTAAAATCGCCAAGTAGCACTATTTCCTTGTAGTCTAGTGGAGATAAAAGATTTGCCAAAAATACAAAGAGTCCTTGACAGCTGAGGGGGGTCTGTAACAGCCCACCACCATGACCTGTTGAACCTTTGCCACTTTGATATTTAAGGCTAAAAATGTGAGTTGCTTACTGATTGATTTGGAAACTAATGTGGTTACACTAAACTTATTCTTCACATAAATGGCAACGCGGTCGGTACGATATACATTATAACCATTTAAGGAGATGTCAGAAGCCAAAATAGATGTATTTAGCCACGTTTCTGATAAAACAATGACATCAGCGTCAGTCGAGTTCGCCCAAATGCGGACAAAATCTAGTTTACCTAACAGACTGCGCACATTCAAGTGGATAAATCCCAACCCAGACCTAGCTTTAAAATCAGCAGGAGTAGCGATCTGACTACTACTACTGGGCGGACCAGGGTTAGGTTGTACATTTCCAGATAGCAATAATAACAAGAAAACCAGGCATCTTTTCCTCTTAATCGACACACATAAATTGTCATCTACTTTAAAATCACCAGCAAAGTCTGTGAAAGTGTGATTAGTACTCAAGAAGCAGTCCTGAAGAACCATCATAGCAGGCAAACAAAACAGACAAACATATTTTGCCGAACTGATAGTCTGTGGCAAGGCAACCGGTAATTGTTTGCGTAACACACCTGATCCTTTGCAGGGGATGCCCACTGCGTGCTTCTACTATAAGCCATTAGGTGATTTACTTTATCGATCCGAATTTGCGGGGAAAAAATGGTCACAGCAGCATGTTCAAACAAGGCATTATGTGAAGTAGTTGTAGTAGGAGTAGAAAATAAACAAACATAAACATAAAATGTCTCAAAAAATAAAATAAAACTGAATTAAAAAGTAAAATATATACATCCATCCATCTTCTCCCGCTTATCCGTGGTCGGGTCGCGGGGGTAGCAGTTCCAGCAGAGAGCCCCAAACTTTCTTTTCCCTGGCGACATCAACCAGCTCTGACTGGGGGATCCCAAGGCGCTCCCAGGCCAGCGAAGAGATATAATCCCTCCACCTGGTCCTAGGTCTACCCCTTGGTCTCTTCCCAGCTGGACGTGCCTGGAACACCTCCCTAGGGAGGCGCCCAGGTGGCATCCTAACTAGGTGCCCGAACCACCTCAACTGGCTCCTTTCGACGCGAAGGAGGAGCGGCTCAACTCCGAGTCCCTCCCTGATGACCGAACTTCTCACCTTATCCCTAAGGGAGACACCAGCCACCCTGCGGAGAAAACCCATCTCGGCCGCTTGTATCCGCGATCTCGTTCTTTCGGTCATGACCCATCCTTCATGACCATAGGTGAGGGTAGGAACGAAAATGGCCCAGTAGACAGAGAGCTTTGCCTTCTGGCTCAGCTCCCTTTTCGTCACAACGGTGCGGTAAAGCGACTGCAGTACCGCTCCCGCTGCTCCGATTCTCCGGCCCATCTCACGCTCCATTGTTCCCTCACTCGAGAACAAGACCCCGAGATACTTGAACTCCTTCACTTGGGGTAAGGACTCATTCCCTACTTGAAGTGGACAGTCCATCGGTTTCCTGCTGAGAACCATGGCCTCAGATTTGGAGGTGCTGATCCTCATCCCAGCCGCTTCACACTCGGTTGCGAACCGATCCAGTGAGTGCTGAAGGTCGCAGACCGATGAAGCCATTAGAACCACATCATCTGCAAAAAGCAGTGGTGCAATCCTTAGTCCACCGAACTGCAGACCCCCTCCCCCACGACTACGCCTCGAAATCCGATCCATGTATATTACAAACAGGATTGGTGACAAAGCGCAGCCCTGGCGGAGGCCAACCCTCACCGGAAATGTGTCCGACTTACTGCCGAGGACCCGGACACAGCTCTCGCTTTGGGAGTACAGAGATTGGATGGCCCTGAGTAGAGACCCCCTCACCCCATACTCCCGCAGCACCTCCCACAGTAACTCCCTGGGAACTCGGTCATACGCCTTCTCCAAGTCTACAAAACACATGTAGACCGGATAAGCGTACTCCCAGGCCCCCTCCAGGATCCTTGCGAGAGTAAAAAGCTGATCCGTCGTTCCACGACCAGGACGGAATCCGCATTGTTCCTCCTCAATCTGAGGTTCGACAATCGGCCTGACCCTCCTTTCGAGTACCTTAGAGTAAACTTTCCCGGGGAGGCTGAGTAGTGTGATGCCTCTGTAATTGGCACACACCCTCTGATCCCCCTTTTTAAAAAGGGGAACCACCACCCCGGTCTGCCACTCCTTCGGTACTGTTTCCGACTTCCACGCAACGTTGATGAGACGTGTCAACCATGACAGTCCCTCAACACCCAGAGCCTTCAGCATTTCCGGGCGGATCTCATCCACCCCCGGGGCTTTGCCACTGTGGAGTTGTTTGACGACCTCAGTGACCTCCCCCCGGGAGATTGGTGTTGATCCCCCGTCATACTCCAGCTCTGCCTCTAACATAGAGGGCGGAGTTGTCGGGTTCAGGAGTTCCTCAAAGTGTTCCTTCCAACGCCCTAACACTCCATCAGTTGAGGTCAACAACGTCCCATCCTTACTGTACACAGCTTGGATGGTTCCCTGCTTCCCCCTCCTGAGGTGTCGGACAGTTTTCCAGAACAACTTTGGTGCCGCCCGAAAGTCCTTCTCCATGTCTTCTCCGAACTTCTCCCACACCCGCTGCTTTGCCTCGGCCACGGATGAGGCTGCTGCCCTTCGGGCCTGTCGGTACCTTGCAACTGCCTCGGGAGTCCCCCGGGATAACAAATCCCTGAAGGCCTCCTTCTTCAGTCGGACGGCTTCCCTGACCACCGGTGTCCACCAGGAGGTTCGAGGGTTACCGCCCCTTGAGGCACCTAGGACCTTGAGACCACAGCTCCCCGCCGCGGCTTCGGCAATAGAGGCTTTGAACACCGACCACTCTGGTTCAATGTCCCCAACCTCCACAGGAATGCCCGAAAAGCTCCGCCGGAGGTGTGAGTTGAAGGCCTCCTGAACTTGGGCCTCCTCCAGACATTCCCAGTTCACCCGAACTACACGTTTGGGCTTACCAGGTCTATCCAGAGGCTTCCCCCGCCACTCGACCCAACTCACCACCAGATGGTGATCAGTTGACAACTCCGCCCCTCTCTTTACCCGAGTGTCCAAAACATACGGCCTCAGGTCCGATGATACGATAACGAAATCGATCATGGACCTTCTGCCTAGGGTGCTCTGGTACCACGTACACTTATGAGCATCCTTATGTTCGAACATGGTGTTTGTTATGGCCAATCCATGACTAGCACAGAAGTCCAGTAACAAAGCACCACTCCGGTTCAGATCAGGGGGGCCGTTCCTCCCAATCACGCCCCTCCAAGTGTCTCCATCATTGCCCACATGTGCGTTGAAGTCTCCCAGCAAGATTAAAGAGTCCCCTTCAGGAGCCCCATACAGGACTCTTTCCAGGGTCTCCAAGAAGGCCGTATACTCTGAACTGCTGTTGGGTGCATAAGCACACACAACAGTCAGAGTTTTCCCCCCCATAACCCGCAGGCCCTCTCGTCCACTGGGGTAAACTCCAACAACGAAGCACCTAACCGGGGACTTGTGAGTATCCCCACACCCGCCCGGCGCCTCACACCTTGAGCAACTCCGGAGAAGAATAGAGTCCAACCCCTATCCAGAAGTAAGGTTCCAGAGCCGACGCTGTGCGTAGAGGTGAGCCCAACCAGATCCAACTGGTAACACTCCACCTCCCGCACAAGCTCCGGCTCCTTCCCCCCCAGAGAGGTGACGTTCCACGTCCCCAAAGCCAGCTTCTGTCGCCCGGGTCTGGTCCGTCGAGACCCTCCGCTTTCACTGCCACCCTTCTGGCAGCGCACCCGACCCCATCGATGTTTCCCGTAGGTGGTGGGCCCGCGGGACGGAGAAGCGGAGGTGTTGCCCACGTTGCCTTTTCGGGCTGGGCCCGGCCGGGCTCCGTGGCAAGCCCGGCCACCAGACGCTCGCCGACGAGTCCTCCTTCTGGGCCTGGCTCCAGAAGGGGACCCCGGGCTTCCTCCGGGCCGGGTATCCTCACTTCTTGTGTCGTCTTTCATGAGGTCTTTTGAACCAATCTTAGTCTGGCCCCTTGCCTGAGACCAATTTGCCATGGGAGACCCTACCAGGAACACAAGGTTCCAGACAACACAGCCCCCAGGTTCATCAGGGCACACAAACCTCTCTACCACGGTAAGGTGCTGGTTCCCCAGAGAGGAAAAAAAAAATATATATATACATATTGACAGTGAAATCTGTCAAATACACACTATAAAGGGCAAAATTACAGCTAACACAATCTAAAAGTAGGATATTATTTGTATTAAATGTGCAAGGAATGGCGTATTAAATTAAATATGTATTGTAAAAGGTACATTAGGTATTGTATAAGGATGGATAAAGAACGGTTTTGAAGGTAAACGTGGTGAAGTCCAGTTATCAAAGAGAAACTATGACGCTGTAGAACAATAACTGTACCAATACCCCATGAGGTTTTCCTGTCACCATCTGATTCTCTGCCTCCTTAATACTTATTAGGAAGATGTGTCTCGTCCTTCTGCTGCTAGGTGTATCCCTGCCCTGACAATATATGCTGTTATAAGGCTTGCCTCACACTGTTCTCTGCAGGGGTCTCAGAGTGTGGTTGTACAGCAGAATGGAGACATTGATCTGTGCAGCCGCCTCATTACAAACCACCGAGTGGACTTGTTGAGCACAAAGAAAGGAGTCGTTGTGAAGCAGCAAGACAACAGACAGCAAGCCTTGTTATTGTTCCTTTGTTTTCATGAGTCACAAGCACTACTACTCTCAGTGAACAGACAATAATGGTCAGTCAATTGATATACATGTTGTATTACACGGCTTGGTTGAATCACTCAAAGCTGACGCTGGATGTTGATACACATTTCCGTAGTGACCAAATAGTGGTACTACAACTTCCGTGTCAATCTGTAACGTCATTGGGCCCAAAAATACTTTTTCCCATCGACTTACATTGGGAAAGAGACGTCTGTAAATCAGTGGGAAACTGAGGCCCAATTCCAAACCGCCCCCTACACACTACCCGTCCGTTTGCGCGTTCGCGCGAAGGGTCCACCACATTAAGTGCTGTTCCAAACCAACTAGTCTTGAGGGGGAGTGGCCTCCAAGACCTGCAACAGCGAGTCTGCATCGGTGCTGACTTCCCCTGCTGCACTACCTGACCGGACTCAACGCTGTGTGTGTCCGTCAGGAAACACGCTGTTTACAAGTCGTTCTTGCAAACATTCTCTGATAAACTGCGATGTTAACAACCTCATGGTAACCTCATATTTTTAGGATCTTACCTGTGTTTAGTCTAAAAAAGGTAAATGTGTGCATGTAACGGGCCAGCCTCACATTGCATTGTATTATAAAGTTGCGTATATTTACAGGGACTGTTGCAAAAACTAAGAAGCTTATAAGCATCAGGTTTAAAACTTAAAGATGTTTACATAAAAGAAACAGAATTAAAGATTTTTCGAGTTTTATTTCCGTTATTAACTTTTATTTGTTGTCCAAGAGATGCTGATTTGAAACCGTTGTTACTGTACCTATAGTTAACACATTTCCTGTTTCTGCTGCCTGGAGAGAGGGGAGTTTGTTCCAAAGCTTACTGCTGTATTTACACCCTCCATCTGAAAGGAGGGAGCCTCATTTAGCTCCGAGTGTCACTCCACCACGGAGTGGGAGTGGGTGTGGGTGTGGTTTGGAATTGGGCCTAAATCAACTACCCTGCACAAACGATTTTTAGCCCTTATTTAAATCATTCGGGTAATTTCCATTCATTTGACTGAGCCAATACCACGGCTATGCTGCGGATTGGAGGCGGAGCTTAAGGAAAACTTAAGCGCACACGTTCTATTGGCCCACATATGGGTACTTTTGCTCTCCAGAGTCAGGCCATTTTGACATCAAGTGCCACTGAGCAACTTTCATAGGAATGAATGGCGTCACGCCTCCAACGCTGTATCCAGTTCTCTAAGATGCTATGCTATGTGCAGTCATATCAATCCAATTTAACGTCGGCAATGGCCAAAACAGACCTTAGTTTTCCTCTATTAAAAAACACTGTGGATCCTTTAAAAAATGTATATTTATTCTGTTTAAAGCATGAAACTTTGGATTCAAGATGGCTAAACCATCCCTGGTAAAGGCAAGAGCTAGACGACAGAGAAATCCGCAGAAGAAGAGAGAGAGGAAGTAAATGTCAGGATCTTAGTTTTTGTGTTTATAGTTCCCGGTTTTATTTTCTCTGTGTGTCTTAATTACTGTGTTTCCCTCTTGTGCCTGATTGTCTTACTGTGTCCACCTGCTGCCCCTGTGTTTCAACAGCTGTGTCTTGTCTTGTGTATTTAGTCTTGTATTCCCTAGTGTTCTCTGTCAGTTCGTCGCCATTGTTTCCCTGGTTTTGGCTCCTGGATTTTTGTCTGTATACTGTATTTCCGTCGTCTGCCCTCCTGTATCCTTCAAGTCTTCCTGGTTTTCCTTTTCTATTGACCATGCCTGCTGGTGCATTTTTTAATGTTTGTTTGGAACAGCTTTTTATTTGATAAAGCTCACTTTTTTCTTTTACTTTTATACCCCAATCTCTTCATTCTGTGTCCTGATTTCCTCCTGCTCCTGACAACTATGGACTCTGGCAGTGTTTAAAGACTGGTTAGTTGGAAATAAAATGTGAACAGACTTGGACAGTTAGAGAAAACCTAGATCAGTGCTGCCGCAGTTCAAGCCGTTTGGTACGCAGTTGAACAGACTATTTATTCTCAGAGAAACCAACATGATTATCTTTCAACCAGTATTGTGAGTCAAGTCATAGGTTGAATGTAAGCGTATAATAGAATGTAAGCGAATGTAAGCGTATAATAAGTGGGATAATGTGCAGCTGCTCACACCGTCGGTGTTCTTTTTCAATAATTACCAATTTGCTGCACATTATCCCTTACAAACTGTATATGACCCTTGCTTTGAAGCACTTAAGGCTATATGTGTATTTTGATCCTCAGAAAAAAATTCAGATCAGATTCCTGCTGGGTCTGCCTACAGCCCCATCTTAGTGCAATTTACCTGCAGTAATTGAAGACCTGAATCTGGGAGTTTGTTAGAATGGAGGCCCTTTTCTTTGTACAGAATCATCCTTTACTCCGGTAGAGGCAGAAGTAATTGGCTTGGATATGTGTCTGTGTGTGTCTGTGTGTGTAGAGAGCATTATTGGCCTGTGTTCCATGCAAAAACATGATTCAATCTCATCCAACGCACTGATAATAAATAAATAAAGCATGTCTCTTAATCCCTCTGACTGGAGTTCATGACAGCCTGAAGTGCCGACTGCAGCTCTGTGGTGATTTAATCTCGTCCACCAGTCCAGAATTACTGAAGAATAAGAAACCTAATTTCCATTTATATCTCCAGCTATCGTTTAATGTGATTATAGGTGATGCCTGGCTCTATCAGGGCATTTCTTTGCTTGTTATTTATTTTCAAAACAAAAGCGTCCTATCATTTGTTGACTGTGAAGGCACTCACACAAACACTCAGCAGGGATAAAATCGTATAGCCACATTCAATTTTTGTTTTTCCATCTCTACACTCGCATTCGTCTGCAAGCTGTTTGAAGAGGAGGTGACACAGGGTGTACTAACATCGGAGAAGGAGAGATTTCTATTTTCCTATTTTCTCCATTCACACAGCAGTGGGCTCCTCTCTCCCTGTCCCCTGCTAGTGTCATTTGTCTCCCATCTGCTCCTACCAGGAGGCATTTTATAGGTTTAGGTTGTGCAGCATCACAGTGAGCAGGTTCACAGCAAATCCAAGTGCAGCAAGGCGATCGTAAACAAATTGAACACAGACAGGGTGAGCCGATCCCGACGCAATTGAAAAATGATCATATTGCGTTCGCTAAGAAACACATTTTCCATTCCACCAACTGCGATGACAATCATGTCATTTAAATGACTGCCGCACTGATTGAGGTGTTTGCCTTGTAAATTGTTTTTTTTCTTTTCCAATTACCCAGTCTTGAAACTCTGCCAGAGCCCATACTGTGTCTGTCTTCTTCTGTTGATTTCTCTCACTACATCTCTGTTTCTTCAACCTCTTTCCTTCTCTTGCGCCCTTTATGTTTATATTAAGCCGTCATGAATCCAAAGTGTCATGCTTTCCACAAATATAAAATAAAAAGTCTAAAAGGATTCCACTCTGTTTCTGACAGAGGACTGAATTGAGAATCGTGCAAGATGTGTTTGAGTCTTGACTATGGATGCCAATGTGTATATTTTGTAAATTTGTAATTACTGATGTAGTGGATTATGGTTGATATTTTTAAAGGGAGCATATCATTATTAACTAACTTTGTAACTTTGTCACGGCTTGTGAACATACATGAGGATATCTGGAGTGCCTACCAACCCACTCAGTTGGAGTATATCTTTACTCCCAGCGGCTCAGGAAGAAAGCCCTCAGGATTATAAAAGACCCCCATCACCCCAGCCACAAACTGCTCTGTCTGCTGCCGTCTGGCTACCGCAGCATCCGGACTAAAACCACCAGACTCAGGGACAGTTTCATCCTAGAGGCAGTAAGACTGTTAAACACCTGAACTGCTGAAGCAAAATCTATAACATTCATCTGGCTTCTACTTAGACATTATTTATCTAATATATTATATTCCAATCACTTGTATAGACTCTTATTGCACTATTTCACTTTTTACTATTTTACTATTTTTCTTTTTGTATTTATAATTTTTCAGTTATTGTGTTGCACTGTTGGAGGAGCCTGTGACCTAAGATTTTCATCGTCATAACTACACTGTAGCTATGTTCATATGACCAATAAAAGCTTGAACCTATCTGCAATTCTAGAAGCCATTCAGAACTGTTCCAATGTCACATCTAGGCTGTTTGAGTTATTGTTTCTGTTGTCACGGTGGCGTGACATGACAACTGAAACGCCTCCATTGGACTCCTTTGTGTACATCTATAACATAATGACATCACACTCGCGCTTCTATTGGCTAGCGCCCGAACACATTGTACGTGCTAAGGGACGGGATATCTCTAAGCGGTTGACCAATGACAACAGAGCTGACCAGCTAACCAATCAGAGCATGGAAACATGTCATAGTAGAGGCGCTAAATACATATATGAACCTGAAAATGAGCATAATAGGCCCCTTTAACCGCAGAGGGAGAGACCCTGCTTTCACAGAGCTCCACTGACATACACTGAACAAAAATATAAACGCAACACTTTTGTTTTTGCTCCCATTTTTCATGAGATGAACTCAAAGATCTAAAACATTTTCTATATACACAAAATAACCATTTCTCTCAAATATTGTTCACAAATCAGAAAAAATCTGTGATAGTGAGCACTTCTCCTTTGCCGAGATAATCCATCCCACCTCACAGGTGTGGCATATCAAGATGCTGATTAGACAGCATGATTATTGCATAGGTGTGCCTTAGGCTGGCCACAATAAAAGGCCACTCTGAAACGTGCAGTTTTGCTTTATTGGGGGGGGTCTGGGGGGGTCCGAAAACCAGTCACTATCTGGTGTGAGGGTTAGGGGTAGGGTAATGTTGTGAATCGAGTGGCCTGTGTTCGTCGTCCATAACATACGCCTGCCCATACCATAACCCCACCACCACCATGGGCCACTCGATTCACAACATTACCCTAACCCTAACCAGTATCCAGTATCCAGTATCCAGTACCAGTAACCAGTAACCAGTAAAAGTGTTGTGTTTATATTTTTGTTCAGTGTAGCAACAAACAAATGAATAGATTGCAGGAAGCCCTATTTTCTCGCCGTTATTTGATTAAAACAATCAACTATTTGTGTCTTTAGCCCAAACTGCACGCATTTTTACAATTTGTACTCATCATGCAGTAGGATTCCACAGCACCTGTAAACACACTAATGTGTAAAATGTACGACCAAAACAAAGCACAGAGAACCCTTTACACATCAAGAGGAAGATGGACTTCATTCTCTGCTCAGGTAGACTTTACTATTTGTATTACGACTATTAGAATTACTCCATTACATCTTTACATAGCAAATAGGTGTTTTTTTCTATATTGATGTCGTAAATGGTGTTTATAGAAGGTATAGATGCTTTCAAAATAAAGCTTAATTGAGACTGCAAGTTGAATGTGGTGTTTTGCATACATAAAGTATTTCATATTGAGAACAGCTGTCAGTAGTTTGAATATAAATAGTTGGAGGACGGTGCTTTGCAGAGCTGGAGACGCATGTGGATTAGTTGTTGATAGTCGCTTTTTATTACTGATTTGCATAGTTTAATACTGCAGCATATATCAAACCCTTTCAAAGCTCCATTTTCATTTGGCTGCAGAGATTCAAGATGAGGTAACCACATAATGCAGATGCTGTAATGCAAAGTGAATTAAGGAAACAGTAACGGATCACAGATAGAACTTCATTTGCAGACTCATCGGGCAACATTTAGATTGGAACTGAAGGTCGTACTGAAAGCCAAACAAAATAATGCAAATTAAATAGAAAATAACAATACAATTTAGTGAAAAGTGCATGCAAAAAGACAGGGACGTTTAGACAGTGAGAGGGAGATAAAAGGACAACGAGAGACACTGACGGAGGCACAGAAGGATCCAATCTCATCTCCAACTGTGTCCATGTGACGGTGAGAAAATAAAAAGGCGAAGATATCACTGGATTTTTCCATGGCACCACTCACCAGGCCTGAGGTTTCCTCTTGAGCAGACCATGTCTCCTCCACTGAGAGTGGGGGCTGAGATGGTAGGTCAGCTGACGACAAACCTTCTCCATCGCCCCGAGAGAGTCGCCCTCCTGTGGACATGCAGAGACACAAAGTAACAGCACAGTTATAATCAATCAATCAATCAATCAATCAATCAATCAATCAATCAATCAATCAATCAATCAATCAATCAATCAATCAATAACGCCAGATAGAGTAACACACACAATCGGCTTGTGGGATGTGTTCTGAAAAGCTATTGGTCTAAATGCAGGCTAATCACAGAGCACAGTCTAAATTACACACATATTATTATAATATGTGAGCTTGGGAGTGATATTTTCTGTTTACCCCACATGCACATTATAACAAGGTATAAAAGGAATAAAAGGAATAAAAGCTAAAACGTAGGATTGGAACGGAATTATTCTTGTGCATCAAAATGTATATACCGTGTTTAATCCCTGCTATACTTCAAAAATCAAAGTGGTGTTAATATGTGAAGATTATCCTGCTGAGCAAAAACATGTTAAGTATCACAGAGCTTATTTTCTGCAATAAACCAAACTTTTGTCGAGGCAGCCCTTGCAATGCTAACTTCCTGGTCGGCCAACATAAATACATCAGTAGTTATACACATACCACTTCAATCTCATTAGTATGCATAGAAAGTGACAGGTCACACCTCTAAGCCCCGCCCCCTTCCGCCGGAAGTCCCGCCTTCATAAGCCCCGCCCACTTCCTCCGGAAGTCCCGCCCTTCCATAAGCCCCGCCTCTTCCGCCGGAAGTCCCGCCCCCACTTCCGGTTTTTCAAAATAAAATTAAAAAATATTTTAAAAATAAAAATGCTGCCCCTACCGGTCGCCCCCACTTCCGGTTTTTCAAAATAAAATTAAAAAATATTTTTAAAATGGCAGTATTGACTGCAACTTACAAATACTTGCAAATAACATGAAATATACAACCATATATTTTAAAAGTAATGTCTCAGCTCTAAAGAGCAAGGTCCCGCCACCTAACCACTTCCTGTGCCCCTGTATACAGCAGTATTGACTGTAACTTACAAATACTTGCAAATAACAAGAAATATACAACCATATATTTGTAAAAGTACTGTCAATCTCACTAACTCTCTCTCTCTCGCTCTCTGCTATTCTCTGCCGTGAAAAGTTTGGTGAACAGTCAAGACAGGTGTGGGGACCATAAAACCCCCAGACATCCTCTGCGGGACAAATGGTGGGGCGATGGGGAGGGACACACACACACACACACACACACACACACACACACACACACACACACACACACACACACACACACACACACACACACACCCCCCACCACTCACCCCTCATCCGTTAGGGTTAGATAAATAAGAGCCATTCGTCTTTCTCACTCTTCAATATTTTCTCAAGTCGAGAGAAATGGCCAAGAGACGTCTTGATATGGGTGTAATCTGCGAGACACCGCCACCTAGTCACTTCCTGTGCGCCTGTATACAGCAGTATTGACTGCAACTTACAAATACTTGCAAATAACATGAAATATACAACCATATATTTTAAAAGTAATGTCTCAGCTCTAAAGAGCAAGGTCCCGCCACCTAACCACTTCCTGTGCCCCTGTATACAGCAGTATTGACTGTAACTTACAAATACTTGCAAATAACAAGGAGAAAATAAAATGCTGCCCCCTACGGTTTTACAAAATAATAATTTTATAATGAATCACATATGCATAGGATCAATGTCCCTGCCACCTAGTCACTTCCTGTGCGCCTGTATACAGCAGTATTGACTGCAACTTACAAATACTTGCAAATAACATGAAATATACAACCATATATTTTAAAAGTAATGTCTCAGCTCTAAAGAGCAAGGTCCCGCCACCTAACCACTTCCTGTGCCCCTGTATACAGCAGTATTGACTGTAACTTACAAATACTTGCAAATAACAAGGAGAAAATAAAATGCTGCCCCCTACGGTTTTACAAAATAATAATTTTATAATGAATCACATATGCATAGGATCAATGTCCCTGCCACCTAGTCACTTCCTGTGCGCCTGTATACAGCAGTATTGACTGCAACTTACAAATACTTGCAAATAACATGAAATATACAACCATATATTTTAAAAGTAATGTCTCAGCTCTAAAGAGCAAGGTCCCGCCACCTAACCACTTCCTGTGCCCCTGTATACAGCAGTATTGACTGTAACTTACAAATACTTGCAAATAACAAGAAATATACAACCATATATTTTTAAAAGTACTGTCAATCTCACTAACTCTCTCTCTCTCTCTCTGCTATTCTCTGCCGTGAAAAGTTTGGTGAAACAGTCTGAAGACAAGCTAGGACACGTCATAAAACCCCCCGACATCCTCTGCAGGCAAATGGTAGGGCGATGGGGAGGGGGGAACACACACACACACACACACACACATTTAAATTCAGAGGATGAAAAAGCAGAAAACATAACTTGTTTTGTAAAACGGTCAGCACGTCAGTTTCAAGAAAGACGTTTGCATACATAAAAAAGTGTATCTTACAGTTCCTTTTGTGAGAGAATTACACACAAATCTGCAGAGTTTCACTAAAAAGTTGTAACACAGGGACTGACATTCTGTATGGGGTTTCACACGGACACAAAGTCTACTTCATTATCTACTTTGTCAGCTTTTATACACAAAAGTGTATCTTTCAGTAACTTTCTCAGAGAATTTAAGCATAAATCTGTCAAAGATTCTTAACGAAATCTACTTCATTATCTACTTTTCAGCTTTTATACACAAAAGTGTATCCTTCAGTAACTTTCTCAGAGAATTTAAGCATAAATCTGTCAAAGATTCTTAACGAAATCTACTTCATTATCTACTTTTCAGCTTTTATACACAAAAGTGTATCCTTCAGTAACTTTCTCAGAGAATTTAAGCACGTCAGTTTCAAGAAAGACGACAATAATTAGTAGTTAGACATTTTGGAGAAATGTTCTCTGTCGTTCTTAATGCAAAAACAAATCATCTCTACTCCCTTTGGGTGAAGTCCAGGAATGTTCTCGGGGGGAGTGGACACTTGCTGTTACATGGCATAAAGCTTCTGCAGTGTGCCAATAAATGTATAGTTTCCCTAAAGCTCCATACATTTACACATATTGACTAATGACTCAGCACATGAGGGGTAAATACAAAACAAATCTAAATATCACCAATTATTCCACAATGTGACTAGAATAGAGTCTAGAGAATGGACCCAGGCTTTGTCTTCAGCCATCAACTAAATAGGGGCGTGCTTTTTTTTTTTAATCACCAGTATGTTACTCACCATTGAAGACAGTGTTGAGGGGGCAAGCAAAGTGTACTCAGCGGCAGATTGCATGGAAGCAGAAAGGCCTGGCTCAGACACCATGTCTCCAAAGGTTGACGGGGAACTTCCAACCAGTTCCATCACCTGTTTAGCTTGAGGGAATTTAAACACCATTAAAAATATGGATTACAGAAAAACAATATATGTAGTAAATCGGGTAATCATTAATAAGGGGAAAATGTGCAAGTCTAACCTGAGTCTGGCATGAGCACTTGATCAATAAGGTGGATGACAATGTCCTTCTTGAGCACCATCTTGATGCCATTGACTGTTAAACTCTCGCCATCACAGCCTTGAAATCAAAGTAACGCTTCTAAAAACATATATTTTAGAAAAGTAATGTTAGTCATGTCAAGTTATCAAGACTGCTGTGTTTCATCGAAACAGTGTACAGAGCAGAAAGGGGAACATTTGTCGCCACATTAACATACCGACTCCTCTATCAGTTTTTGCATACATAAAAAGTGTATCTTACAGTTCCTTTTGTGAGAGAATTACACACAAATCTGCAGAGTGTCACTAAAACGTTTTACACAGGGACTGACATTCTGTATGAGGGTTTCACACCTGAGCTGCTGGGGGAGGGCGTTGAAAAGGGGTGAGTATGTTTGGCTCTCTGGTGTGTTAAGAGTCACAGTCTTAAAGAAAAATCTGGTCAGAAAAAGTACTTAACTTTCTACCAGTTGTAAATTGTCTTACATATAAAAAAAGTAAGAGACTTACTGTTTCCTTTGTGAGAGAATTACACATAAATCTGCAGAGTGTCTGTAAAAAGTCTCAAAATCACAAACTGCAGACGCCTCAAGGAGAGACTTGAAAAGATCCATGCCGAGTGGGGGGAAAAGAAGAAGACTAATAACCAGCAGTTGACTGAAGCCAGGGACATTTTTCTTTAAAGTAAAATAAAAATGGAAAACTACTATGCAAAACGCTCTGTATATATTGATCAGAATGTAGTCAATACCCTTTTAATAAGTGTGGTGATGAGGACGATTGAAAACAGAACGAGTAGTGACCCCTGTGTAAACAGAATGGCTGAAGTTTGTAAACTAGAAGACATTTTGGCTATCGTGCGTTCAGGCAGTACTATCCCCGGTCATTGGGAAACGATTGTAAACGAAACATTTAAAGTGGTCCTGGAATCTTCATTTCCCGAAACATTCTGTAACATTATCTCAGAAATGAAACAAACATCAAAAGTGTATCATGTGCTCTCAGTGTATGCTCTGTTTGTAGATGTAATGCATCTCTGTGCAGAAAGCAGCATACACATGATTATTCTGACTGAAGTGAAAAAACTCCATCACGATATCTCCAGTAATATGGGGAATTCTAAGCTGGAGACGGTCCTGCGGATGTTGCAATCAGTATAACTATTTGATTTTGGGTGTGAAAAATAAAAAAGTGTTTTTTACATTTAAAAACTGTTGTCTTCATTATAGCAAGGGGGAGCGTGTCTCATACATGTGTATTACAGTCCTTCTTTTTGTGTTTTTCAGTGTTTTTCTGTGTGTCTGTGTGACAAAGCACAAATCATTTCAAACAAACCCTGAATCAAATTTAGAGAGGACCATTAAGAGTCAGATTCTTAACAAAATCTACGGACACAAAGTACTTCATTATCTACTTTTCAGCTTTTATACACAAAAGTGTATCCTTCAGTATATTTTTGAGAGAATTTAAGCATAAATCTGCCAAATGTTTCAAAAACAGCCTTGTTTCACTGAAATAGCCTCAAAATCACAAACTGCCATTAAGAGTCAGATGCTTTTACGGAATCTAATAAAACAGAGTATTTTCTACAGATGACTCCTCCCACTCAACGCAATAAGTACCATCCCATTCAGCAAATCATATAAAACTAAGGACCCCCACTAAGACGACCGTTGAAAGTAGCCATGAATCTGAGAAAAACCAAGTCTGATATAGCCTCCCCTTATTATCACCAGGATAACGGATATGGGCTTAATTACTGGATGTTACAAAGTAAGGGGGAGGATGTTCCCGAAGAAGAGCCCACCTCTATATCATATCCATGTAAGGTCTTTAGGACAAAAGAGGACCACGATAACATGACATATGAAGAATATCTTTCTTTAAAAGAGGGTATTATAGATAACCTTTATAGAAACAGTATATCTCATACCACTCGCCAAGATCGCAAACGACAATTAGCAGAAAAGAAAAGAAAAAGTAAAGAAAAACGAAGAAAAATGAAAAGGAGAAGAAAAATGAAAAGCAAACGCAGAATGCGAATGAAAAGAAAAGGACGGAAAACCAAAAAGACAAAACGAAGGAAGGTGAAAAGAAAAAGGAACAAAGTGAAGAAATGTAATGGTGTTGTTGAGTCATTACCGGATCATAATAATCTTATAGATCATCTACCGCTAACCGACTGCTGCGAATGTGTTGAACAAATACCAAAAGCAATGGCAGAGCTTTGCTTCAATATAATGAGAGAAAAAGCACGATACTGTGGAATTGCCCAAATTGGTGACAGTGCCAGAACATGTATTAAAAGACTGCTGGAGGATTTCTATTCTAGTATCGGTTGTCATTACATCGAAGGATATGCCAAAACGTGTGACGACATAGACAAAGCTTTTGAAGACAATTATATGGTACCTGTCCTTACAGCTAAACAAATCCTACGCCAGGTATTCAACAGACCACAAGAAGCACAAGAAGCCCCAGAAAGGATTACATTCAGAGCTAATAACGGTGAAACCGAAGAAGAAGCAAAGCAGATTATAATCGTTGCGGGTGAAAGGATAGAGAATTTGCATGTGATGTTAATGCATTTATCTGATATAAAAAATGCATTTGTTTACTTCCAAGAGACCCCTAAACATCTACTTGGGCAATGTGAATTGAACGATAAACCGATCACTGTCAATGAAACGCGGAGAGAAGCAGCAGTGCAAATCGTTAAGTCTATTACCTTGTATGCACTACGGCATTAACTTGGTAAAATGTAATGTGTTTTTATGAAAGTGTGTTGAATGTTGTGTTTTCAATTAAACAACCATTACAAAATGAAAATGTGTTTTATTTTTTGCTCTCATATATAGTAATAGTATTGTAAACGAAACATTTATAATAAATCTTCGACAGGCTGCCACACAGCCTGCAATCCGTCACCCCGACCCTCAGTATGTGCACTAAAGAAGGGGCAAAGATTACGGCTTTTTCGGTTTTCTAACCACCATTAGGCGTCTAAAAAAGAGTTGGTTTTACTGAGGCACCATTTTTTGCACGTAATGGATGTCCTGTGGTGCTGGTCAGTCAGAGTTGAATAGGCCTGCGTCAGGGGTTCACACCAAAGCCATAAAGGAGTCTTTGTCATTGATGAGCGAGGTCATCTCTCTCCTCCACTGGCCAATAAACTTTCACATTCTCCACTTTTTTATGATTTTGTTTAGCTCACGGACCCCAAACAAAAGTGCAAAGAATTGAATTAATCACAGGGAAATGAATAAAGGATTAATTTGCATTGATTTTTGCTCCACCACAAATGGAGTCATTTTCTTGACCATAAGGACCTGAGATGTGCACCAACCTGGTGACCAAATACAAGAAGCATCTGACCTCTGTGCTGTCCAACAAGGGTTTCTCCACCAAGTACTAAGACATGTTTTGCAAGGGGATCAAATACTTATTTCCTCCACTATATTTGACTCTTCACTTGCTGTAACAAATATGCATTTCCTCTCTGTGGGACGAATAAAGGTATTCTGATAATTCCTCATACATACTCCTTTAAACCATTTTTTAAAAGTTAAGACATTCAATGGTAACCTTGTTAACAGAAGTGGCAATAACAGAGTGATATTGACTTTTAGTGATTTATTTATTATGCACTTTTTTCCTGCAGCTGTGGCTTGAGGAAGGAACACAGCGGCGGAGGAAAATGCCACAATGTCAATGGGGGTACATGAGCCAACCACCTTAGGTATAAAGGCAGGGTTGGGGCTTCAGCAACACTCTCGTTTGCCCCGGGGCAAACTGAGTGCACGAAGGATGTACAGGCAATAAGGCTGTAAAACTCCTGAGCTCTGTGAAGTGTTTTCACTTATCTTTTTTTTTATGTCTTGAGTATATTGTATGTTGCATTATTGGAGAAGCTTAGGACCCAGGGTTAGGGCTAGGATTTTCATTGCCTAAACAACGCTGTTGTGCATACAGTATGTCAATACAACTTGGTATGTTGAATTGAAACTTGTGTCCAACAGTATAATCAACCAGTGCTGCTATAAGCTGCCATCACGTCTCCCCCTGCCACGGAGCTTATAGCAGCACTGGTTGATTATACTGTTGGACACAAGTTTCAATTCAACATACCAAGTTGTATTGACATACTGTATGCACAACAATATGTATGCTTCTCCAATAATGCAACATACAATATACTCAAGACATAAAAAAAAAGATAAGTGAAAACACTTCACAGAGCTCAGGAGTTTTACAGCCTTATTGCCTGTACATCCTTCGTGCACTCAGTTTGCCCCGGGGCAAACGAGAGTGTTGCTGAAGCCCCAACCCTGCCTTTATACCTAAGGTGGTTGGCTCATGTACCCCCATTGACATTGTGGCATTTTCCTCCGCCGCTGTGTTCCTTCCTCAAGCCACAGCTGCAGGAAAAAAGTGCATAATAAATAAATCACTAAAAGTCAATATCACTCTGTTATTGCCACTTCTGTTAACAAGGTTACCATTGAATGTCTTAACTTTTAAAAAATGGTTTAAAGGAGTATGTATGAGGAATTATCAGAATACCTTTATTCGTCCCACAGAGAGGAAATGCATATTTGTTACAGCAAGTGAAGAGTCAAATATAGTGGAGGAAATAAGTATTTGATCCCCTTGCAAAACATGTCTTAGTACTTGGTGGAGAAACCCTTGTTGGACAGCACAGAGGTCAGATGCTTCTTGTATTTGGTCACCAGGTTGGTGCACATCTCAGGTCCTTATGGTCAAGAAAATGACTCCATTTGTGGTGGAGCAAAAATCAATGCAAATTAATCCTTTATTCATTTCCCTGTGATTAATTCAATTCTTTGCACTTTTGTTTGGGGTCCGTGAGCTAAACAAAATCATAAAAAAGTGGAGAATGTGAAAGTTTATTGGCCAGTGGAGGAGAGAGATGACCTCGCTCATCAATGACAAAAGACTCCTTTATGGCTTTGGTGTGAACCCCTGACGCAGGCCTATTCAACTCTGACTGACCAGCACCACAGGACATCCATTACGTGCAAAAAATGGTGCCTCAGTAAAACCAACTCTTTTTTAGACGCCTAATGGTGGTTAGAAAACCGAAAAAGCCGTAATCTTTGCCCCTTCTTTAGTGCACATACTGAGGGTCGGGGTGACGGATTGCAGGCTGTGTGGCAGCCTGTCGAAGATTTATTATAAATGTTTCGTTTACAATACTATTACTATATATGAGAGCAAAAAAATAAAACACATTTTCATTTTGTAATGGTTGTTTAATTGAAAACACAACATTCAACACACTTTCATAAAAACACATTACATTTTACCAAGTTAATGCCGTAGTGCATACAAGGTAATAGACTTAACGATTTGCACTGCTGCTTCTCTCCGCGTTTCATTGACAGTGATCGGTTTATCGTTCAATTCACATTGCCCAAGTAGATGTTTAGGGGTCTCTTGGAAGTAAACAAATGCATTTTTTATATCAGATAAATGCATTAACATCACATGCAAATTCTCTATCCTTTCACCCGCAACGATTATAATCTGCTTTGCTTCTTCTTCGGTTTCACCGTTATTAGCTCTGAATGTAATCCTTTCTGGGGCTTCTTGTGCTTCTTGTGGTCTGTTGAATACCTGGCGTAGGATTTGTTTAGCTGTAAGGACAGGTACCATATAATTGTCTTCAAAAGCTTTGTCTATGTCGTCACACGTTTTGGCATATCCTTCGATGTAATGACAACCGATACTAGAATAGAAATCCTCCAACATTCTTTTAATGCATGTTCTGGCACTGTCACCAATTTGGGCAATTCCACAGTATCGTGCTTTTTCTCTCATTATATTGAAGCAAAGCTCTGCCATTGCTTTTGGTATTTGTTCAACACATTCGCAGCAGTCGGTTAGCGGTAGATGATCTATAAGATTATTATGATCCGGTAATGACTCAACAACACCATTACATTTCTTCACTTTGTTCCTTTTTCTTTTCACCTTCCTTCGTTTTGTCTTTTTGGTTTTCCGTCCTTTTCTTTTCATTCGCATTCTGCGTTTGCTTTTCATTTTTCTTCTCCTTTTCATTTTTCTTCGTTTTTCTTTACTTTTTCTTTTCTTTTCTGCTAATTGTCGTTTGCGATCTTGGCGAGTGGTATGAGATATACTGTTTCTATAAAGGTTATCTATAATACCCTCTTTTAAAGAAAGATATTCTTCATATGTCATGTTATCGTGGTCCTCTTTTGTCCTAAAGACCTTACATGGATATGATATAGAGGTGGGCTCTTCTTCGGGAACATCCTCCCCCTTACTTTGTAACATCCAGTCATTAAGCCCATATCCGTTATCCTGGTGATAATAAGGGGAGGCTATATCAGACTTGGTTTTTCTCAGATTCATGGCTACTTTCAACGGTCGTCTTAGTGGGGGTCCTTAGTTTTATATGATTTGCTGAATGGGATGGTACTTATTGCGTTGAGTGGGAGGAGTCATCTGTAGAAAATACTCTGTTTTATTAGATTCCGTAAAAGCATCTGACTCTTAATGGCAGTTTGTGATTTTGAGGCTATTTCAGTGAAACAAGGCTGTTTTTGAAACATTTGGCAGATTTATGCTTAAATTCTCTCAAAAATATACTGAAGGATACACTTTTGTGTATAAAAGCTGAAAAGTAGATAATGAAGTACTTTGTGTCCGTAGATTTTGTTAAGAATCTGACTCTTAATGGTCCTCTCTAAATTTGATTCAGGGTTTGTTTGAAATGATTTGTGCTTTGTCACACAGACACACAGAAAAACACTGAAAAACACAAAAAGAAGGACTGTAATACACATGTATGAGACACGCTCCCCCTTGCTATAATGAAGACAACAGTTTTTAAATGTAAAAAACACTTTTTTATTTTTCACACCCAAAATCAAATAGTTATACTGATTGCAACATCCGCAGGACCGTCTCCAGCTTAGAATTCCCCATATTACTGGAGATATCGTGATGGAGTTTTTTCACTTCAGTCAGAATATTCATGTGTATGCTGCTTTCTGCACAGAGATGCATTACATCTACAAACAGAGCATACACTGATAGCACATGATACACTTTTGATGTTTGTTTCATTTCTGAGATAATGTTACAGAATGTTTCGGAAAATGAAGATTCCAGGACCACTTTAAATGTTTCGTTTACAATCGTTTCCCAATGACCGGGGATAGTACTGCCTGAACGCACGATAGCCAAAATGTCTTCTAGTTTACAAACTTCAGCCATTCTGTTTACACAGGGGTCACTACTCGTTCTGTTTTCAATCGTCCTCATCACCACACTTATTAAAAGGGTATTGACTACATTCTGATCAATATATACAGAGCGTTTTGCATAGTAGTTTTCCATTTTTATTTTACTTTAAAGAAAAATGTCCCTGGCTTCAGTCAACTGCTGGTTATTAGTCTTCTTCTTTTCCCCCCACTCGGCATGGATCTTTTCAAGTCTCTCCTTGAGGCGTCTGCAGTTTGTGATTTTGAGACTTTTTACAGACACTCTGCAGATTTATGTGTAATTCTCTCACAAAGGAAACAGTAAGTCTCTTACTTTTTTTTATATGTAAGACAATTTACAACTGGTAGAAAGTTAAGTACTTTTTCTGACCAGATTTTTCTTTAAGACTGTGACTCTTAACACACCAGAGAGCCAAACATACTCACCCCTTTTCAACGCCCTCCCCCAGCAGCTCAGGTGTGAAACCCTCATACAGAATGTCAGTCCCTGTGTAAAACGTTTTAGTGACACTGCAGATTTGTGTGTAATTCTCTCACAAAAGGAACTGTAAGATACACTTTTTATGTATGCAAAAACTGATAGAGGAGTCGGTATGTTAATGTGGCGACAAATGTTCCCCTTTCTGCTCTGTACACTGTTTCGATGAAACACAGCAGTCTTGATAACTTGACATGACTAACATTACTTTTCTAAAATATATGTTTTTAGAAGCGTTACTTTGATTTCAAGGCTGTGATGGCGAGAGTTTAACAGTCAATGGCATCAAGATGGTGCTCAAGAAGGACATTGTCATCCACCTTATTGATCAAGTGCTCATGCCAGACTCAGGTTAGACTTGCACATTTTCCCCTTATTAATGATTACCCGATTTACTACATATATTGTTTTTCTGTAATCCATATTTTTAATGGTGTTTAAATTCCCTCAAGCTAAACAGGTGATGGAACTGGTTGGAAGTTCCCCGTCAACCTTTGGAGACATGGTGTCTGAGCCAGGCCTTTCTGCTTCCATGCAATCTGCCGCTGAGTACACTTTGCTTGCCCCCTCAACACTGTCTTCAATGGTGAGTAACATACTGGTGATTAAAAAAAAAAGCACGCCCCTATTTAGTTGATGGCTGAAGACAAAGCCTGGGTCCATTCTCTAGACTCTATTTTAGTCACATTCTGGAATAATTGGTGATATTTAGATTTGTTTTGTATTTACCCCTCATGTGCTGAGTCATTAGTCAATATGTGTAAATGTATGGAGCTTTAGGGAAACTATACATTTATTGGCACACTGCAGAAGCTTTATGCCATGTAACAGCAAGTGTCCACTCCCCCCGAGAACATTCCTGGACTTCACCCAAAGGGAGTAGAGATGATTTGTTTTTGCATTAAGAACGACAGAGAACATTTCTCCAAAATGTCTAACTACTAATTATTGTCGTCTTTCTTGAAACTGACGTGCTTAAATTCTCTGAGAAAGTTACTGAAGGATACACTTTTGTGTATAAAAGCTGAAAAGTAGATAATGAAGTAGATTTCGTTAAGAATCTTTGACAGATTTATGCTTAAATTCTCTGAGAAAGTTACTGAAGGATACACTTTTGTGTATAAAAGCTGAAAAGTAGATAATGAAGTAGATTTCGTTAAGAATCTTTGACAGATTTATGCTTAAATTCTCTGAGAAAGTTACTGAAAGATACACTTTTGTGTATAAAAGCTGACAAAGTAGATAATGAAGTAGACTTTGTGTCCGTGTGAAACCCCATACAGAATGTCAGTCCCTGTGTTACAACTTTTTAGTGAAACTCTGCAGATTTGTGTGTAATTCTCTCACAAAAGGAACTGTAAGATACACTTTTTTATGTATGCAAACGTCTTTCTTGAAACTGACGTGCTGACCGTTTTACAAAACAAGTTATGTTTTCTGCTTTTTCATCCTCTGAATTTAAATGTGTGTGTGTGTGTGTGTGTGTGTGTTCCCCCCTCCCCATCGCCCTACCATTTGCCTGCAGAGGATGTCGGGGGGTTTTATGACGTGTCCTAGCTTGTCTTCAGACTGTTTCACCAAACTTTTCACGGCAGAGAATAGCAGAGAGAGAGAGAGAGAGTTAGTGAGATTGACAGTACTTTTAAAAATATATGGTTGTATATTTCTTGTTATTTGCAAGTATTTGTAAGTTACAGTCAATACTGCTGTATACAGGGGCACAGGAAGTGGTTAGGTGGCGGGACCTTGCTCTTTAGAGCTGAGACATTACTTTTAAAATATATGGTTGTATATTTCATGTTATTTGCAAGTATTTGTAAGTTGCAGTCAATACTGCTGTATACAGGCGCACAGGAAGTGACTAGGTGGCAGGGACATTGATCCTATGCATATGTGATTCATTATAAAATTATTATTTTGTAAAACCGTAGGGGGCAGCATTTTATTTTCTCCTTGTTATTTGCAAGTATTTGTAAGTTACAGTCAATACTGCTGTATACAGGGGCACAGGAAGTGGTTAGGTGGCGGGACCTTGCTCTTTAGAGCTGAGACATTACTTTTAAAATATATGGTTGTATATTTCATGTTATTTGCAAGTATTTGTAAGTTGCAGTCAATACTGCTGTATACAGGCGCACAGGAAGTGACTAGGTGGCGGTGTCTCGCAGATTACACCCATATCAAGACGTCTCTTGGCCATTTCTCTCGACTTGAGAAAATATTGAAGAGTGAGAAAGACGAATGGCTCTTATTTATCTAACCCTAACGGATGAGGGGTGAGTGGTGGGGGGTGTGTGTGTGTGTGTGTGTGTGTGTGTGTGTGTGTGTGTGTGTGTGTGTGTGTGTGTGTGTGTGTCCCCCTCCCCATCGCCCCACCATTTGTCCCGCAGAGGATGTCTGGGGGTTTTATGGTCCCCACACCTGTCTTGACTGTTCACCAAACTTTTCACGGCAGAGAATAGCAGAGAGCGAGAGAGAGAGAGTTAGTGAGATTGACAGTACTTTTACAAATATATGGTTGTATATTTCTTGTTATTTGCAAGTATTTGTAAGTTACAGTCAATACTGCTGTATACAGGGGCACAGGAAGTGGTTAGGTGGCGGGACCTTGCTCTTTAGAGCTGAGACATTACTTTTAAAATATATGGTTGTATATTTCATGTTATTTGCAAGTATTTGTAAGTTGCAGTCAATACTGCCATTTTAAAAATATTTTTTAATTTTATTTTGAAAAACCGGAAGTGGGGGCGACCGGTAGGGGCAGCATTTTTATTTTTATCATTTTTAAAATATTTTTTAATGTTATTTTTGAAAAACCGGAAGTGGGGGCGGGACTTCCGGTGGAAGGGGCGGGGCTTATGGAAGGGCGGGACTTCCAGAGGAAGTGGGCGGGGCTTATGGAGGCGGGACTTCCGGCTGAAGGGGGCGGGGCTTAGAGGTGTGACCTGTCACTTTCTATGCATACTAATGAGATTGAAGTGGTATGTGTATAACTACTTACATCAACACTGCGTCACTCTATTTCTGACAGTGAATGAGTCATCTGTCAATAGTTCAGAACATAGGACATACGCGTATTTTGAACAGGGTTTTACGCGTATTTTGAACAAGGTTTTGACGCTGTCAGTGAAAGTCATTACAGTAAACAGAGAAAGTGGGAAAGGGAGGGTAATTGTCAGGTTGGACAGGACACCATGACAGAATTAGAAGGAGCAGTGAGGTGTTTCAGCAGCAACAGGAGAAAAGCCACAAGGATGTCATTAAAGGATGTGAGGACCAATGGAGCAAAGAATTAGCAAACACACCTTCTGTCAACAGGTGTTTTTTTTATTTGACAGGAGATACACACAGTACACACACACTGTGATGCTGGGGAATTCAACGCTACATGCTGCGCTGATTGAATGCATCCGTAATCACTCCCTATTTGCTGCCTAGTATGCTACATGTTATTGACTTTGTGTTATTGTCTGTTTTTGTTCCATGCGGTGTGCTCCGATGTGATTAAACAGGAATTTAAATGTGTTTGTGTAAGCATGCACACGACTTTCCCGTAATTAAATTAGCACCCCTTAGCTTGATCCTCAGCTGATTGACATATAAGTGTTGTGATGTAAGATAATAATGAATTTTAAGCATCCCACGTCCAAATATACAACTAAATGTGTGGATGGGAAAGTATTTTTTTTTATGTAGTTTTAAGTAATTTTAAAGTGGCCCTATTATGCTTTTTGGGCTTTTCCCTTTCCTGTAGTCAGTGGGTTATATGTTTGTGGGCATGAAAAAGGTCTAAAAAGGCTAAAATCCCAACGTTTTCTCTCCCACACTCTCCCACCCTGACTGAGGCACTCCATTGGACTCCTTTTTTTACTTCTGTAACATAGTGACATCAATGTGTTACACTCGAGCTTCTATTGGCTAGCGCTCAAACCAAGCGGCAAACTGTGGGGTAGAGCCGAGATGGGTCTGTCTGCAGACCGCAGCAAGGAGGCGGATCATATAGGGGCGGATCGTATAGGGGCGGATCGTATAGGGGCGTTTCCTAACTTTTTTTATCCAATAGAATGAGATGGGTCTGGCTGCAGACCAATATAGTCTGTCTGCAGACCGCAGCAAGGAGGCGTATCGTATAGGGGCGGATCGTATAGGGGCGTTTCCTAACTTTTTGTATCCAATAGAATAATGACACTCAGCAGAAATACATACAGAAATACATACTGTACAGTAATGCAACTTAAGGGATTCCAGCTGCTTTTATAAATCCTCGCAGAAGAAGTCATTCGTTCTTTCACGATGGCCGAACAACAAGTTGAAACAGCGGTAATAGTATTTTCCAGAGATGCATGTTTATATTTATTGTAATGTCATTTTTCTTAACACACAATTGTCTCGTTATCAAAGTACAACATTGACTGTCCAACCTCGTTAAGCGTTAATAAAGTAAATAAGTTGTATGTGGTAAAAATGTTTGTGGTATTAAATGCTAACTTAGCATGATGCTATAAACACGTTGGCCGTTTGCAACCAGGCCTACTCTACTGTTGTAATAACGTTAAGCTTAGATAGGTCAATAGATTATCAGGCTCGGTAACAATACTGATTTGTGTTACCAAAGATGATCATCTAATTGACCTAAGGTTAGCGTATATGCTGTGATGCTAACCAGCACTTAGCATGATGCTAGTGTACTGTTGTATTATCTTGGAAATATAAGTAGGCCTGCCCTACATACTGTAACTTAATCAAATAATATGGTATGGATTCGGATAGACAACATGGCTAGCTTGGTTGGTTGAATTGAGTAATAAGATGTGCGGTACTGATTAAGGTTGTAACTGTAACAGTTTGTAACTACTAGTTGTAATGAACCAGACGAGAGACGGACGCATCCTTTCAGTAAATGTCGGATGCTAATCAATATGTAAAAATAACACTTCGGATGTGTCTTCTATAATTATGTAACATTAGTTATGTCATCATCAGAAATGTGGTAAAGTAATATGATTAGAGAAGAGTCACTGGTCATCTAACACATGCTTAATAGCTCACCTAACACTATTAAAGACAGGTTAAAGAATGTAACATAATAAAAACTTCCTAATATCGATAAGCAAAAACACTAGTTATATTATACAAATTATGTGACCCCTTGAGCTGCATAAACTAATAAGCAATCCAATTAAAATATAAATATCAAAGCTCATTCAAAAACTTTCCTGTCATTTATGTGATATGAATGGTTACTGTTGAAAGTGCAAATAAAAACAGTTTGAATGGTAAACAATTCCTAATTTTCTTCCAGATTCACCCAACTGTTTACAAGGGGGATGCCCTTATAACACCCCTATGTGAAGGCAGTGGCACTAATAAATACAAGTGCAAATTCTGCAGCAAGGTGGGGGTCTATGGCCATATTGCGGCACATCTGCAGACCCATAGGAGAACGGCTGTTAAACATGGAGGTATTTCTTAATCTAAATAAATGTTGCAGATCTTCCAAAATGTACAAATAGTTGACTAATTTTAGTTAGTCTAACCAATTAACTAACTCACTAACCCTTCAGCCATGGCCGCCCATGCTGTATATAGTTACGCTTTCATTTAGACTCCCACATTTTTATGTGCACAGCATCTCTATGCTACAGGTAAAGTCACTCACTTATAGAACCACAATAAGCTATAGGTGACATGACTGCTTGTCTGGCTTGAAGAAAGGCCAGCGCAATGGTTTTTTTTGGGTGGCAGCTGTAGGCTTCTGGCTTAAATAAAAAATAACCTGAACCTACGTTTTAGACAATTGAGTCCTTCTTTTCTCATCAGGTGTGGTGACCTGGAAGAAGTACTCTGTGGAGTACACCAAGACCTACAGGATCCCGTTCCAGATATCCAGCTGCATACAGTGCCGCAACCGGGGGACAAGGACTCGGAAGGCTACAGGGGACATGGGCGCAGAGGACAACTCTCTGGGATGTACTCGGAAGATGAGCTGGCAGGATTCTGCAGCATTGACTGTTTCTATGATGCTGGAGGCACCTTCCAAGAATAAAATGTTTGTTTAATAAAGACTTTCCTCTTTGTATGTACTGTATATATATATTTTTGTATTATTAATCTTACCACCAGACACAACATGAACAAATGAATGATACACATCAGGACAGTAACTTAAACTTCAGTATTTTAGGTGTACAGAAACCTCTACTCATGTTGTTAAATGATATACAGCAATATCTTCCATAAAACGTAGTTGATTGATTTGGATAATAATTACTACCACTGCACAAACAGTGAAAAATGATATGCCTACAATTTATGAATTTGTCTTCTCTGTGGGTTGTATACTCTTCATTCTTTATGCAAATTAATTATAATTATTATTTTTCAAAGTTCGTTTATGATTCATTCACATCTTATTACTCAATTCAACCAACCAAGCTAGCCATGTTGTCTATCCGAATCCATACCATATTATTTGATTAAGTTACAGTATGTAGGGCAGGCCTACTTATATTTCCAAGATAATACAACAGTACACTAGCATCATGCTAAGTGCTGGTTAGCATCACAGCATATACGCTAACCTTAGGTCAATTAGATGATCATCTTTGGTAACACAAATCAGTATTGTTACCGAGCCTGATAATCTATTGACCTATCTAAGCTTAACGTTATTACAACAGTAGAGTAGGCCTGGTTGCAAACGGGACTATAGGCCAACGTGTTTATAGCATCATGCTAAGTTAGCATTTAATACCACAAACATTTTTACCACATACAACTATTATTTACTTTATTAACGCTTAACGAGGTTGGACAGTCGATGTTGTACTTTGATAACGAGACAATTGTGTGTTAAGAAAAATGACATTACAATAAATATAAACATGCATCTCTGGAAAATACTATTACCGCTGTTTCAACTTTTTGTTCGGCCATCGTGAAAGAACGAATGACTTCTTCTGCGAGGATTTATAAAAGCAGCTGGAATCCCTTAAGTTGCATTACTGCCACCTACAGTATGTATTTCTGCTGAGTGTCATTATTCTATTGGATAAAAAAAGTTAGGAAACGCCCCTATACGATCCGCCCCTATACGATACGCCCCTATACGATACGCCTCCTTGCTGCGGTCTGCAGACAGCCTCTATTGGTAGAGCCGGGAAGCCAATACGGAAGTGCCACACACTGCAGTTCATATATTGGCCGATAGGCGATGGCTGCAGAAAGGAGCAATTTCCATAGACCCCCATGTTAAAATGCCCAACTTTACAGCAGAAAAAAACATGTTTCTACCCCTGGCTCCATACATTTTATTATCGATATAGTTAGATTCCACCTTCATGATTATGGATCTGTGAGTGAATTGTTTTCTAACGCGACCCTTTTATTTATATTAGGTCTTAAAGTTTGTGCATAAATTAGGGCGTGGTCATATTGAGTGACGGCTCTGTCAAGTGCCTGCCGCTGTTAGCTTCTTGTCTCTCTGCTAGCTGCTCCGTGAAGCTAGCTACAGGGACTCTGCCTGCTCAGCTCATCCAGGAAACACAACTTGTAGCCGGCCGTGGTTGTTTGTTCTTCATGATTATATATCGGACTATTGTGACTCGCTTTGCTGATAAAACAGACGGTGCATGAATGCGGTTTTGCGGTAAGTGAGATTCTAGTGCTTTATTTATGTGTTAATGATTTTAATCAGCCACGTAACGAATGGTAAGGCTTGGGTTAGCATGTAAGCTAGTGGTAGCTACATCGGTGCGAACGATTGTAATCGTAGCCTCCAAGTTAAAATCATAGACTGTATATAAAGGTTACAACGAAATAGACAAGTGTTAAGTGGGATAATACTGTTGAACAAACGGCTTCTGTTTGAGGTTGATAAAATAAGGTTACATCCTTGTAACTTAGAGATATTTTATTATGTAGGTAGAACTGTATGCATCTAAGGTTAATTTAAATTGGCTATGCTCAAGTATGTAGACAAGCTAATGTCGAAGTAGTGTATGTGAAATCAACCTCACAATAAGATGTGTGTATATTACAATTATTAATGTCATATTTCAAGATGATTACTTAGATATTACAATATGGTTGGTTGAGCTGGAGTTCATTATTGAGCTTACACGTTAACGTCACCGTCATCTGAAGAATGAACCCAAACCTTGTTGTTAATTGCATTACCAAATGGGTATCAACTAAACAGTAAGCATTGGTAACACAACTTCCAAAGTTACAGTAAAATAAAAAGGACCCTGACTCGGACAATACACAATCCAACATGTTCAACAGAAGAGAATCAGTTATATTGTTTGTACACATGGTACTTTACATATATATCTGTTTGTTTAAGGTGTCCAGGTGATGCAGACAGGCTGGACCAGAGAGTGAGAGACAGAACTGGACTCCTCACAGCAGTGAACTTCAGCTCAGGTACAAAGACTCTTTTTTCATACTGTACAAAGAATCAAGAAAGATATTGGTTTAAATAAATGAAGTATTGACTTGAATACACTGATATACATTCCATTAAACAATACTAAATACTAGATCACCTACACATCAGTTAAGTTGAGGGTTTTTTCCATGCAAAAAGTTACATTTAGATATTTAGCAATATGACTTTGTCAGCTTTCTAATTTAATGTATTGAAGGCAAAGATAGTTAACACATAGTGAGAACTGCTACTATTTATCTCTCAATATTGTCTGTAAAAAACGTGGTAAAAGTTATTCTTTCAGTGAGACAACAGAGCAAGCTTCTACAGTTGCACTACGTTTTGATAACAGTTCAATATTATTTTGATAATAACATATATTTCAATGTTGATGAACTTCATACTGTTCATTCATAATCTGATTGTCTTTGTAGCTCACTGTTGAAATAAAATAAAAACATTACAATTACAAAATAATTATATCTACAGCCCCTAAACACACAAACACACCGCTTTCATAAATAACACACTTGTTCTGCAATAATATGCTTTATGTTTCCTGTCATTTTTGTTAGGGAAGGACATGCCTGAAAGACACGACATTTTCTCCTTCTCTGAGGGTCAAGAAAAACATCCAAGAGGAACATTAAGAGCTGATGTTATGAGATTTTAAGACCAGTACAGGACATTCACTAAGAAACTACTTTTATTGTAAAAACAGTCAGCTGATCGAATGCAGCTATTTCCACATCTACACTCCATCCGCTGATTATTTCTATTTGCCTCACTTTATGAGCTTCACAACATGCACCTTGTTTTGCAACGTCACAAATAAATGGGGCCAATCTTCAGTCAGATGTGAATGTGTAATCTAACATTTTCAGTAAGAATAATGGACAAAAGGAGTGCAAATACAAATACAATTTATTGAAATGTGAACCAAAAGTTAATCAAATGTTTTAAATAAAAAGCACATATGGACAAAAGGTGTAAACCTATTAAATGTATAAGTAAACACATTTAGTCAAATAAAGTGACCGACTAGGCCTGTGCGGTTGGTATCAGCTTTGCCCAGCATGGGCTCCTCCATCAGGCCTGGTCCTCCTCGCTGAGGAAAGACCCTCAGTCCTCCTCGCAGAGGGAAGACCCTCAGTCCTCTCCAAACCAACAGACAGGACGTCCATCACACGGAGGTTTCTCCCTGAAGTCTCTGCTGCTCTCTGGACACCATGCTGTCTCAATCCGTCCACACTGAATATGAGATTGGGAAAATGAAAATAATAAATGCTTTAGACAATAAGAAACATAAAGTTGACTGTTGAGTTGCTCAGTTTTTTTAGATTGTCAATACTATTACTGTATAACTAATATCTCAGGTTAAGAGGCACCTTCAAATAAAGATTGGCCTTTAAATACATTTTGTCTTTTTAATTGTTGGTCTAAAGTCAAGGATCTATAACTGGTACTTAGTTTTAATGATACAGTCTGGTTATTATGCTGTTTGGAGGAGGCCTCACAGGTAAGAGCGCTAACTAGCTTCCATCACATGTACCTTAGCTTGACTTAAATGTATTAAACGTATAGTTAAGTGATATCAAAATATAAATAACTAATGTCATGCAAACATATTAATATTTGCTTGATTCCAGTGTTGAATTTAGCACAATTGCATACAAACGTTAAGGGGTTTTAAGATTCTGAAGTATTATGTTAAAACTCGATAACTTAGATTATTATTTATAGTTTTGCTGAATAGTTTCATGTCCGCTTACCTTAGAAACGTAAAATGCGACGGCAGCGTGCAGATGGGGAGCATGTTAGCTTAGCTTGGTAGCTTCAGCTAGCTCTGGCACTTCCAGCTCGGTGGCAGGAGGTCCCGCCTCTTTGCCCTTATTTGGAGAAGGCGGGAGTTGAACTCTGACCTCACTGTCGAGCCGTTAGTGGCCGACTCCGCCTACTAAGGGCTTCACGGCAACTGCAGAATCCTATGGGTGACGTCACGGACCCTACGTCCATTTATATATACAGTCTATGGCTCAAACACATTGTACGAGATGGGCTAAGGGGCGGGACATCTCTAAGTGGTGGACCATGGAGCCGGCCAGCTAACCAATCAGAGCAGACTGGGCTCTGGTTTCAGACAGAGGGTGAAAAGAGGTGCTGCAGCACAGGCAGTATGAGAAAAATAAAGAGCTTTTTGAACATTAAAGCATGGAGACATGTCACATGTGAGCACAAATACAAATATGAACCTGAGCATAATAGGCCCATTTTGAGTCATTTTAATTTTCACAAGATACAAGGTACTGACGCACTGTTTCATCTCAACCTGTCTGCCTCCATGTCACAAGAACCCTCGACAGTACCATAACAGATAGAGAGAGAGTGTGTGTGTGTGTGTGTGTGTGTGTGTGTGTGTGTGTGTGTGTGTGACTATATTGAAATGGATTTATTCAGGTGGTGAGTCAGGTTTCCAGGTCACAGTCTGAAACAGATGGTGAACGGAAGACGTGACATCAACAAAATCATTCAGCTCCCTAAACTGTGAGGCATAACATTGTTGTTCACGTGTGTGTGTGTGTGGGTGTGTGTGTGTGTGTGTGTGTGTGTGTGTGTGTGTGTGTGTGTGTGTGTGTGTGTGTGCGTGCGTGCGTGCGTGTGTGTGTGTGCGTGTGTGAGAGAGGGAGCGTGTGGATTCTTTGCTTGGTAAAATACTAACAGGGTAAAACAAAAAAAACAATCTTCAAGCTGACAGCTTTTGTGAAAGTGGATAAATTGATACCCGGAGGGCAGCATAGAAACCTTTATTTGACTTCCTCCGCTGCCAGATGAATTTCTTTCTTTTTTCCAATACAAAGAAGCGATAATGGTTTGTAGTGAAACTGTGAAGATGTTCCTGTTAAAGTGTCTGTGTGGTCAGTTGAGTTGAGGACACATTGCATATATTGTGTACATTTGCAGTTTAACATTCATAGTGAAAGAACTTGTTTCCATCATTTTTCATAGTCTCACTTATTTGCCCAGTTCTATACATATCTATGTTACAGTATAGATATGCTGTTATTGCATATTTTCCATTCTTATTTGTAGTACCTAAGTCATCTTTTTATTTTTCTTCCTTCCATCTCCACTCAAATGTAACTTGCACATTTGAATAACGTTAAAATGTTTCTAATTAAAATGTTATATTTGTCATGCCCTTTTATCTAAAGTCTCTATCTTCACTTTTGCTGTAACTATGTACATTTCCCCTCTGTGGGACGATTAAAGGTATTATGATTCTGATTCTGCCTTTTTCACGTGTAAGCTGCTTGTTTCTAATGTGATGGTGATAATAAATGTTTGCCGTTGGTACGCATTGGAACTGACTATTTTTCCTTATCGGGAGCAATACTATCATTTTTAAATCAATAAAATCATAAAATCTATATTGTGAGTCAAGTCGTAGGTTATCTGGGTTTTAGACGTGTTATAAGCTAGATAATGTGCAGCGAGGTGGCAATTAAAAATAAATCACTGACATCCTGAACCTGATCACCCAGTCAGCATGCCGCTGTGTCCTTGTGCAAGACACCCCAAATTGCTCCTGTGGGTATTGTCCACAGTATTAATGTATTACACGTCTCATATACTGTATGTAATATAATGTAATCTAAAGCGCTTTGAGCACTTGGAAAAGCACTAGAATAAATGCAAATTAATTATTATTATTAATGACCATCTCAGTGCACATTATCCCTTACATATTTCATCATATTATATTAGAATGAATACTTTATTGTACATTTGGATACATTTTAAGGCTCAAAATCTAACCAATCACTGCCATTTGTACAATGTTTGAGTTTTCAGACAAACCTTTTAGACCCACATCACTGCGGTGCTTCTTTGTAGTCTTAGTTGAGGCGTATTGATGTTGTGCTTTGTACCGACACTCTGGTTAATGTACAGTAATGAGAGGTCTCACCATGTCAATGAAGCTTCTAGAATTGAATGGTGTTGAAGGGAAGGAGAGAGCCGGGTCGATGAGCAGCATCTGCAGCCCCCCCTCAGCACCTTGTGGCTTCACTGTGGCCTTTTCTACATTTCACTGCACCATGCCCTCCCTCGCACTCATCCCCTTCCTTTCCACTCTTCTTCTCCTTAGTTCTTTATAGCCCCGGTTGTGCTGCCTCCCTCCCTCTCTCCCTTCCCCCCTCCTCTTGTTACATTATTGATACAGAACACATCTATGAACCTTTCCAGCCTCCAGAGAACAGATGACCTCTCCTCTGTCTCCATCCCTCTATCTTATGTGTCCGTCTGCTTCATTTCTATTCATTCCCCTCAGGCCAGACTGATGATGAATTATTTTTGCACGGTACAAATGTAACCATTATTTCAGTCCTATTTTTCACTGCATGCCCTTCCCTGCTCTGGTGAATTACTGCAAAATGGTTCCATTCTGCAGATGAATTGTTTGGATAATTCAATCTGTAAGCTCTCGTATTATTGGTGCATTATTGCTGACTCTGAATCATGGCTGGATCTCAGATCTCACTTATGTACTTCAATTCCACATTTATTTTATCATGCTTATTTTTGTGTTCCCATTATAAAAGCTGTGCACACATTGTTTTTATCCATGCCAGTTCTAATGTTATATTTTCTACATCTCTCTCACCTTGACTTCACATTTACCTTATAATTGAATGGTAGTTTAGCTGTTTAAAAAAGAAACATGGTTGAATATAGATATTGTAAAGTGAACAGATTGGGAATCACTGTATGTTGTAGGAACTGTAGACATAGCGTTTATTTGAGTGGGCCGATATCTGCTAGTGGCACATGTTGCTTTACAGTGTATTGAGAGAATTGTAGAACTGGAGTGTGATCTGAGATATTACATGTGTCTACAAATCACTGTAAACAGCCAGAGTTTGGAATTAGGAAACCTTGTGAACAGAGAATGCACTTTTATTGTCCTTTTATCTTATCAGTATTTTACCCTTTTAGGCAGATACTTTATAAGTGCGGTGAAGTTGATTAAGATTAACTTTATGATTCCCATAGGGGAAATATAGTTATTCAATCTGGTGTTATTTACATTACACACATAGGCGGAAATACCCCCAGCATTAGCGTTAGCATTAGCGGAGAGCATCAGAGCGAAGGGGCCTGGGAGAAAAAATGATTTCAGTGCCTTGCTCAAGTATATCTTTGCAGTGTCCAGGAGGCAAACTGGCACCTGTACAGCTACCAGTCCACATTCTATACTTGGTCCACTTGGGACTTGATCTGGCGACCCTTCAATTCCCAAGCCTAGTCCCAGCAGGCCTATAGGACTGCAGAATACGATAGTAAAATGGCTAAAACAGTAAAACAAAAGAAAAATCAGGAAAGGTTTTCAATAAAAGCACATGTTAAGAAGGAGAATCACTGATTTTTGGGCTCGGACTAACATCGCTTTGCTCCTTTAGTTTTCAGCCGGGGAACTATAACAATCAAAATATTGCATATTGGGACGTAAGTAAACCTTAAAAATGTATTCTAAAACAGCTCTAACAGTGAGTGATGTAATCACGTATCCTTGGTTCTGGTTAAAAACGGAGTTCTACAGCCTGGAGGCGATCAACAGAGTCTCGGTTCAGGAAAGTAAAAGATAAGACAGACTAGGTGTGAAATGATGGGACAAATAAAAAGAGGACAAAGAAAGAGAAAGTAACTGAGAGAAAATTAAAGCAGTTGCAGTGATAAAGCAGCTGCAGTGACAAAGCAGCTGCAGTGACAAAGCAGCTGCAGTGACAAAGTAGCGACTTTTCAGCTGCTGTAAGTGTAGATTCACAAGCATCCCTTCTAAGTGCAGTCAAACTGCAATGAAAAGAGCTTTCACACACTATGGAGGCTGCTGTGTGTCTGAGGAGAAAAGTGTGTGAGTATGGGAGAGAAAGTGAAAGGGAGAAACTAAGTGAGAGCATGCCTGCTTATATACACGTATGTGTGTGTGTTTTAATGAACGTGTGTATTTTCCAGTGTCAGTGTGGTTTTTTGTAAAAGGGTAACTTGCTTGAGAAAAGGTCTGTGAGCATTTTAGATCAACAGATTGAGGATTAGTGAGTTATCAGGAAGTGTTGCTTTAAAATGTACATTCATGAGCAGAGCGAAGAGCTCAGATTGCTCTCCCTGCAGCTGTATCTGCAATCTGCTAATGCACATTCTCTCTGCTGCAGCTGCACATTACTTTAAACCGCATACAGGCCTTTATGTGAAGCAGCTACAGGAAATGTTTCATTGAGCCTGAAATCACCCCTGATTGACTCCTGTTGTAGACTATTGACCGGATTACTAAATGTGAGATTTCAGATTTCTGTGATAGGCTAAGGGGCGGGACACCTCTAAACATTTGAACAATGGCAACAGAGCCGGCCAGCTGACCAATCAGAGCAGACTGGGCTCTGATTTCAGAAAGAGGGTGAAAAGAGGTGTGCAGCACAGGCAGTATGAGAAAAATAAAGAGCTTTTTGAACATTAAAGCATGTGAAGATGCCGTGCCAACCAACAAATCCCCAACGCATCACCAAGGTAAAGATACAAGAGGTAAAGATAAGAAAATCTTTTTTTACAAGACTAAATTGAATACTTGATTCTGATTGGTCAATTTGGACATTCCAGAGGTTGTTCATTTTCACTAACAGACCGATGTTAAGGAGGGTCAAGGGACTATTTGCAGTCATATCAATCCGCAGAAAGAAGGCAGGTCAATTAAACGTCAGCTGTGGACGAGACAAATATACGTTTTCTCCATGAGGATCTCGATGCGATCAGTGTTCAATTACCACCTCTAAGCATATTATCCCTTACATATTGTATAACAGTAACATTAAACATGTCAATGGGAATTCATTCCCCTAACGCAACATAGTGCATTATCAGAGAGCCAGTATATGCACTTCCTAATATTGATTTTGATAAAGCAACAGTGTTGTACTTGATTTATTAATGGATATGATAATATTAACCATAAAATAAATTAATATTGGAATAACTCTTTCTGGATAGACTGTAATCGAATTACACGCCTTTGCATTAATGTATTTCTATTATTATCCATTCACTGGAGCGTGTTTTATGCGTGTTTTAGCAACTTCACTAATATCACTGTGTACTGCAGATTGAAATGAGCTATTAGCTCAAATCTGGCATAAAACATCACTTCTCTATGTTGAGATTATTCTATTTGTATGCATTGTCCTTGTTTAAATAAATACTTAATGTACCTTAGATACAAAGATTATATTTTAGATATCTAAATTAAGAATATTATCTGCCGTCTGTAGCATACAAAGACTGTTTTCAGTGGGTGAATTGGAATGTCATTTTGTTTCTTGTATATCCCTAAATTATATGATATTAATGAACTAAAACAACAATAATCTATTATTCTTGACTAAACAGGTGTTTAGTTCCTTTGTGTATAACGGATATGTTAGGCAGTCTGTAGCTAGTAATTGGCAATGCTCATGTTTGCTTATCTACTCATTTGCGCTTTAACAATGTGCAGACTGTAACAGCATGACTGATTGCTCCCCATATTTTTTTTCTAAATGCTTAGTGTTAACACCTTTTGTGTGCTCCTTATTGATTATTTTTCTGAATTATAAATCATTATAATGCTTGATTTACTTGTCCTCTTTCTCTTTTCAGATTGTTTGTTTTTCTCATTAAGTTGGGGGCAGGTTGGTCTAATAAGCCTGTGACATATTGACCTTACATTTCTTATTTTCTTTCATTATCCATCCTAAATGGAAAAAGCTTCACCATATCCACAACCAGAGCTGAATAAATAGCACAGAGGCAGGTGGAAGTAAAGCAAACCGGGCAGAAAATGGCCAGCATGTCATGTGTCCTGGAATGTCATATTGGGGAAACAACGTCCCTAAAAACATGTTCCCTCTGCACAGCAGCCGTTATCAGCTACCTGGAGTCAGAGCAGCTTGTGTGTGTTGGGAATACTCTTAATGGAAATGTCCTCTCTGGAGAAAGGTTGTCAGCTAATGTGTCTGTGTGGCTTTGCAGTCTTTGGGGCTGCACTAATGAAAAGGATGTAGGGATGTTAAATCAAGTCACTTTAATCCACTATTTAAGTCAGTAATAACGAAGAGTGTGTATTTTTCAAAGAAAGGGGCATTAGGAATAATGGACCTTTGATTTTGGGGATATGGCCGCTTTAGGGAACACTTTTGCAACTTTAAGTGTTTGGGAAAAGTCGGACTTCCAAACAATGGACACACCCCATTGTTAAACAAAATTAACATTTTAAGCGAAAAACAGTCGCAGTTTTTTCAAATGCAACCGTATTTTTTTGTTACACACATGTACATGAACACAGCACAAACAGTGAAATGTGACCTTTGCATTTGACCCATCCTAGTCTGGAGCTATAGAGTGGTGCAGTAAGGAATCCTAAAACCCGGATATTAGTTAAAAAAGATTCTCTAAGTCAATCATTTTTCAAACATGTTTGTGGTTAAAAGCATGAAATTAGGTCTGAGGTAGACACAAGCTTACGAGATTTTGACATTGTGTTCTACGAGACAAAACACATCAGTAAATACTCCATTCTTGAATCGCTAAAGCTTCTATAAGTCATAAAAATGGCAGTTGCTAAGAAGTGACTAAAATAAACTGCTGAACATCATCACGCTGCCATAAGTTACCTTTAGCATAGTGGTGGTGATGCGCAGCCATGCGACCGTGATGTAATTTGTTGGTGTTAATATGTGGAGATTACCCTGCTGAACAAAACATGTTGAGTATCATAAAGGTGTTTGCCACAGAGCTTGTTTTCTGCAATATACAGAAATCCAACAGGGAAACCTCATTGTTTTTTGTTGCAAACTCTAAGCCTACAAAAATACATCATCACTGCGTCACTATATTGTATGCTGGGGAGCAGTGGGGGGTTGTGGTGCCTTGCTTAAGGTCACCACAGCAATGCCCAGGAGGTGAACTGGGACCAGCACCAATCAACAATCTTTACTTTAATAATTAAGTCCGACTTTAACATTTGAGACCTATTATCAAAGTATCTGAAAATATTATTCAAGAGGTTGTAACATTGTTATTTGAATGAAAATAATTTGTTTTCACACCACAAGATTTGTTGAAGTGAAGCTAAATATTATATCATGTTACACCACAAGGATTCTCCCAATTGTTGATGAAAGCCCATGAAAAGAGAAGCCCATAATGTCTTTGATGGCACGTTCAGGAGAGAAAATGAGAAGAGTGAACGGAAGGAGCATAACGAAATAAATAACACCTCTCTTTGTCTCCTCCTGTACTTCTTCTCTCTGCACACACAACAACACCCCCTTTGGTGTTTGTTTCATCACCGCTCTGCTCTTCTCAGCCTCTCTATATGCACTTATCAGGAACCATACACCAAACCCTTATCCTCCAGTTCCTCTGCAGCTCCAGCATGTGTGAAGATTCTCTCGCAGGATGTGCCTTGTTCACTGATAACGAGCATTTTTCAGCTCCCAAGGTGCATCTTGCCAAACAATAAAAATGCGTTAACATATTCGCTAATGGAATAACAAAATAAAAGATCCTTTTTTTTTTACGTCAACAATGGCCGAAGACATGTTAGTCGAGTTTTCCCTAGTGAAACTTCTAGTCTCACCCTCACCTGATCACTAAAATACAGATTACTTTCTGGACTTATCTTGAAATGACAAGCTAACAAATGTGATATCATAAACTCTCTTTAGCTCAGTGGTTCTCAAACTTTTTCTGTCAGGCCCCCCCTTTGGAGAAAAAAAAAAGTCGGGCCCCCTCAACACAAATAGTCAGGCTCAGTGGCGGCGCCAGAGATTTATTTTGGGGGTGCTGTGGGGTAGCTTGACGTTTCATAGAGGGTGCTCAAACATTTATGGTTTCCCATTAATGTACCGGGCGCTACAGTGGAATTTTCTACTGCAACACTCCCCACGCATATACACAGTGTACCTGCGACTGTTACAATGAAGGCTCAATATCAGCTCACGGCATATAGGTGTAAGCAGGGGTCAAGTGCTATTTTTATAGGTGGTGTGTGGACCTCACATAGGGGGGTCCGGGAGCAAGCTCCCCCGGGAAGATTTTTAAATATTGAAGTTAAAAGCATCAATCTGGTGCACTTTGAGAGCAAAATGAAGAGATCTATGGATACCTCTCTCAACACCCATTTGAAACAGAACTGTAAACAGATTTACTTTTTCTTTATGGATATTTTACAAATCACTCCCTTTTAAACTTTATTCTTTTTTTAATGTCGTATAGTATTTCATACCTGTTTTTAATTTATTCTCTTATTTTTTTATAACTATAATGATCATATAAACGTGTGCCTCGGAAATAATTGTTTACATTAATGGTGAGAGAGTCCTTTAGCTCACTGAGTCTCTCAGTCTGACAGGAGAGGACCCTCCTCCACCTTGTTGTTGAAAAAACTCCTTATATCCGTTAGCGTAGCTCGCTAGCACCAGAAGCTAACAACAACGATCTCCGGTACCGGTGCGCTCTCTCTCTCTCGCTCGCGCACGCACACAAAATGGCTCGTTCCACACACACACAGAGCCGAGCTTTAATGAAACACAGAGACCCAGACATAATAGTACTGTATCATATTATTTTCGAATCAATAATTTTTCAAAATATGATTTTTTTTTTTTTTTTTTAGAAAAACTGACTGTTGCTATCTGTATACTATGCCGCCGAAACATAATTTCAGCCAATCAGCGTCGTCAGATCTGATGCTCAAAGGGCGCCGTGTCAGCGCGTTTGTTTGGACTCGTATCCAAGGTGACACTACAGTAGTTGTCGAGGATGGCTGCGTCTCGGTGCTAGTGGATCGCCGGAGCTGTAGATTAACATTTACATGCTTATTGTAGTTGTAAGGGCAATGCCTGTAGCACCATGGAGCATATGTGTGGGCTGGACCTGTATTTTACAGGAAAGGAGTGAGCAGAGGGTGGAGTTGTCCATTCTTGTTCAGTTTTCATCTTCCTCACCCTCTCAAACTTTGAGTTGCGTGCGCTGCTAAAGAGACGCGCTACCATGGAAACCAAACAATGGTGTAGCTGTATTAAAGTCCGAGTGGAAACAGTCGTGAGTAAATCTGATTTTGTCAGAAATCGGGAGAGATATGACCCCGGGAGGAAACCGGGGGAGGGCAATGAAATCGGGAGTCTCCCGCGAAAATCGGGAGGGTTGGCAAGTATGACACACACACACACACACACACACCACACAAACACACACACACACACACACACACACACACACACACACACACACACACACACACACATAATGTTCGTATTTAGTCTCCTGATTTTAAATGGGAATTAAATCAGTTGAGTGTTCCCAAAGCACCAGTGTTCTGCAGTTTGTGTGGGCCTACTGTACTGTTGCACAGTTTTGGAAGATGCATAGCTAACCACACTGAAGATTATGGATTATCTCATATTTTTAAGCCTCAATTTGTCCTTCCCCCCCCCCCCCACACACCCTTTAACATCACCAGATAATTTAAGGGGTCATTTCTCAAAAATTTCTTCCGGGGGAGGATCCCCCCCGGACCGCCTTAGTATGGTTTGGTCCCTATTTACATAGCCCCACCAAAAATATTTTCCACCAGCCGCCACTGTGTAATGCATTGGTAGAAGGTGAAATATGTGGGACCCACAGTAATATTGGGTCTGTCATTCGACAAAAAAATATGAATGGACATGAAACTGTATTATATTTTTCAAGCACTTGTATGTATACATAACTTTAATATTTAGTAGATCAAGTTAAGTTTACAAGGAGTAAAGCTCACACAGGCACAAAGGGGAAAACTCAGGGGTCCATTAGGTGAAACACAGAAAAGTAAAAGGCATAACGTATTAGACCTAGCCGACAGTAGTAGTGCAGGTCTCCCTTGAAAAAGAGATCGTTGATCTCAATGGGATTTTACCTGGTTAAATAAAGGCTACAAACAAACAGTATGCAGCCAAGTTGCAGCAATGTGCTTGTGTTTCTATATTTTCAGGTAAGCTAAAGTGATCAAAAGATGTTTAAAAAGTATGTATATGAATGTGAAAGTGTAACAAACAAGGGGTAACACAGATATGATACTTCTATCTCATTTTTGTATATCTGTCTGCAAATCAAGCTAGCTAACGTTCGCTATCTATCTACTTAGTTAGCTAGCCTAGCTACCAAGCTAATAAGCTAGCTAGCGAATGTTAGCTATCCAGCTAGCTATTGACAGATTTGTGGCTCTCGTCATTTTAATTGGAATGGTTATTATATACTGAATACATATTTACTGTGAATGTATGCAAAAATGTATGGCATATAGCTGTCTAACAGAAGTTAAATTCATTCCTCACTTATTCTGACAATGTACTTAACCCCAAATAAAAGAACCCAATACAAAGAGTTGTTAAATAATAGTGAAGTCACGTTGTAATAACAATAACTCATCTCTCTCGAGTTTTCCTTTTGAGCTTTACCAAAAGCCACTGTGTCAATGTTGTCCTACTTGGGTTGCCGTCCGGAGTTGTCCAATATGGTGGACCATCTCACACATGCGCACTGCAGATCGGGCAGAGCTGCAGATCGGGTAGTGACCTCTATGGTAGTGACATAGCCTACTGTTCACGAGAGAGCACGCTCGTGAACTGTCAACGGGGGGGGGAGGTGTTATGCCGTGTGTGCATGATGCACCTCGCGGGAGCGCGCACAGCGTAAAGCAAAACCTCTCAGACATGTATTGATCTGTACGGCAAAGTACGGTTTGGAAACTATATCATTTCCTTTTGGAGGGCATGCATAACACGGCATAACACCAGAGCCTCGCTGCGGGGAAACGTTGGCGCTGTTCCGAGTTTGTTCTAATCTGTCAAAAATGACAGACTGCTTTCAGATTTTTCCGTCATTGTTAAAAAAAAAAATTCGGTTAATGCGACCACTGCTGTCCCAGCAACATCAGTACCAAGCAAGAGAGTTTTTTCAGAGCAGGGGATATTGTAAATGCCCAAACATCCAAGCTTATAAATACCTAGAAATGTGGACATTCTCATATTCCTAAAAACCTGTCTGATGATGCTGAGTGAGTGATTTAGTGAGTTTGAGTTGAGTTACTTGAAAAACTAAAGTGAAACTTGATTTATTTTATTGCAGGGTCTGATTATTACATGTCCTTGTTTATTTGTGAGATGCAGTGGCACAAAGAAAATGCCTACTTTGTTTGGTAGTAGCCTACAAAAAACACTGGTTTTCTTGTTCCAGTCTGTTACTGTCACTTTGTTTTTGACAATACTGCTATCCTACTAAAATGCTATACAAATCAGATGTAATATTTAATAAAGAAACATTTTCCGAGTAAAAAAAATTTGTATTGAAAAAATAAATAAATTACATTTTCCTTTATTATTCAATATCGTGATAAATACCGTACCGTGGACTTGTTATCGCGATATTATCGTACCGTGAGTTTTTGGTATCGTTACATCCCTATAATCTGGTGTTTTTGAGTTGATGAGTAGTGGAGATATCACTGTCAAATCAATCGACAGTAAGGAGAATACTTACTTCCGGGTGTAAAATGCTCCGTTATCCAATGGGAATGGACGCTCACATTGCTTTAAAGAGCTGCCGACATAAACGGATGCGGTGCATCCCTAAGCGTCAAATACCGCCGCGGATGGGAATACATTGCAATAGGGCTGAACGATATACCGTGTCATGGCGATAACCGCGGTATGCGCATGCGCGGTATTCACACCGCAGGGACGTGCGGTTTTATTCATTTTTTTTTTTTAAATGCTAACGCACTTTAGCACAGAATTCAAAATAAAGATACCCTTATTACTTATCGAAACTGCACATACAATATATCCGATTAAAGCTAAGACTCCACAGATTATTTAAGTATAGTATCTAAGCGATCCGATCTCGCAACAGGGGAAGCAAACACAGACATCACAACACGTATCTTTTACGGAGCTTTTACGGGAGATCGTCTCACCGTAGCTGTCAATCTGATCAAAAGACGTGTTCCATGGCATTAAAACGAGAAAGAAAAAACGCGGCTGAATCGGTTGATCCATAGGTTGATAATGTATCTGTGGCTTTGAAGCAATTGTTTATAATCCATAATTCCATTTTTATGTAAAAATCGGATCACAAAAGTTAGCTGCTAATGGTAGCCACCTTGGTGGTATGCAGCTTCCGGTTTTGGCTACGCGTCGTCACTCTCACTCCTTACGATGCATTCCTTGATCTCCAGTTATAACGCCGGACTCCGCCGCTGGCCGAAGCTAACGGAGCCCCAGGGTGCTAGCTACGTCCGCCGGGACGCGCTAGCGAGCTAGCACCCTGCAGCCCTGTTAGCTTCGGCGGCGTGGACTCCGGCGGCCCACCCCTTTTAACATTTGCTCCCGTTTAGCATTATGGGCGTCATAGCCATATAGTATAAAAGTCTTACCCAAGGCTGAATCATAAACTAAACTGTATATATGTATAAAGGGTTACGTCCTTAGCTGGCTAATAAGCTACATAACAGGCTAAGCTAACAAGCACACAAACACCTGCTAACGGGGTTAACATGTATAATATTATCATTTTACTCACCGAAAAAAGCTGAAAGTAGACTTCTTGGAAGATCTGTTAGTACATTCAAGCGCACAGCACGACATTTGAATTATCTGGTATTTGTAACAATATTCCCTAACAGGCACGATCACCACGAACACAGCTAAAGGATCAAGTACAGTAACTACAACTAACTAACGTTGTAGCCTCTATGGTTGTAGCCTAGCAGATTGGACAAGTTGCTGTTAGCTGATAGTGAGGCACGTATCTGTCAATCAAAGTGACCACGCCCTAATGTATGCACAAACTTTAAGACCTAATATAAAGGGTCGCGTTAGAAAACAATTCACTCACAGATCCATAATCATGAAGGTGGAATCTAACTATATCGATAATAAAATGTATGGAGCCAGGGGTAGAAACATGTTTTTTTCTGCTGTAAAATCGGGCATTTTAACATGGGGGTCTATGGAAATTGCTCCTTTCTGCAGCCATCGCCTATCAGCCAATATATGAACTGCAGTGTGTGGCACTTCCGTATTGGCTTCCCGGCTCTACCCCACAGTTTGCTGCTTGGTTTCTACCCATGGATGCAATACATATTATTATCGATATAGTTAGATTCCACCTTCATGATTATGAATCTGTGAGTGAATTGTTTTCTAACACGACCCTTTTATTCATATTAGGTTTTAAAGTTTTTGCATAAATTAGGGCGTGGTCACGTTGATGTACATGCCTCACTGTCAGCTAACAGCAACTTGTCCACTCTGCTAGGCTACAACCATAGAGGCTACAACGTTAGTTAGTCATAGTACTGTACTTGACCCTTTAGCTTTAGCCGTGTTCGTGGTGATTGTGCCTTTTAGGGAATATTGTTACAAATACCAGACAATTACAATGTCGTGCTGTGCGCTTGAATGTACTAACAGAACTTCCAAGAAGTCTAAAATGATAATATTATACATGTTAACCCCGTTCGCAGGTGTTTGTGTGCTTGGTAGCTTAGCTTGTTATTTATTAGCCAGCTAAGGATGTAACCCTTTATGCATACATATACATTTTAGTTTATGATTCAGCCTTGGGTAAGACTTTTATAGTCTATGGCTATGACGCCCATAATGCTAAATGGGAGCAAATGTTAATAGGGGACCCAATTATCCCAGTGGTGGCCGCCGGAGCTAACGGAGCCGCAGGGGGCTAGCTCCAGCCGGCGTCCCGGAGCTAGCCCACTGCGGCTCCGTTAGGTCCGGGCGGTGGAGTCCGTCGTTATAACTGGAGATCACGGAATGCAGCGAAACGCAGACTTGGTTCGCCTGCTGTAGTATAACGGCCCGTACACACAGCAGCTTTTGGCGATTTGTCCACCGCTTCCAGCGCGTCTCCGCCCATTGACTTTGAATGGGGATGACGTCACTTTCCCTCGCTTGTCGCCGAACTGCATTGTGGGGGGGCAAGGCGAAGATTTCCAGGATTTCCAGGATGTTCAGGATTCCAAAGTTGAACAATGTTCAACTTTTGAGGCTGAGCTGGAAGCGACAGCCAATCAGATCCGTTTATGCAAATCTGACAGTTCAAGCGCTAGCCAATCAAACCGCGTGCAAGCTGGGAGAACCAGACCCGCAGTTCATTTCTATATTCCACAAAAATGGAGGAGAATTTAGTTATTGCGGTAGCAAATCACCCGGTTCTTTATGACCTGTCCCTATTTACTTACCGGGATACAAACCGGAGGAACCAGGCATGGAGGGAGGTGGCAGAGGCAGTGGGTTAAACTGGTAGGTTTTCGCTTGTTTGGGGATTTTATATCCAGTTTACTTCGTTGCTAGTTTACTTCGTTGCTAGCAAGCATAGACAGTATCATTAGCCAGCATGGAATGTAGCATAAAATAGCACCATAAACATTAATCTCATAAATGTTCAAAATGTTAAAAAAATAAATGTTCATCATAGCCCTTCCTATTTGACAATAGTGTAGAAAAACCGGGTTTTTTGCTTTGTATGTCGGGGGCGGGATATTCATGTGATATTCATGTGATTGGTTGTTGGTCGCGAAATCCCCTAGCTGTCAGACACGCCCAGCTCCAGGATTTTCAAGATTTGGTCAAAGCTGCTTTGTGGACACACCGTTAGCTAAATAAACTATGTCGAACAAGGCTTATTAAGCTGAACATCGCCACAATTGTTCTGCTATGTATCGGTACTTCTTTTCTTAACGTGTGAATGACAAGCATTAAGAATAACAAAATATAGCTAATTCTCTTGCAGATTGTCTCATTTGATTATGAATGTAACGTTTATATAGGGGAACTACACTGTTAGTAGTAACTTGGTATGCATGTATTTCATGTTCGCTTAGCTTCTTAGCTTGAGCTAGCTCTGTTTACTTCCAGTTCGGAGGCAGCAGGTCCCGCCTCGGCTCCGCCTCTTTGCCCTTATTTGGAGCAGGCGGGATTAGACTCTGACGTTGCTGTCAAGCCGTTAGTGGCCGACTCCGCCTACTAAGGGCTTCTCGGCAACTCTGCAGAATCCTATGGGTGACGTCACGGACACTACGTCCATTTATATATACAGTCTATGCTCTAGCCCTGTTTTTGCAGGGGGCTGATTCTGTGAGAAGTCTTCTTCGCTGCTTTTGTGGCAGACTACAGCGCCACTTACAGGCCTGGCATATGTACTACAGAGTCTCCAGCGCTTTCGAGCTGCAATGGCCGTGGTCCAACCCCACATTCCCCTGATACGTGGAGAGTTGCCCATATAGGCGGAGCACCCCTTTTCTGACGTCAGAGAAATTCAAATCTGTATCAGCTCCGTTGCAGCCCCGTTTTTAGAGATTTGGGTATGGAGGAAAAGAGAGAGGGTTGTGTTTTCTGACACTTGGTGAGTTCCCTGACACACCGGGGACACATATTCAGGTATAAAAGACGTACAAAAGTGCATTTTGCATGATAGGTCGCCTTTAAGATTTTGGATGTTAAATGTAGACTATTGAAAACTCCCACTCACTTAATACAAATAAAATGTTACCAAAAAAAAGAACAATAAAATAAAATCAGAAATTAATTAATCAGTCATCCAGCAGACTGTACATAGCGGTTTCTATAATCTACACGACCTTCCACATTAGACAGTATGGTATGCAGGTAGCATTGGGGTAGCAGTGTATCAGCATACTGCATCATGCTACAGTTACACTGCAGGCCTTTTAATTCCTATCTTTATCTCCATCACTCCTCCCATCTCCCTGCATTATTCATCCTGTATGGCTACTGTCACACTTTCATTCCCTTTCTCTGCCTCAATGACACTGGACCACATGAATGAACACACACAAGGAGCTGGGCTTCTCTCAAGGACACACACAGATACACAACCACTTAGAGCACTTCCGTAACCCGATAGTGTCAGACGAAATGAGTCAGGAGATCATCTGATAGCAGCCACCAAATGAATCACATCGGACTGTGTGTACTAGGTTTTTAATGTGTTTCTCGTGTGTGTGTGGTGTGTGTGTGTGTGTGTGTGTGTGTGTGTGTGTGTGTGTGTGTGTGTGTGTGTGTGTGTGTGTGTGTGTGTGTGTGTGTGTGTGTGTGTGTGTGTGTGTGTGTGTCCTACCGTCTTGGGGCAGTGCACGTATCGTGCCAGGCTGATTATCAGGTCATGCGTGATGGGGTCGACCAGGTTTCTGAAGCTGGCGTAGCGGTACAACACATCATCCAGAGAGGTTGACTCCATGCCCAGGTCCTAGACACCAACACACACATACATTAAATTAACCTATCATATTTTATATTACACCATTGTACATACAGTGCTTACAGTATACTGTACTGTATAGGCAATGCTCATTTAGGCAAGGCAACCTATTTGTATACATGATTTCACACAAAAACTATGGGCTTTACATTAAAACTGAAAATGTAAGGAAAGGAAAAAAATTCAGTTCATATGTAGGAAAGTACATACACAACAGCACTGGTTCCTAACCTGGGGGTCCCAACAGAAACTGCTATATTAAAACACTAAAAGAAAAAAGGGCATGTATCAGGGAGGAGAGAACACTGAATGTTTAAAAAATAAACTTGTTAAGTACGTTCAGTTGTTACATAAAAAAGAAAACTCGTAAAAAACTGAAAATAATCAAGAAATAATCAGCTCAAAATTCATCATACAAACGTAATGCATTTATAGAATTCACTATTTTTTAAATGTACATAATATTAAATATCAATTGAATATGTCATGTAATCAAAGGGTCCTCAGGTTACTCAATATTATCTCTAGTTGGGAGAAAAAAAATGCAGACTTCGGTGAAATTATGATCTTTAAATCATATTGTGAAACAACATAAATACTACACGGAAGATATGTCGTATTTCATGTCATTCACATTTACAGTCCCGTTTATAGTCATTTTTCTATTTCTTTCAAAAATATTCAGCATTCATTGCAGCCCCAATGACCTATAATTTGAAACATAATTTGTGTATAATTTGTCTCCCTTATTCTGATCTGTTTCAACATTTAATGGGATCTTCCTAGGCCCATCCAACACCCTTCCATTAAAGGGGACCTATCATACAAAATGCACTTTTGTACGTCTTTTATACATGAATATGTGTCCCCGGTGTTCCAGGGAACTCACCAAGTGTCAGAAAACACAACCCTCTCTATTTTCCTCCATACCCAAATCTCTAAAAAAGGGGCTGCAACGGATCTGATACAGACTGATCCAGATTTGAACACTTTACTGACGTCAGTAAAGTGGTGCTACGGCTATTGGTCAATTCTCCACCTATCAGGGGAATGAGAGGTTGGGCCACGGCCGGCCATTGCTGCTCGAAAGCGCTGGAGACGCTGTAGTACATATGCCAGGCCTGTAAGTGGCGCTGTAGTCTGCCACGAAAGCAGCGAAGAAGACTTCCCTTGCATGGTTGTCATGGTTGCCCTTCTGTTTATTCTCCGTTGTGGCTCTTTTTCTCCCTCCCCGAGGCAAGCTTTTGCGCCTCCTGCTTTAAAACAAATGAATAATGACTCTATATAATCATATGTAAGGGATAATGTGCATTATGGGGAAAAGAACACCGACAGGCTGATCAGGAGCCCGACGCACCAAATAGTACATACAGTGCTTACAGTATACTGTACTGTATAGGCAATGCTCATTTAGGCAAGGCAACCTATTTGTATACATGATTTCACACAAAAACTATGGGCTTTACATTAAAACTGAAAATGCACCATACTTAATGTGGAGTCGGTGTGTAGTTATGCTAAAACAATGTCGGACACCGTAATCTTCTCTGGTCCCCTCCCCAATCTGATCAATGATGACATGTATGCATGTCATCATTTCAGCGCTGGTTGTCTTGGTGGTGCCCAGCAAACAATGTGGGCTTCGTAAATAATTGGACAGCCTTCTGGGGAAAACCTGGTCTGATTAAGAGAGACGGCATTCATCCTACTTTGGATGGTGCAGATCTCATTTCGGCAAACATTTCAGGGCTTTGTGGACTTAATCCATGACAAACTGGAGTTGAGACCAGGAGGCGGAGTCGCAGTCTTACACGCTTCTCTGCGCTCTCTCCTAGGCAGTCATCCATAGGAATCCCGAACCCAATAAAATACTCAATATTAACGGTATGTGTGTCTGCCCAAGGACAATTTAAGGTAAAACCTAATAGAGGTGTGATACATAATAACCTAATAAAAGTAAATGTAACAACTACAGTGCAACAAAACAGGAATATTAAATGTGGTCTCTTAAACATAAGATCTCTAGCATCTAAAGCAATATTGGTAAATGATTTAATATCAGATTATAATATTGATATATGCTGTCTCACTGAAACTTGGTTGAGACATGAAGAATATGTCAGCATAAATGAGGCCACTCCACCCAGCCATATCAATACTCATATTGCCCGGGGCACGGGCCGAGGAGGTGGAGTTGCAGCAATCTTTGACTCAAGTTTACTTATCAATACTAAACCAAAATTAAATTATACCTCCTTTGAAAGCCTCGTTTTTAGTCTTACGCATCCGACCTGGAAAACTTTGCAGCCAATCTTATTTGTTACAGTGTACCGTGCACCAGGTCCTTATTCAGAATTCTTATCAGAATTCTCTGAGTTTTTATCAACTTTGGTTCTTAAAACAGATAAAGTAATTATCGTAGGTGACTTTAATATTCATGTTGACGATGATAAAAATAGCCTTACTGTTGCATTTAACTCTATATTATATTCTGTTGGTTTCTGTCAGAGTGTAAATAAACCAACCCACTGCTATAATCACACTCTCGACCTTGTTCTGACTTATGGTATTGAAATTGAGCAACTATTAGTCTAACCGCATAATCCTGCTTTATCCGACCATTTCTTAGTAACTTTTGAAGTACTATTACGAGACTACAAAGCATTAGTCAAAAGCTCTTGCAGCAGAAACCTATCTGTTAGTGCTATAGCCAAATTTAAGGAAGAGATTCCACCAATACTTAACTCGATAGCATGTCTGCATGTAAGGGAGGAAACTTATACAAAATGTACACCACCCCAAATTGATCATGTTGTTGATAGTGCTACAGATGCGCTGCAAATAAAATTAGACTCTGTTGCTCCTTTGAAAAAGAAGAAAATAAAACAACATAGATTAGCTCCATGGCATAATGCCGAAACCCGCAAAATAAAGCAAAAGTCGAGACAACTTGAAAGGATATGGCGTTCCACTAAACTTGAAGAATCTCGTTTAATTTGGCATATTACTCTCAATGAATATAAGAAAGCCCTGCGTAAAGCGAGAGCAGCCTACTACTCTTCATTAATAGATGAGAATAAGAATAATGCAAGATTTCTTTTCAGCACTGTAGCCAGGCTGACAGAGAGCCACAGCTCGATTGAGCCTTCTATTCCCATAGCACTCAGTAGTAATGATTTTATGTTCTTTTTTAACGATAAAATTGTTACTCTTAGAAACAAAATTAATGACCTCTTGCCTTTGACCAGTATAGTGTTATCAACAGCTCCCGGAAACGTAAGTTCTAATATTACACTAGACAGTAAACTAGAATGCTTTTCAGCCATTAACCTTGAACAATTAAATTCAATGATTCTCTCTTCTAAACCATCAACTTGCATGTTAGACCCAATTCCAACTAAGCTATTGAAGGAAGTTTTTCCATTAATTAGCACTTCTTTATTAAATATTATGAATATGTCTTTAAGCAGTGATAAAACCTCTTCTTAAAAAGCACAACCTCGATCCAGAGGTTTTAGCCAACTATAGACCTATTTCTAATCTTCCGTTCCTCTCAAAAATTCTTGAGAAAGCAGTCTCAAAACAGCTGCGTGATTACTTAAAAAACAATGATTTATTTGAAGATTTTCAGTCTGGCTTTAGAACACATCATAGCACAGAGACAGCTCTGGTTAAAGTCACAAATGACATTCTAATAGCCTCAGACAAGGGACTTGTCTCTATTCTTGTTTTGCTCGATCTCAGTGCTGCATTTTATACTATCGACCAGAGGTGTGGACTCGAGTCACATGACTTGGACTCGAGTCAGACTCGAGTCACCAATTTGATGACTTGAGACTCGACTTGACAAAATCACAAAACACTTGCGACTCGACTTGGACTTGAACACCAATGACTCGGGACTTGACTTGGACTTGAGCCTTCTGACTTGATCATTTAATTCAGAGGTCTCCAACACGCCGATCGCGAGATGCCGCTGATAGAGCAGACTCCAGTCGGGGAGAGCAGAATCTTCAGCCGCTCCTACTCTTGCTGAGAATCCTTGCAGGCAGGGGCGGGACTTTATTTAGCTGGGCCACCATGCGGCCAATCATATGTGAGGACACACTAGGATCATACCATTATGTGAAAGAAGGGTGGGGGGCACAGCAGGTGTAGTGGTACAGGCCAGCTGCACAGAGCCACGGGGAGACAGATTTAAATGCGTCGGAAAAAGTCAAGAAATTAGTAAAAACCGAAAAGAAGCAGCATCTGGCTGCTTTTCAATGATATTGGAGAAAGCAAAGCTGAGTGCAGGATTTATCAAATGAAAATAACCTTTTTTGGTTACCTTTATTTTGGTAACCACTCAGGATTTACTGTCTGAGGTGGGAGAAGTTCAGATCTTGTACTTGAGTACAAAAGTACAAAAGTGTAGGAATACTCGGTTACAATAAAAAGTCCTGCATTCAAAATGTTACAAGTAAAAGTACAAAATGATTAGCATCAAAATATAGTTAAAGTACCACCTGCAGAGGGATCTAGATGCAGGTGTTCTCTTTCCCATAGAGACCGCCTGGCTGCACATTATCCCTTGCATAAAGATAGATTGTGGGTCCCTTACAACATGTTGTACACAGTGGAAATAAACATTCTGGTTACCTCAACATCAGGGATCTTATACATTAAACTCCTTCTGAATCAAACCGTCACGGTAGCCTTACCTTATTGTTCCCTCTTAAAATAGAAAAAAACACGTTACTTTACCAGCAGAGAGAAAATTGATTATTAAATTATTAATGTGACTAATAAAGAGCAGTTTGATTATTAAGTATTATTCTGTTGATCGATGTCATTACATTTGGTGAAAAACACATAATGACTTGTTTATGACTCGTTTTGTCAAAGTTTAGGACTTGGACTTGACTTGAACTTGCCCAACCTGACTTGAGACTCGACTTGGACTTGAGCGCAAATAATTGAGACTTGACTCGGACTTGAGCGCAAAAACTTGAGACTTGACTCGGACTTGCAAAACAATGACTTGGTCCCACCTCTGCTATCGACCATGATATCCTATTGCAAAGACTAGAGCACTTAGTTGGCATACAGGGAACTGCTTTAGGCTGGTTTAGGTCTTATCTATCTGAACGCTCTCAGTTTGTACGTGTTAACGATGAATCTTCCACGCAAACCAAAGTTAGCCATGGAGTGCCACAGGGTTCAGTGCTCGGACCTATTTTGTTCACATTATATATGCTTCCGTTACGCAATATTATAAGGAATCATTCTGTAAACTTTCATTGTTATGCGGATGATACTCAATTATATTTATCAATCAAGCCTGATGAAATTAATCATCTAAATAAAATTCAAGACTGCCTTAAGGACTTAAAAACGTGGATGACCTTACATTTTTTTATGTTAAACACGACCAAAACTGAAGTTATTGTACTTGGCCCGAAGAATCTACAAAACAAATTATCTAAAGATATACTAACTATGGATGGCATTAATTTGGCCTCCAGTGAGACTGTAAGGAATCTTGGTGTTATATTTGATCAGGATTTATCCTTTAACGCCCACATAAAATCAATTTCAAGGACCGCCTACTTCCATCTACGTAACATTGCAAAAATCAGGCATATCTTGCCTCAAAACGATGCAGAGAAACTAGTCCATGCATTTGTTACTTCAAGGCTGGATTATTGTAACTCCTTATTATCAGGGTGTACCAAGAAGTCAGTCAAGTCGCTTCAGCAGATTCAAAATGCTGCAGCTCGTGTACTAACCAGAGTTAGGAAAAGGGACCACATTACTCCTGTTCTGGCTGCCTTACACTGGCTCCCTATAGAACACAGGATAGAATTTAAAATTCTTCTTCTCGCCTACAAAGCCCTTAATGGGCAGGCGCCATCTTACCTTAAAGAACTCATTATACCCTACTGTCCTATTAGGGCATTGCGTTCCAAGAATGCAGGGTTGTTGGTTGTTCCTGGGTTGCGTTCGGATAATCCAAAAATTAGCTCCTAAATTCTAACCCTATCTCCTATTCCTTGACCTCTGAGTGAAACATCACGGGGTTAAGGGGTAGTGGATAGGAGAATTCAAAAGGATTTAGGAGAAGAGACTGCGGTGCTTAGAGAATCCGAATGCACTTTCACTATCCGACGTGTTTATGATGCGGCAGCGGACGTCATGAATGTGCGTCTGCTGCTGTGGGGAAACTATGGAAACTACAGTTTTCTATACAGCGGACTACAACATGAATGTATAATAAGAACGACGGACTACTGTAAACTCATCTAGAGACTCTGCACCGTGCTCTGATGCTGTTGCTTTGCTTTATGAACGTGGACAACAGAGAAACATATTCTTCATGACCAAAGTTGGAATTGAAATAAAAAAGGAAAGTGAAACTTATGCTCGTCACCCTCTCCCTCCGGTCCACATTAATACAAATGATCCCAATACGTATGATTGTATGAACTATTAAAAGATCTTAAAATAAATACAAATGTATTTATTATAAACGTTAGTCCTTAACATCTATCACTGTGTATATCACCATTCAAACATCTTTTAAAAGTTGAACAACCCCACACAGCTCAGTGAAATGTTGACTTTATTTGATCATTTCAGTAAAAACTAACGTTCATATTTCTCTTTTTGATTATAATACTGATGAACGTTCAAAACAAAGCACTTTGGCAACTTACCACATACGTTTTAAAATGCTTAATAAGCACCGTAACTTTCATGATATCATTTCTCGGTCATAATCGGTTGTTTCCGTGAACGGCCGACTGTTGTGATGGCAAATGCTGCGGCTGCAATGGATTGTGGGGCAGCATTTTCTCCTCTCCTTTCCGTTAGGGAGGTCCAGTGGTTCCTAAGCTAAAGGAGGTTATAAAGGAAGTTTGAAACCTCCTTTCCTTTCATTTGGAGAATTGGAACGGCACTTATCATGGCTGCCAGTGACGTACTTCCGGGTCATTTCACTTGGTTAGGAAGGTTCCTAAGCTAAATGGACTATTGGAATGGGCCCCTGGAGTCTCTAAAAGTACAATGGGAGCCAGAGCCTTTTCTTATCAAACTCCACATTTGTGGAATCAGCTTCCAGTTTGTGTTCGGGCGGCAGACACCCTATCCGTTTTTAAGAGTGCGCTTAAGACCTTCCTTTTTGATAAAGCTTATAGTTAGGGCTGATTAGATTCAGCCCCTAGATTTGCTGATATAGGCTTAGTTTGTCGGGGGACATCTTACTTCTTCCTTCTCTTTGTCTATACCTGTGTACTCTCATGTTCCGATTAACCCCGCTTCCCCAAATGTCTTTCTTTTTGGTGTCTATATACGCCGGGATCCGGAGACATGGATGATCCTGCGGTCCTGTGTCCTGGATCGCGAGCCCTGGATCTTGAGTCGTGGCTGTGGTCCTGGATCATAGGTCCTGGATGGATATCCTCGTGGATTCATCTTCCTATTATACACACATGCATTTCCAAACATTTGGACTACCTATGTTGCAAATGTATTATCTTTTCAATTTACACACATGGGCATCTATTGCACGTCTGTCCGTCCTGGGAGAGGGATCCCTCCTCTGTTGCTCTCCCTGAGGTTTCTCCCATGTTTCCCTTTAAACTGTGGGTTTTCTCCGGAAGTTTTTCCTTGTACGATGTGAGGGTCTAAGGACAAAGGGTGTCGTATTGTCATACTGATATTCTGTACACACTGTGAAGACCACTGAGACAAATGTAACATTTGTGATATTGGGCTATATAAATAAACATTGATTGATTGATTGATTGATTGATTGATTGATTGACGCGAAGCGGAGGGATCTAGATCGGCATGAAGGCACATTATGCAATGTGCACATTATCCCGCTTATTACATGGCCACATTCTCAACAAAGTAACGACATGACTCCCAATATTAATTGAAATGTTTTTATGGATTTAGAAAATGATTTTATTGATTTAAAAAATGGTTGTATTTATTGATTTAAATTGACATGCATCCGCTAAGAAAAATAGTTCGTTGTTACTGTTTGAACTAACGTAGCAACAGCAGGAACTGCTTCGATAGTGTTTTTGAGGAGCTTTTTGATTACAGATTTGAAAACATCGTTGCTTGCTTTAAAAGTAGCACAATTCATTATGTCAAACCTTGGAAAGAATCTAGATATCCCTGCCCTAATGCCAAAAGTAACTGGCAACTGAATATGTGTCGCCGTTTGATGTCTATGTCTGGACCGCTGCGTAAAAAGGAGGGTTTCTGCCCCATTACTTCTCTTCTTACTTCTCTAAGAATAAAACACGGAGGACGGAGATCTCTTTTTCTCCCCCTCTTCTCCCCTCTGCAGCCGAGCAGCTGATCTCAGAGCACGCTCCCCTCTCCTGCAGGGGGGCGTGGTCAGCTGCAGCTCACAGAATCAGCCCCCTGCAAAAACAGCGCTGGAAAGAGCATATAGAGCGAAATGAGACAAGGCTAAAATGCAGGATCTTTTTGGTATTTTGAAAAAAAAACTATATTTATATACTTTATATAGGTATGGCCCTACAATATATTGTTCAAATATAGCATGATAGGTGTCCTTTAAGTTTCATGAAAATCAGGATAGAAGTTTTTGCTTTATCCTGCTTACAGATAGACAAAATCCACTGTATTTGCTTCTTGTTGGTGGAAAATTACATTAAGAAAAGCCTTTTATATATAGTTTGAGTTAAGTGTGTGCATGTACATTAGCAAATGTCAGCATGCTAACACGCTAACCTTAGACAGTGAGCATTGTAAAAGTGATTCCTGCTTAACATCAACTACTAGCTACTAACATCTACCACTAGCATGAATCTTAGTGTGGTTACCTTAACAGTAAAAGTATTGTACATTTAACCATTTTAAAATAATAAATTAAAGAACACTACTTCCTTAAAACAAAACAAAACACTTGTTGCTCCTTATGAAAGGTAAGCACAAGGTGTTACCATCTTATAATAATTTGTGAATGCTGCCAATCAGGGATAATGCTTGCGGTTGTCATGGAGATGGCTTAGCTGAGCAACACTTCGACTGCACGCCACAATGAAGGCATACATGAGGTTAATTCAACTATGTTTGTTTCCAATGTCCAGAATTGACCTTAGAGCTAAATTAGAATACATTGATAAACTGTAATCTCAGTCGTCCTTTAAGATTTGTACCCATTTTGTTGTCTCAATAACATCATGAGGACAACAGCTTTTGAGTTTAGGATCAGCTGGGTTAATGACACCTATGTATTATGATATATGGGTGCATCCTGTGTGCTATACACTGTGTATAAAGAATAATGTGTGTGTCTGTGCGCCCATGTGTGCTAATGCACCCATGTGTGCTAATGCATTTTATTTAAGTGTTTGCAAATAAATGTGTGTGTGTTTGGTTCTGTCATAGCTCAGATGACCCCAAACAGAGAAGCATTTTAACAATGAGCCGACGCACATTAACAAAATATGAAACAGGTTGTGATCAAAAAGTATAATATTTTGGGAAAATATAGATTTCTCAGTTATGTGTTTAAGACAATTAGATGTAATGTAATTAGATTATTAATGTTGATTTTCTGCTTTGGCAACACTGGTTGTGGCCCATTCATGGTAATGAAGCGAATTGAATGGAATAGAGAGGGGTAGGGGTAATTACTCTCCTACAGAAAGGTATGACTCACTGAGGTTTCCATGACGCCTGTTGTTTTACGTAGGTGGGGTGGTAAATAATGACAGGCTCTCTGACCAGCTGACACTCACACACACATAAGAATCAGATGCGGTATTTGTATTTATAGCAACATAGAAAGCTATGATTGGCTCAGCAACAGATGCATTTTGATATGCCTCGTGTACAGGTTACACAGACGCACACAGTTCCAAATTGAGGTCAAACATAATTTAGAACAGCTGACGATAATCACAAAAATCGGAGAGGGAGGGGGTGCATTCGGCAAAGGCATGCTTTAGGTGTGGCTACATTGAGATTGATGCATTGCTAGCATGGTACGTTAAGCACAGCGTCGTAAGCACAGCGTCGTTAGCACTGCGTCGTTAGCACTGCACATAGACTGGCACTGCACCGTTAGCACTGCATCGTTAGCAAAATGTTTTTCAGGATTGTTTGTTCTAAAATGATTCCAAATCCAACAGAGTGGTGCAGGAATGAGTCCTAAACCTGGAAATGAGTCAGCATTTTACAACTCCCACTTTCATCGTCTCAAAGTCAGCATTTTTCATTGAAGCCTAAAATAAGGTCTGAAGGTGAATATAAACTATTTAAAGTCATCAAGCCGACACAAGGCCGCCTTTAGCTTAGCGGTGGTGATGCGGAACCTTGCCAGATCCAATTGGCAAATGCCATTGCTTTTTGTTCGGCCACTAACATTACGTCATTACTGCACAGCTCTATACATGAGAGCAACGTGTACTTCTACCCTTTTTAGGCGAAAAACACTTGCTGTAGGTAAATATATATATTTGATATTTTTGGGATTTTTTGTGAATCAGATGAAAAAAATTAAGAATAGGCTACTATGCATTATTTTCTTTTTTTACAAGGAGCCCAATTATGGTGGTCAGTCCGGCATACAGTTACATCATGTCATGAGAAATTGGTGATGGGCATTGATATGGTGAAATTAAAAGCATTAGGGGATTGATGTTATTTCAGTCTACCCGTTTGCCTTTTCAAAACATTGCCATTCAATAAGCCACACAAATCTGCCAATAAACGTGCCACCTGGCGAATAACCTGATTACTTGATTTTTTTTTACTCATCCATCAGAAAGTAAACACAATTAAAAGTGATTACATTGTTACAGCAATTGAAGCCAACATAGCAGCGAGAGGCCTGTATATATTTTCAAATTGTGGATAACTTGAAGAAAGAGCACATCATGCTTTCTTCTTTGTCTTTACAAACGCTTTTGCTCGTTCGTGTAATTTATTCTATTTAGAATATTCGGTTCTGAATCATAATGCAACATTTGGAAATGCATGGATGTATCGACTGATTGTATAATATGGAGAGATATAAATGTTTTCATCTTTTGTGCTGTGTTTGATTAAAAATATCTCTGAAAAAACTCAATATTTCATTAGAGATATCGAAAGAACATCAATGTGTAACAGCTTTAAGAGAATCAGAACTTACGAACCATGTGTATTTGGTTTTATATTTTTTAATACATTGTATGGATTTGAATCAACTATTTATATTACAAAACAATTTGAGGTTTTCTGCTACTTGTGTTTGTTGTCTTTGACAAAATACCACCTGTTTTTAAAACTGTGCCAAAATAATTGTAAAGAAAAAAGCAGTTAAAGGTAAAAAACGAGATAATGCAGAATGGTATCAACCCTATCCTGTCATTCTCAGATTGAAGCCAATAACCTTTTTCACAAAATGTCAAACTATTATCTTAAATGACTGAGTGTAGGGTTTAAAGTTCTGCTTTGAAATTATAGCAAACAATCTTCTTTTTAAGGTGTACATAAATAGTATTCACTCTCCAGAAAAGCTATACATTATTAAAAGTATCCCCTCATAAAATATAGACAAAATAAAACGGATATATTTCCTTGAACTCAAAGTGGATGTTGTGTTGAGTGTGTACATACACGCATTGTGCTTTGTGGAACACAGTGTGGGCTTTTTCTTTCATAAAAAAAGAAAAGAAGCACCACCCACATTAATTAGCGGCGGTCAGCATCAAAGCGCTGGTGTCATCCAGCTGAAGGTGAACAAAGACGGAGACATACATGGCAGACACCAGGGCTCAAGTGCAGGCTGGGGGGTTAATAAGAGGAAATGGAAGCCGGGCTACGAGGATCCATACAATATATGAAGCTGGAATTGACTTTTATTAAACATCCCATAAAGCCCCGACGATCATGAGATGAAGGAGGTTCTTTCATCATAGCTGAAGAATTATTACGGTTATTAATTTTCTCATATCAAAGGTCTGTGCATCAACACTAGTGTAGTAGATTTTATTGGCAGATTAAGACTCTTCTCATGTTGACATTTTGATATGTCACAGGATGAAAATCTCAGGTGGAATTAATAAAATGAATGATGGCTGTGCTCCATTTTGCATGTGGGCACACTGCTTCGTACGATTATTTACTGAATATGTCATTAATGAAAGCACAAATTATGCGATGGAAATAGTTTTCTACAAAAGTAATTGACAGGTCAGCGAGGCTTCCTCAATTTGATTCAAATAATGGGGAGGGCTTCAAAATAAAAATATGAAAGATCCCATTATATTTGCAACATAGGACTTTGTTTTCACAATCTAGTAGTTTCATTTACAATACATCATTGAAAAGTGAACATTAAAAGAGACGGTGAAGACATAGAGATTCATAAAGTAGCATTTTGGAAGGCATGAACTGCAATCTCTTTAAGATATATCACTAAAAAAGTATATTTCATTTAGTGTATTTATTTTCAGAGTTAGCCAACACAACAGTTAGCTTGTTTTCAGGAGCCCTGAAAGACTTTTAAGATAACAGCAAGAAGGGATTTGAACTGGGGGGGGGGCTTCATTTTTTTCATTATAGTATATCGTTGTGAATTGGTTTCTCCCAAACAAGCCTTCAGGGGTGTCACTGTTTGAAAAATGACCCTTGAAAAAACTGAATGAGGATGGAATGATGGAACAGATGGTACAGACTGCAGGGAGCACTCGCTCCACACAAACAAATCAATCAAACAGCATCATGTAGAGACATTGCCCTTCAAGTTCTGATAAGACCAAAGAAAAAATTAAAATAAAAAGGAGGATGTGCAACTAACATTACAAGGTGAAAGGTTGCAGTCCTCTACGCCTTTGGTTTAATCAACACAGTGTGACACAACAGGGAACATTTGCAGCACTGAGAAATACATTCTGGAGACACAATGAATCCATGCAATAGTGTAGATGTGTTGAGTTTGAAAACAGCCAAATGCAAATATAATTCGAACGCAAAAACAACAATCTCAGCCCCCGTGCGGAGGACACACGTTCGAATCCGGCCTGGGATGTCATCTTCCGGCTCCCCTTTCAACTCTCCATCTCTTCAATAAAGGCACTGGTAGCCCAAAATATTAATACATAATAATAATAGTAATGTAGTATAATGTAACGAAGACAAACCTCATGCACAATTTATATTCTGTTGACCCCATCATCATGGCTTGCAGATTCAGCCTAAAACAATAATGGTGACCACAACAGAAAGGCCCCTCCTCATCATCAGGCAAATCACATACCATAAGACTAGTTAACAATCCACCACTTGCAACACCCCAGAGCCTGCACAGGGACCACTGAGGATCATTTGGAGCCTGTGCTGGTTTCTAGAGACACTGCTGCTACTAGTTTAGCAATGAGCTCCAGGGAAGGCCAGGGATGTGTTAAGAAAAGCAGGGTGGGAGGGTTATTTTAGAAATCACCAGTTGCATGTACAAAAAAAATTAAACCTTATCTGAGGATCACGTTATAAAAGTATTAAACCGATAACTTTCTGTTCCTTTTTTTGTATCCTGTTACATGTAATCTGTTACTCTCCAAGCTTGTTGATAACAGTTAGCTGTGAAGTTAATGGCAGTGATTATGAAGGTGGCCTCCTCATTAGCTCTTAACAGAGCTCCTGCCTAATCAATGTCTATTTAGTCCATGCCCTCCGGCCATCGCCATGGTTTCCCGGCAACATGGAGGAGAAACCTGGTAACCAGGGAAGAGTGGCTCTCCTCACAACTGAGCTCGCTCCTCTCTTTTCCTTCAGTGTCATTACCTCTCTTTCTCTCTCTGAGTATCTTCCAATGTCTGAGTAATCACTCCCCACCGCTGCCTCTCATTTTCTTCATCAGTGTCTGTTGCAGTTTAATCCTTGTGGTGGTTTGTTTCCCCCCTCTCCACTCTCTCAGTAATTGTCTTTATTCAATTCATCGTGCGATCTGTCCATCATGTAGCCTACTGTTCTAGCAAAGCATAGCCCACACTAGCCTATATGAAGATGATTGATGGTTATGTCACTGGTGTTCTTCCAATTTAGTTTTCATCACCCAACATGAAAACCAGCAGCCTCCAGTATCTGCTCGCTTAAAAACAAAACAAATGGTGTTCATCTTCAATCTGAAATATCACAAATAGAAAGGTCCCTCCATTTTATTAACTTTGAGCCAGTTGGATTGCATCATGTGTGTTGATGTGTTTCCTTGTTCCCTTATCCCAAGGTCCACAAATAGCAGCAAGAAAGAGGTCACAAGAGTCTGACCTCAACCCATCACCCACTGCATAAACTACGCCTGCTGTTTACACAGTTATACTTCCTCCTTTCTATTGATACTAAAGCACTACAGCAGCTGTATAATGTGTTACACTGAAGTGAAGTGTTGACTTTCATTAAATGTATTATGTCAACAGATTTCACATAACTGCACCGGAGGCATGTAGGCTACGACGAAGCCGGTTCAACATAACCTGGATATGTTTGAGTTACCCGGTTTACCTCATCCAAAACAAACGCGCTCTCGCTAAACGGTCCTACGACGCTGGTTATCAACTCGTTAACTCAAGCCAGCTTTGCCCTATCTAATTAGGTGCGTGTTAACATGAAAGGGGTGGTATTTGGAGCGATCGACCAATCACAAACATGGACAAGCGTACTGACCAACACATCCTCACTCCCAGGTCGGCCTATGTTGACGTTATGTCAAGTCCCCTGTCGGCTTTTTCCAACGCAAGGGGGGGGGGGGGCCTTAGCGTCCATTTTCAACGCAAGGGGGGGGCCCTTAGCGTCCATTTTCAGCTTTCCGGGATGTCCATATGCTTCTATGGACGCTCATGGAAGCACGGCATTCGTTTGTGTCGGCTGCCCTTAAAGGCAATGTGAGCGTCCATTCTCATTGGATAACGGAGAATTGTACACCCGGAAGTAAGTATTCCCCTTACTGTCGATTGATTTTACAGTGATATCTGCACTACTCATCGACTAAAAAACACCAGATTATCCTTGTTAATTACACAACATTGATTGGTTTAAATTGTGTGCAATGCTTTTGTATTTTTCCCCTTCGATTCGGAGAAACAAATGTTTTTTCGGAGTAAAGGATGGCAGAAGACACTACACTACCCAGAATCCCCAGCTATCGTTTGGACTACACCATGTGCTCTGTTTGACAAACCCCATGATAGTCCTCAAGCTCTGTGATTGGAGAGTGTGCTCCGAGGGTTACGCCGAGCCTCGAACAGCACTTGAAATGGGATGGAATCACGGCAGACTGTCCAAAACTGGATTTGAACGGGTCCACCGCGTCCCCCCTCTCCCACCCTGTCCCCAGAACTACAAATGCTGGCTATTCTGTTTCGCAACATGTTCTGTATCTATGGCACGTCTCTACTGGGAGTTGTAGTTTTAAAAGACGTTTTCGTATTTCCCATAATAAGAAGTTGCCAGTATTAAACTGTGTACATCCCTGGAGGTTTAGGGGATAGGAAACACTCACATTTAAAACATATAATTAATAAATGGGTGAAAATTGCTTGTGCCCATAATGGGCAGCATTAATATATATATACACACATGCCAGCTAAGGTCAGAAGAGCTTTATTTAACAGCTGGTCTTATGTTTGTGACCCCTGTTGTTAATTGATAACATTACATCACATTACATTAATTGATAAGCCTGAAACATGCACTTGTTAAGGTTCAGAGGCACATTTTGCAAATATGGCAGTAGCCATCGATCAGCTTAAGATAAGATATACTTTATTGATCTCAAGTTGGAACATTTGCGTTACATCAGCATGTGTAACAGTTAAATATGCAGTGGTGTTTATTTGTAAATCATTTAGTATAATCACACAAATTCTGTGTTTTATATTCAACAATTCTGTGTTCTTTATTTATTGATTGTTCAATACCTGACAAGGTCGGAGATGAAATATCTACATACATCTTATAAGAGTATAATACATTATGTATAATATCAGTTAAAATAAGTGCTTCAACATAGTTAACATTGCTGGAGGTACGCACAAATACTGATAGATGTCTTGTAATGCACTATTGAGGAACCTGCGACCCAAGTTTTTCATTCAATGCATAACTACACCATAGTTGTGTAGGCCTATATGATATGTCAATAAACCTTAGAAAATCTTGAAATCTTGAAAGGGATGTGCAAAATAGTCATTATATACAGTCTTTAATGAACTATTAGTAGAGAATAACGAGTAATTAATATACTTTATAGGAATCCTATTAATATCTAATAATAAAAATAATGAAATTCAATAACATGCTTTAACCACTAGGTGTCCCTTTATATCAGCTGTGCACCTTTTTGGTGTAAATACAGCTTATCTACCAATTGGATCAAATATAAAAGTCAGCCGAATTAGTGTTGATACTGCAAGGAGACGTATTGTGTGAAAATAAATGTAAGATGTTGTTTAATGGCTGATATATTTATGATCCACGTCACGTTTTCAGTTCCTCATGTTTGTCTAGAAGTCTTCTCATCAGGGCTCTATAAATAGAGAACTACGGCAGATATGTAATATTTAATGCAGCCGAACCGTGTATTACAATGCCGTTATGTGATGACTTCCAAAGAGAAAAGCAAGCACACTCGGAATAAAGTATTATTGTATTTTTTTTAAATGTTTTCGGTCTGTTTCCGTTATTTGTTAATGACGATGTGCTGTGAGATGTGAGACTGGAATTGCACAGGGGGAAATAACGTAGGCTATCTTTAGATGCGGATTTTGTTAAACTAATATGTTTGCGCTGTGGACCAACACTATACATTGACGGGGAAGGGGGTAGCAATAAAGATAACACCATTAAACAGTTACACAACATAACAGAAATAATATCGATAGCAGCGTCCCTAGCAACCACCTTGGTAACAATGAAAACGTTATGGACGCAATTTCCTGAAGTAATCTTCGTAATAACTAGCAAACTAAAGATCATGTACATCCACTGCACACATAATCTGAAATAACAACTCATATTTCTCTCATCAAATGACATCAAAACGCATTTTAATGGCCAAACTAACTTTAAAATAGGCATTTTCCATCGAGAATAAAACGAAGTTCGGCCATGTTTTTTTTTTCTGCAGGGAGAAATTTGAAGATCACGTGACGTCCAACAGAGCACATGGTGTAGTCCAAACGATAGCTGGGGATTCTGGGTAGTGTAGTGTCTTCTGCCATCCTTTACTCCGAAAACATATTTGTTTCTCCGAATCGAAGGGGAAAAATACAAAAGCATTGCACACAATTTAAACCAATCAATGTTGTGTAATTAACAAGGATAATCTGGTGTTTTTTAGTCGATGAGTAGTGCATATATCACTGTAAAATCAATCGACAGTAAGGGGAATACTTACTTCCGGGTGTACAATTCTCCGTTATCCAATGAGAATGGACGCTCACATTGCCTTTAAGGGCAGCCGACACAAACGAATGCCGTGCTTCCATGAGCGTCCATAGAATCATATGGACATCCCGGAAAGCTGAAAATGGACGCTAAGGGCCCCCCCCCTTGCGTTGAAAATGGACGCTAAGGCCCCCCCCTTGCGTTGGAAAAAGCCGACAGGGGACTTGACATAACGTCAACATAGGCCGACCTGGGAGTGAGGATGTGTTGTACTGACAGCGCAGCGCGTCATACTTCCTGAATGAAAAGTCAACTATAATATTAGACATATGAAGACGTTAAACTTTAAACATCCATGACTTAAACACTTTATCCACGATAAAAACCACATAGTTGCACCTGCAAGATGAATACAGCTGGTAAAAGAAAAAGTGTTTGAATGCGTACATTAACAGGTTTATGATATCACTAAGACACGAGTGGATCTGACTTTAATTACATTTGACTCGAGTGTTTCGTCAACTTAATGTGTTGCTTAAAATAATACTTCTGCATACAGTATGTGACACTGTAAGTGTTGCACGGCCAGATACGGCTCAAGAAGCTGACTCAGATAAAGAAATATATGATACATTATGATGTGATATGAATGATAATGGGACACATCGACGTCAGCACTCACAGTGCCACGGAGTGCGGACTGTAGCCTACGTAATGTTACTTTGATCCGGTTACTTGTGTTGTGGCAGATCTTTAAGTAAGCTTTCTTAACGCTAATGTTATAATCAGATTGCTCTGAAGATTGCTCTGATTTCTGCTGCCCGTCTTTCCTGCAACGGCAGTTTCCTTTCTCCTGTAATATGACTTGATCGCTTTAAACTCCGCACACTGAGCTCTGATTGGTCAGCAGGCGGTGCTTTCACTGACTTGATCTCTTTAGCCTGCAACCTAACCTGCTCCGGACCAGGGGGGTATACTACGAAGCAGGATTTTCGTTTAGCAAGATAACTTCTGGGATTTCCGGTACTACGAAGCTGGTTCACTTTTTAGCGGGCTAGATCTCCATAGTGACTTATTCTATGGGATTAGTTTTGTATCATAAAATAAAGCAACACTTTTTCAGAATAAAGCAAAACTATGAGTTTAAAAGAAAAAAAAACGGAGTCAAGCAAAATAAAATACATTTCAAAAATAAAACTATAAGTTGCAAACAAATCATTTGTGTAATCATGTAAACTATAAGTATTTTTTCTTTGTTTTAACATAGGTTTCTGTTTGCAGTTCTTGTTTCTTCTTTCTCAATGATCAGACTTTTGCTCTCGCTGCAGCTTTCTCTTTTGCGCTCCCTCATTTTTTGTTTGAGATTCTGACACAAACCTCCCAGGTGGGCGGGACTTTCAGGGGTGTGTCCCCATTGGCTACTCAGTTTTTGAGTGACAGCCCAGTCCTCCAGCGATTGTACAGTGCAGGCAGCTGCGGTGCGGTAGCTAGCTGAGCGTGGACAGAAGACCCCCAGAAGAACCAGCATTTCAATTATTATAATACTACAAGTGAAAATATATGTAAGTATTGATCATTTGTGTTGTTTGTTACGGTGGCCCTGAAGTGCAAGACACTACAGCATTTCAGAAAACACAACAGCATTTCAGAAAACACAACAGCATTTCACAAAACACAACAGCATTTCACAAAACACAACAGCATTTCACAAAACGCCACAGCATTTCAGAAAACGCCACAGCATTTCAGAAAACAGAACAGCATTTCACAAAACGCCACAGCATTTCAGAAAACGCCACAGCATTTCAGAAAACGCCACAGCATTTCACATTGGACGGAAAGGGTATTCCTTTAGTGATGTTTGTGATTGGACAGAGCCAGCCAGAGAAGCACTGCTGTGATTGGTTGTTTTTGCTGCCAGTCAAGAAATGACGCTTCGTGATTCGTGACACCCGACAGTGAAATATGTCCCAACACATCAGCCGTTAGCCGTTAGCACAAACTCAGAGCTCACAGGCACAGCTCCTCATATCTGTTCAGAAACTGGACAAAAGTTAAACATGTACAAACCACAGACTGTCTATGTCATGGCGAATACAGTCGCTGCTTTATTTATGTCTGTATGACGTTGTTGTGAGTGTGGACGGAGCAGCTACAGGTTAGTTTAGCCTGATGGATCCGATTCCATTCAGAAAACACGCATTTTAAAAGCTTTTCACCTGCCGTCTTGTCTGCAGACTTGTCAAAGCGTTAATTCATGGCTTTTACTAACCGGTATCAGTATGTTGTTACTTCGGCATCACTTTGAAACGTGTATTACAATTAAATCACGGTCAAATATGTTCATTTTGTTGTAGTTGGTATCTCCCATAGCATTTACATGGAGATACGCCCCGCCCCCTCTCAGCGCCTCTTGTTTGAATGACAGGAGCAAAACAGCTGACAGCCGCGGTGAAACTCGAGCGATTAGAGCGATGCGAATATTGGGTAGTCTACCATAGTATTTACATGGAGATAAGCCCCTTAAAAACCATGAATTAATAAAGCATTCATTCTGTGTTTACTCCTGTCATTCAAACAAGACGCTGGAGAGGGGGCGGGCCGTATCTCCATGTAAATCCTATCGGAATCAGATCGATCAGGCTAAACTAACCTGTAGCTGCTCCGTCCACACTCACAACAACGTCATACAGACATAAATAAAGCAGCGACTGTATTTACCATGACATAAACAGTCTGTGTTTTGTATATGTTGAACTTTTGTCCAGTTTCTGAACAGATATGAGGAGCTGTGAGCTCTGAGTGTGTGCTAACAGCTAACGGCTGATGTGTTGGGCCAATGACGAAGCGTCATTTCTTGACTGGCAGCAAAACAACCAATCACAGCAGTGCTTCTATGGCTGGCTCTGTCCAATCACAAACAAGAAGTGTTCTCCCTAAGGAATACCCTTTCCGTCCAATGTGAAATGCTGTGGTGTTTTCTGAAATGCTGTTGTGTTTTCTGAAATGCTGTGGTGTTTTGTGAAATGCTGTAGTGTTTTGTGAAATGCTGTTGTGTTTTGTGAAATGCTGTGGGGTTTTGTGAAATGCTGTAGTGTTTTGTGAAATGCTGTTGTGTTTTGTGAAATGCTGTGGCGTTTTGTGAAATGCTGTGGTGTCTTGCACTTCAGGGCCACCGTAGTTTGTGCTATACGGTCTGTTTCTTTATTGTGTTAAGTGAGAAGTAAAGCTGTGCTATGAAAGTTAGCTTGTGCTACCTTTAGATCCATAACAATGCAAGCTAAGTAGCCTATAACAGTTAGCTACATAGCTAGCAGTGAGTGAGCGTTCAGACACGAGGGTTGCGTTCCGATAATCCAAAAATCAGCTCCTAAATTCTAACCCTATCTCCTATTCCTTGACCTCTGAGTGAAACGTCACGGGGTTAAGGGGTAGTGGATAGGAGAATTCAAAAGGACTTAGGAGAAGAGACCGCGGTACTTTAGAGAATCCGAATGCACTTTCACTATCCAACGTGTTTATGATGCGCCAGCGGACGTCATTGTGTGCGTCTGCTGCTGCTGTGGGGGGAACTATGGAAACTACAGTTTTCTATACAGCGGACTACAACATGGATGTTTAATAAGAACGACGGACTCATCTAGAGACTGCACCGTGCTCTGATGCTGTTGTTTTATGCTTTATGAACAACAGAGAAACATATTCTTCATGACCAAAGTTGGAATTGAAATAAAAAAGTGAAATGTATGCTCGTCACCCCTCCGGTCCACATTCATACAAATGATCCCAATACGTATGAACAATGAAAATATCTTAAAATCAATACAAATGTATTTATTATAAACATTAGTCTTTAACACCTATCACTGTGTATATCACCATTCAAACATCTTTTAAAAGTTGAACAAACCCCACACAGCTCAGTGAAATGTTGACTTTATTTGATCATTTCAGTAAAAACTAACGTTCATATTTCTCTTTTTGATTATAATACTGATGAACGTTCAAAACAAAGCACTTTGGCAACTTACCACATACGTTTTAAAATGCTTAATAAGCACCGTAACTTTCATGATATAATTTCTCCGTCATAATCGTTTGTGTCCGTGAACGGCCGACTGTTGTGTGACGTCAAATGCTGCGGCTGCAATGCATTGTGGGGCAGCATTTTCTCCTCTCCTTTCGGTTAGGGAGGTCCAGTGGTTCCTAAGCTAAAGGAGGTTATAAAGGAAGTTTGAAACCTCCTTTCCTATCATTCTAGAGAATTGGAACGGCACTTATCATGGCTGCCACTGAGGGACTTCCGGGTCATTTCACTCCGTTAGGAAGGTTCCTAAGCTAAATGGACTATTCGACTGCAGCCCGGCGCACACACTCAAACAGACTCGTGTGCCTGACTCTACCAACAGGCTTTCATGATTCTGTTTAGATATGCAAGTATAAGCCATGATAGCTTATTTTATTAACACGCTAATTTGATATGAAAATCAATGAAGGCTGAGTTAACTTTGTAGGAAAACCTACCGTCCATGACTGCCCCTGAGCTGTGTTTTATTTGTTAACTTCATATTTTTCATTTCCTAAAACCTTTATTTTCCTCTCATATTAACAGTATGGATCATTGAGACAGCGTGGCGTCCAGAGTCTTATCCCGTTTTCTCACTTCCTCTGAGGGGACAGCACGGAGGGGGGGCATGAAGAAAGAACTGCACCAGCTTCATCCACGCTGGCGTTACTGTTATCACTGGCTCAGTGTCATTTCATTTGACCAAATGTCTTTACATATACATTTAATAGATGTTATTATTATCCACCTTTTTGTTTTATGTCCTTTTATTTAAAACATTCTTTGAGACTAATCTTCTGGTTCAAATTTCAATAAATGTAATTTGTATAATCACTCTTTTGTCTTTATTCTACATGAAAATGTTAGAGATTCCATTCAAATCTGTTGATTATTCATATCTTCCTCAGGCTAGGAATAGTATGTCGAATTTGTAATGCTAAATGTATATAATTTTCTCACAGGATATAGAATGAAACAACACCGGTTTTATCCATTGTGTATGAATGCTTCAGCTCTTCAGACCAACATAGTAAGATGTGAGCATGTTCCTAATTGTGTTGGTATGCAGCCTAGGTCTGGTCTGTTTAATAAAGCAAATGTGCCACTTTTATATTGCAGAATTTGTTCAATTAAAGCAGTCTTTAATTGTTTGTCCTAAACATAGCAATATATGCTTTTGAGATGTAACATGTCTTTGAAAAATAATAGTATACAGTTTATATTGTGTTTCACCTTTAGCTTAAAAATACATAGATGTGTTTTTTTAATCTATAAAATAAATAGACAGACACTTTATCAATCCCAAATTGGGAAATTATTTAACAGCAGCAGTGTGTTCAGGTATTCAAATATTTAAAGTTGGAATAAAGTATAAACTACACATCACAAGTATAATGCACTGCAATCCATAAGATAAGTCCGATATGTTCATGAAAACTCCTCAGGAGACACCGACACTAACGTGCCCGAGTGGACTCCGGAGTTTGCTGCATGAGTTGCACTGTATGATCTGTGGTGTAGTGGGCTGTCACTGAAAAGCTGAGTAGCCAATGGGGACACACCCCTGAAAGTCCCGCCCACCTGGGATGTTTGTGTCAAAATCTCAAACAAAAAATGAGGGAGCGCAAACAAGAAGAGCTGCAGCGAGAGCAAAAGTCTGATCATTGAGAAAGAAGAAACAAGAACTGCAAACAAAAATCTATGTTAAAACAAAGAACAAATACTTATAGTTTACATGATTACACAAATGATTTGTTTGCAACTTATAGTTTTATTTTTGAAATTTATTTTATTTTTGCTTGACTTTTTTCTTTTAAACTCATAGTTTTGCTTTATTCTGAGAACGTGTTGCTTTATCTTTATGATACAAAACTAATCCCATATATCCTGACCTAGTCTGTGCTCCGAAACAGGATAGGTTCCAGGTTAAGAGATCAACTCAGTGAAAGCACCGCCTGCTGACCAATCAGAGCTCAGTGTGCGGAGTTTAAAGCTATCAAGTCATATTACAGGAGAAAGGAAATACAGTTTAGACTGCCGTTGCAGGAAAGACGGCCGGCCAAAATCACCGACTGTGTGAACGTGAAAATGAATAGAACATCACCTCCCATCTTCAGAGCAATCTGACTATTATAACTATTATACTATTATTATACTATTATGTTAAGAAAGCTTACTTAAATATCTGCCACAACATAAGTAACCGGATCAAAGTAACATTAAGTACAGTCCGCGGCACTGTGAGTGCAGACGTCGATGTGTCCCATTATCATTCATATATCACATCATATCACATCATAATGTATCATATATTTCCTTATCTGAGTCAGCTGAGCCGTATCTGGCATGTGCAACACTCACAGTGTCATATCGTATGCATAAGTATTATTTTAAGCAACACATTAAAGAGCCTGTGACAGCCTCCCAACAACTGTTGGGCTACTAGTCATCTCGAACCGTCAGTTTAAAAAAGAAAAAGCGATACCGTTCCGATAAATATCAATAATTTCGAACATCGCGGGGAAATTCCTTCGACTCATTTTGAAGTTTTTTGGGGAAGCCGGAAGTGACGTCAATGCGGGAACGCTTCACTGTGCGGCGAGAGAGCCAAACACGGACAAAGTGTGTTGTTATGCGTAGAAATGGTGAATTACTGAGTTTAGGCTCGTTAATAACGTTTTAATGAAGTTGACTACAGTATATTCATAGTTGTCAGTGGTTTCATGTCAAGTCGGCGAACATAAACATAAATGATCGTGGTGAAGATGATGATTAAATTAGGATTAAAATCGGTAGTGAGAGCTGCTGAATTTCCTCCCGTCGGATGTGATATAAAAACAAATCAATTATTTTTGTAGTTGTAAACTCACGTGGATGAAACTACATTTATTGGTGCTTTCATGTCAATTCGGCGAACATATGATCGTTTGTTTGAGCCGGTCTGCATTTCCTGATGAGAAAACAAACCGATGCTTTTTGTAGTTGTAGTACACCAACATGGATTAAACGTGTGTTTTAATGGATAAAATGCACGGATTATTATTATTATTATTATTCCCACTCCGATCGGGACACTAGGTCCACCGTTTCCCCGCAGCAAGGCTCCCCCCGTTGACAGTTTACGTGGGCTGGGCTGGGTGCAGTGGCGGACTGGCCATTGGGACGAATCCCGATGGGCTGGTACCGAAGTGGGCCGGTCGGATAAGACACTAGCACATCCCCCACTCCCCCCGTTGACAATTTACTAGCGGTACCGAAGTGGGCCGGTCGAGAGTCCCGGGATGATTTTTAGTCCCAGTCCACCACTGGCTACATGACCGTATTATCGCCCATATTGACGCACCTAATTCCTAAACTTCAAACAGATACAACATAAACCGATCCTTCAGCCTCATATGAGCTCTCAGACACGTTCAAAATTAAACTGTCATCGCTGTCTGAGCTTGCTGCTGTGTGCACCATCGTGCGTTTACATGCAGATGCTGGGATCCTGAATGGTGCAGCTGGCAGCTTTGGCGGGACTTGAAGAATCCCCAAGAAGATCCAAAAAATGGTCAACATTGAAGGGCAGATTAATGGTTATCAAAGTACAAATATCCAAAATCAGTTCAGTAACAGTTTTCAAGGGGACAATATTTACTCAAATTGATGGGTTTGGATGATGGGGGGAAACCCGTGTCACAGGCTCTTTAAGTTGACGAAACACTCGAGTCAAATGTAATTAAGGTCAGATTCACTCGTGTCTTGGACGAGGCAGTGATATCATAAACCTGTTAATGTCTGAGGTCTGAGTCCGACCCTTATCAATTAACTACAGGGGTCCCTCAGGGCTCTGTTCTTGGTCCCCTCCTCTTCTCCCTGTACACAAACTCCCTCAGATCTGTCATTAGCCCGCATGGTTTTTCGTACCACTGCTACGCTGACGACACCCAATTAATTCTGTCCTTTCCCCGCTCAGAGACCCAGGTCGTCGCACGCATCTCTGCTTGTCTAGCTGACATCTCTCAGTGGATGTCTGCTCATCACCTCAAGCTCAACCTTGACAAGACTGAGCTGCTTTTCCTTCCGGGAAAAGATTGTCCCACTCTTGACCTGACTATCAACATCGGCACCTGTGTTGTTTCCCCGACTCAGACTGCAAGGAATCTGGGTGTGACCCTAGATAACAAACTGTCCTTCACTGCAAACATCGCTGCTACAACACGTTGCTGCAGATACACGCTTTACAACATCAGGAAGATACGTCCCCAGCTGACACAGAAAGCGACGCAGGTTCTGGTCCAGGCTCTCGTCATCTCACGCCGAGACTACTGCAACTCCCTCCTGGCTGGTCTACCTGCATGTGCCATCCGACCTCTGCAGCTCACCCAGAATGCAGCGGCTCGTCTGGTCTTCAACCTTCCTAAATTTTCCCACACCACTCCGCTCCTCCGCTCCCTTCACTGGCTTCCGGTAACTGCTAGAATCCACTTCAAGACACTGGTACTTGCTTACCATGCTGCGAATGGATCTGGCCCTTCGTACATCCAGGACATGGTTAAACTGTACACCCCAGCGCGTGCACTACGCTCTGCATCAGCCAAACGACTCGCTGCACCCTCGCTCCGAGGGGGACCCAAGTTCCCATCAGCAAAAACACGTGGGTTTGCTATCCTGGCTCCAAGAAGGTGGAATGAGCTCCCCATTGACATCAGGACAGCAGATAGCTTGCACATCTTCCGGCGCAGACTGAAAACTCATCTCTTTCGACTCCACTTCGAGCGATAGAATTATTAACAAAGCACTTATATACTAATAAAGGATTGGCTTATCTATAGCCAGTTGAGTAGCATTTGAAATGTTTGACTATGAAACCTGATTTACTTATATGATTCTGTTTTCTTCAAGGTTGTGTCTTCCTGGTTGAATGTACTTATTGTAAGTCGCTTTGGATAAAAGCGTCAGCTAAATGCAATGTAATGTAATGTAATGTACGCATTCAAACGCTTGTTCTGTTACCAGCTGTATTCACCTTGCAGGTGCAGCTATGTGGCTTTTATCCTGGATAAAGTGTTTAAGTCATGGATGTTTAAAGTTTAACTTCTTCATATTTGACTAATATTATAGTTGACTTTTCATTCAGGAAGTATGACGCTGCGCTGTCAGTATGCTTCTCCATATTTGTGATTGGTCGAATGCTCCAGATACCAGCCCTTTCAGGTGAACGCGCATCTAACTAGATAGGACACGGCTGGCTTGAGCGAACGAGTTGATAGCCAGCGTTGTAGGACAGTTTAGCGAGAGCGGCTTCGTTTTGGATTAAGTCAACCGGATAACTCAAAACATATCCAGGATAGGTTGAACTAGATTCGTAGTATACCCCCCAGGTTAACCGCTCAGCATAAGTTACCATGGAGATCTAGCCTGCTAAGAAGTGAACCAGCGTCGTAGGACTGGAAACCCAGAGTTTTCCCTGAAGTTAGCTCGCTAAGCGAAAATCCGGCTTCGTCGTACAGGCCTCTGGTGAGTTGAAAGCAATAATATTACGTTTAAATAAAACATAATAGGTTCAACTTAATATTATTAATTAAAGTCAACTTTTCAGAATTACTTTTACTATCCCAAATGTTGAGATTTTTCACACCTAGAGTGACCTGTAATTTGAATCAAGGTAAGAGTCCATTTAGCATTGTCGCCTCTGATGGCATCTTATCCCATTCCCGAATGCATCGGCTTTGTGGGTATTTGCCAGAAGCGGTTTAAATAGTTTTGATCCAGTTCTTATAACACAGATTTATTTTCACATCTCTGTCATTCTAACAAAATATTTTAATCAGATAAAGTATTTTAGTTATATCTTGAATTCTCAGAGTAAGGAATTGAGAAAATGTTAGCGGTAGCTCATCTCGCAGCTAACTTTGTGCGTCCGTCTCTCGAATGGCTCATTGTAAAAACCTCCTGAACAATCATCAATAAAGGAATCCTATCCATCTTCCGCCATTGCTATATGTGTTTTTTTATTGACAGACCCTTGGCAGTAGAAAACTACATAACGTACTATTTTCTGTGAACTTCAGCATGACTTCAGCAAGTCATATGAAGTATGGATTTGCAGATGAGAAATGGAAATGTCTTAAAGGTCCCCTATTATACTTATACCATCAATATAATATAGTTCTCAGTTATATAGAAAGCATGTCTCTGAAGTGTTTGGCTCGAATTACCAAACAGATCATGCATTGTTGCCATAAACCCCTCTGTTTCAGACCTGTTTCAAAAGTGCTGATTCTGTGTTTGTTACTTTTGATGAAAATAAGGAGCCACTCCCCACGCCCCCCTGAGAGATATTTGGTTAAAAAAAACACAATGGTGCTCTAGGAGGAGATTCAGGTGATAAAGTGGGCGGGGTTACCTTGGTTGGGGATTGGCTAATGGTTACACAAGCCAAAAAAACATGATGACATCCCAAAGTGGCCAAAATATGATCAGCTCATTTTCAGGTTTTTATATAGATGGATCAGGACAAAAAGAGAGCGAATATTTGTTCCTGAAACTTTCAGAATCTCTTAACAGAGAGGGGAGTATTACTTGTGTATAAAAGACATAAAAAAGTGGATTTTGCATAATAGGTGACCTTTAAGTTTGTAAATGTTGTACAAGTATATGTGTACAGGTCTCTAAATGAGGAGAAGGAGTCCACTAAGTGCTGATAGAGGTTTTAGTTCCCCACAAGTCTCCCAGCAGCTGTATCAGGTGACATACTGGAGGTTTAATGCAGAGTGGCTGTTTGCAAATAATACCTACATATGTAACAATGAGGCCAGAAAAAGAAATATACTTGGATCTGACCATTTAAGCAGTTTTTCAGACGAGCTACTGGAATAATAGTGCAGTATGTCAATTGGGAGATGTCTATCGAAATTACAAAATCTATCACATGTCCCTAAAGCATATTTAAACCATCTACACAGATTATGATACAGATGTATGGAAAAACGTATATTTCTAAAACTATAATATCAACAAATGTATATTTTGGGAAAGTGGACAATATAGGATTATATATTTAACTGCTATTGAAGGGTTTAGTGTAACTATCCTTTTGTGTGATTGTTTTTACCAGCAATGAGAGCAGCTGAAACCCAAAGCCAAGGAGATCCCAAGCTACGGGCAAGGGAAATATCAGGGTCAAGAGTTGAACATCTGCAACAGAACATCGGCAGGAAAGGATATCAGAAAAAACTTGTCGAGGATTAAAATGAAGTGTCTTCGAATGTGTATCCCCCTCGCGCCGATCACTCCAATATGAAAACTAGCACAAGTTGCCCATTATGTTATACTGTCACGTAATGTGATCACTATAATGTGGTGCAGTGCTGACATATTTTTGTAAGCCAACCCGAAAGTTAGCATTGCAAGGGTCAACACATCCTCACTCCCAGGTCGGCCTATGTTGACGTTATGGCAAGGTCCCCTGTCGGCTTTTTCCAACGCAAGAAGGTGGGCGGCCCTTAGCGTACATTTTCAACTTTCCGGGATGTCCATAGGCTTCTATATAGCTCCCTAAACGTATGTTGTAGACGACTTGAGATCACAAGCGAATGCTACCCGCAGATCTATTCTCACAGCGTTTATCAACCATTTTCTTACTCAATATCAAGCCACACTTATTGTTTTTACTTCTTTATTTAATTGAATAATGTAGGACTTTTGTTGCCGTCAGTTATGGGGAGAGTAGGGGCTCAGAATACTGAAATCTGTATCTGTATTAATGGACGTGCCGTTGTGCGATTGCGTTGCCAATAATTTACAAACTCTAATACAACCCTAATTATATTTTAAAACATTTTAGAAGGCCTCACGAAATACTTTAATGTAAATTAAAATGTAAATGTGAAGGGATGTGTGTAATGTGGTGATTGACATTATTCACCCACGGATCTATGGGTTGGGGTATTGTTCCGCACGGACATTTTAGTTAACCGGACTTCCTGTTGATGTGAAATACGAAAACATTTTTTAAAAATAAAATACTTTATTCCGAGTTTGCTTGCTTTCTCTTTGAAGGTCCTCACATAACGGCATTGTAATACACGGTTCGGCTGCATTACATATTACATATCTGCCGTAGTTCTCTATTTATAGAGCCCTGATGAGAAGACTTCTAGACAAACGGGAACAACTGCCGCTGAAACTGAATATGTGACATGGATCATAAATATATCAGCAATTAAACAACATCTTCAATTTCTCTTCACAATATAAGTCTCCTTGCAGTATCAATACTAATTCGGCTGACTTTTATATTTGATCCAATCGGTATATTGGTATATTTACACCATAACGGTGCAAAGCTGATAGAAAGGGACACCTGGTGGTTAAAGCACGTTATTGAAATGTATTATTTTTATTATTAGATATGAATAGGAGACACAGACAGGCAAACTAATAAGGCTTTATTTTTTTAAACATTAAAGAATACTTTAGGTTAAGGTCATATTTTGAATAAGAAAAAGCTTGGGGGTATAAATATTAAGCCTGACAAAGTACTAATATATTGCTTTCCTGCAATGTTAACTATTGTATGTTTAAGGCGAGACACGGCAGGCAAAAACATCGTTTTTCAAGTACTGGTCAATTTTGAGATTTTGTGCTTTTTTGATTCTATAACATGTTTTCTTTCAGGCTTTTGGAAGGAAAACGTACAAAATACACATTTAAGTGTTTATTTTACTATAGTTTGTCTAATTGCGTCTGTAGATTTATCCTGAATTCACCAAAAGTTAGCATTCTAACGTAACATAGTACCGCGACAGCTGTGTGCACCATGTCAACAGAGATATCGTTGGAAAGCTGTGTCTCTCCTGCACAATCTCATCGGATCCAAATATGGTCATTTCCTTTGTATCAGCAACCAATCGTGAAAGCACAAAGGGGTCACACAGCCGCCTCCCCTCTTGCGTTGGAAAAAGCCGACACAGGGGACCTTGACATAACGTCAACATAGGCCGACCTGGGAGTGAGGATATGTTGCAAGGGTTCACTCCACGTAAAGCAATGGAATTTTGCCATTGGATTTTGGTATATTGCAGAGAAAACGATCTGTGGCAAACATGTTGTACTGCGGGATAAACTCCACATATTAAAATCACTTTGTGATATTACAAGGATTCATTCTTTTGGCAGAAATGAAAGCTAACCCAAACTACATCAAGGTCGCATGGATGCGCATCACCACCGCTTAACTAAAGACGAACTTGTCGATGTGATGAAGTTCGGTCGTTTTTTAAAGTCACTTGTTAGCAACCGCCGTTTTTATGGCACAAAGAAGCTTCGGCCAATCACAAGTGGGGTAAACAGTAGCGTATTTTCTGTCGGGGAACAAAATGTGAACATATTTTAAACCGCTCTATATTATTTCAGTCTTCAAACCAAAAACGTTAAAAAAACACACTTACTTCGAGACGAGGGAACCGGGTCGGGAGTGGTAAAATGAAGGGCTGTCCCCAATTAGTCGGCTAAAACAGTCTTAGTCGGATAATTTATCATTACTCTATTAGTGTAAAAAAAAAAACTCCATCCATGCGCTGCGTGTGCTTTGACGCGTCAGTAACACTTCATTCAGAGCTGTGCCTGGTCATTAAGTTAATTTTGTCGGGCAGGAAATCTTTAATTATCCCAGACAACCTCTGATTATTCTCATAATCGGAGGAAAACAGCAGCAGTGACTCAGGCAGTAACCTAAGCTTGTTTCAACATATATAGACCTATACTTTATTATAATTCTGACCTCAGAAAAACATAAATTAAAGTTTTCATTTCATGATGAAGACGTGATGCGAGGAGGTATTTTTGGCAACACGCTGATTGTCAGTGATTCCGTTTGCTGTGTAATATTTAAAGGGTTGTTATATTAAGATGTGAATTATAGAATAAATTAACTAAATGTTCCGTGTGCCTTCGCTGATTGTTCTGAAACACAAAGAATGTAGGCAGGCGGACCACACCGTCCGTCCGCTGTGACTCATGCGCTTTCTACGTGTAACATTTAATTTATATTTATATTTCAAAGGTTCGTATACAGTTTTATTTTATATGTTATATTAGCACAACATACCATGATGTTATAACAACGTTTTGCATCAGCCCTTGAAACTGAAACCATTTTGGGAGAAGAAATGTATCAATAATATTAATAATGATAGCTTATCACAAACGTGCTGGATTAGTCGAATAATCGCCTGAATTGACGACTATTGGTCGACTAGAAAGATCTTTAGTCCAGGGCATCCCTAATAAAATGCTCAATCAAAAAAAAAAAATTGGCCATCCCCATTTCCGTTGAGTCTTCTTCGGGGAAAACAAATCTGATCAACAGTCAAAACAATGCTCACACTGAAGCTAAATCCAGGGGATGTTTGGCATTTACACCAAATAGTCTCACTCTCTCTGTTAATCACCTCATGATTAATAAAAAAAAAAATTAATAATCAGATTGAGGCCAGTTTTAAGTAGCATGTATCTCACAGTAATCATCACAGAATCAGTGCTTATTGTGAGGGACCCTCATCAGCACCCCACTGTGTGGTTGTGCCTCACAGTCAGACAGGAGACTGAGACTCTCCTCCTCTGGGGTATCATAGTTTAATGAAGCAGCGTCAGAGAAACTAATGCCCCGGTCACAGCGATGACGCATGAGGTGGAATCCTTGATCCTTTTGCCTGTTTGATTTGCTTTACTGTTGGCCATTAAAGCTGTAAAGAACAATAGAAAGGTGCTGATACAAATCTCCCAAACAATAAACTGTGGTGTTGTGGTGTTGGTGTGTGTGTGTGTGTGTGTGTGTGTGTGTGTGTGTGTGTGTGTGTGTGTGAGAGAGAGACCATGAGGCTCTGTTCCCTGTGAGTCATAGAGGGACGTGGCAGCATATGGATTATGTGCAGTGCTGTCTTCAAGGATGAGAGCTTATATCTCGGTTTCTCCCTTCTCTTCAATGATAAACATGTATTAGATTAACTCCCTCCTTTTGAGCCTATATCCTTCCCTTTCTTAACAGCTCTCCAGATCCTCCAATTCAACTGGTGGGATTTTTCCTTCTCTTTTCGTTTTTCCCCACACTAGAGTCTTTCAGTCTGTGCTTTACTTTGGCTTCTGTCTGTACCAACAACAGCAGCCAGCCAGACTAGCACTGCAAACCTCTTGAAAGACGGAAAGAGGTAATAAATTGTAGCTGTGTCCACACTGTGCCAGTGCAGCAGAGCCAGGCACAGCTCAACAGGTCCAGCCAGGGGGCTGAATTCATCAGTAATGTACGCAGCCAATCGATCAGTTTAGTCAGTGTCCGCGTCTGAGCCTGGCTTCTGTTTCAGCCCCAGTGATGACAACATGCTTACACACACAGAAATGAATAGAGGCAGGAGAAAGAAAGAACGCCAATAATATTTCTACTTAAAACAAGTCATGTTTTTTTTGTGAAGGCAGAAAAAGACTTGTGCAACCTTTATGTCTTTGCGAGACTATAGTAAAGTTGTTAGTATGAATGCATCTTCTAAATGCCTACGCTCGTTAGATACCGTCTACCTACCTTCACTGAAGTTTATTACAAACCTTTAACCCTTACGCACGCCTGCTCCTTGTACGCTCAAGTTGGATGGTCTGCCTTGACCAGCCGTAGACTAAACCAATGGCATATTCTTATGTAGGGCTGTTCTTTGAGTTCTACCACCTTATCTACAGATGTATATCCATTGGAATAGAACAGGAATTTACGGATGATGTTCTCTTGAGCTAGAAATGTGAACTTGTGACCCTTGAGAGCTTTACTCCCTCTCCGACACACACACGTAAACACACACCTGTCGGAGTGTCTTGAGCATCTCCGTGGCCTCGTCCTGCTTGCCCTGCTTGGCCATCAGCATCATCTCCTGGATCATGCTGATGCGGCGCTGGTAAGGCGGCGGCGTCCCTCCACGCCCCAGCCGGTCCCCTGACTTCAGCATGAGGGAGGCCAGGATGTCCCCCCGCTCCCTGGTGGGGGTCCGCTTCCAGCTGTGCTGAGGGCTTGGTCCTCCAGGCTCCTGGCCTTTGGTCTGCTTGGCACCCATGGTGTTGCGTTTAATGTGAACTATGAAAATAACAAGACCAGTCCTACCAAGAAGTCATGCCGAGGCAGGTTTGAGTAATGGTAAGACACTCAAAAAGCCTGCAGATCATATGTTTCGGAAGTTTGGGGCTAAAGTATCTGTGAGTAATACAATTCCAAACTGCGAAGGAAAAATGTTCAGTGTTACAAAGAGGAAGGAAAAGTCCAAGAATACAAAATACTACTCCATAACATTAGGAATTGGAGTTACTAGTTGTCTGCTTTCAGGAACTTGTAAATCCCAGAGAGAGCAGCTCAGGTCGAGAACAGCTCGGAGGATGCTGCATGCAGCATGGCCGCAAAACACGGACACAGCACTCAGGATGCAGGATGCAGGATGCCTTCAGTGCAGACGGCTGCAGCCTCCTATCCCACACGCAACTTCACCACATCTCTAAAATAATGTACCTTCGGCAGCAGGGTTATTTTCCTACTCTTCTCTGATGTTTCCTATTAACAGTAGCTCGGAGGACAAGGAGGAGACGGATCGCAGAAGATGGTGCATGCAGCAGGGCATGGCAATGTTTACGTCTCCTGAAGATCACCGCTGCTCGCTCTGCCCTGTCCTTCCGACGCTGGAAAGGCACGCATAGGCTGAAACAAACCCGCATTCGTCCTTCTCCAAGGTTGAGTCTCCATCCGCTCCGGAGCAGGAAGCAGCCGCACTGGCGTCTCAGTTCGGGGAAGGGGAAGGGGGAAAAATACAAAAGCATTGCACACAATTTAAACCAATCAATGTTGTGTAATTAACAAGGATAATCTGGTGTTTTTTAGTCGATGAGTAGTGCATATATCACTGTAAAATCAATCGACAGTAAGGGGAATACTTACTTCCGGGTGTACAATTCTCCGTTATCCAATGAGAATGGACGCTCACATTGCCTTTAAGGGCAGCCGACACAAACGAATGCCGTGCTTCCATGAGCGTCCATAGAATCATATGGACATCCCGGAAAGCTGAAAATGGACGCTAAGGGCCCCCCCCTTGCGTTGAAAATGGACGCTAAGGCCCCCCCCTTGCGTTGGAAAAAGCCGACAGGGGACTTGACATAACGTCAACATAGGCCGACCTGGGAGTGAGGATGTGTTGTACTGACAGCGCAGCGCGTCATACTTCCTGAATGAAAAGTCAACTATAATATTAGACATATGAAGACGTTAAACTTTAAACATCCATGACTTAAACACTTTATCCACGATAAAAACCACATAGTTGCACCTGCAAGATGAATACAGCTGGTAAAAGAAAAAGTGTTTGAATGCGTACATTAACAGGTTTATGATATCACTAAGACACGAGTGGATCTGACTTTAATTACATTTGACTCGAGTGTTTCGTCAACTTAATGTGTTGCTTAAAATAATACTTCTGCATACAGTATGTGACACTGTAAGTGTTGCACGGCCAGATACGGCTCAAGAAGCTGACTCAGATAAAGAAATATATGATACATTATGATGTGATATGAATGATAATGGGACACATCGACGTCAGCACTCACAGTGCCACGGAGTGCGGACTGTAGCCTACGTAATGTTACTTTGATCCGGTTACTTGTGTTGTGGCAGATCTTTAAGTAAGCTTTCTTAACGCTAATGTTATAATCAGATTGCTCTGAAGATTGCTCTGATTTCTGCTGCCCGTCTTTCCTGCAACGGCAGTTTCCTTTCTCCTGTAATATGACTTGATCGCTTTAAACTCCGCACACTGAGCTCTGATTGGTCAGCAGGCGGTGCTTTCACTGACTTGATCTCTTTAGCCTGCAACCTAACCTGCTCCGGACCAGGGGGGTATACTACGAAGCAGGATTTTCGTTTAGCAAGATAACTTCTGGGATTTCCGGTACTACGAAGCTGGTTCACTTTTTAGCGGGCTAGATCTCCATAGTGACTTATTCTATGGGATTAGTTTTGTATCATAAAATAAAGCAACACTTTTTCAGAATAAAGCAAAACTATGAGTTTAAAAGAAAAAAAAAACGGAGTCAAGCAAAATAAAATACATTTCAAAAATAAAACTATAAGTTGCAAACAAATCATTTGTGTAATCATGTAAACTATAAGTATTTTTTCTTTGTTTTAACATAGGTTTTCTGTTTGCAGTTCTTGTTTCTTCTTTCTCAATGATCAGACTTTTGCTCTCGCTGCAGCTTTCTCTTTTGCGCTCCCTCATTTTTTGTTTGAGATTCTGACACAAACCTCCCAGGTGGGCGGGACTTTCAGGGGTGTGTCCCCATTGGCTACTCAGTTTTTGAGTGACAGCCCAGTCCTCCAGCGATTGTACAGTGCAGGCAGCTGCGGTGCGGTAGCTAGCTGAGCGTGGACAGAAGACCCACAGAAGAACCAGCATTTCAATTATTATAATACTACAAGTGAAAATATATGTAAGTATTGATCATTTGTGTTGTTTGTTACGGTGGCCCTGAAGTGCAAGACACTACAGCATTTCAGAAAACACAACAGCATTTCAGAAAACACAACAGCATTTCACAAAACACAACAGCATTTCACAAAACACAACAGCATTTCACAAACGCCACAGCATTTCAGAAAACGCCACAGCATTTCAGAAAACAGAACAGCATTTCACAAAACGCCACAGCATTTCAGAAAACGCCACAGCATTTCAGAAAACGCCACAGCATTTCACATTGGACGGAAAGGGTATTCCTTTAGTGATGTTTGTGATTGGACAGAGCCAGCCAGAGAAGCACTGCTGTGATTGGTTGTTTTTGCTGCCAGTCAAGAAATGACGCTTCGTGATTCGTGACACCCGACAGTGAAATATGTCCCAACACATCAGCCGTTAGCCGTTAGCACAAACTCAGAGCTCACAGGCACAGCTCCTCATATCTGTTCAGAAACTGGACAAAAGTTAAACATGTACAAACCACAGACTGTCTATGTCATGGCGAATACAGTCGCTGCTTTATTTATGTCTGTATGACGTTGTTGTGAGTGTGGACGGAGCAGCTACAGGTTAGTTTAGCCTGATGGATCCGATTCCATTCAGAAAACACGCATTTTAAAAGCTTTTCACCTGCCGTCTTGTCTGCAGACTTGTCAAAGCGTTAATTCATGGCTTTTACTAACCGGTATCAGTATGTTGTTACTTCGGCATCACTTTGAAACGTGTATTACAATTAAATCACGGTCAAATATGTTCATTTTGTTGTAGTTGGTATCTCCCATAGCATTTACATGGAGATACGCCCCGCCCCCTCTCAGCGCCTCTTGTTTGAATGACAGGAGCAAAAACAGCTGACAGCCGCGGTGAAACTCGAGCGATTAGAGCGATGCGAATATTGGGTAGTCTACCATAGTATTTACATGGAGATAAGCCCCTTAAAAACCATGAATTAATAAAGCATTCATTCTGTGTTTACTCCTGTCATTCAAACAAGACGCTGGAGAGGGGGCGGGCCGTATCTCCATGTAAATCCTATCGGAATCAGATCGATCAGGCTAAACTAACCTGTAGCTGCTCCGTCCACACTCACAACAACGTCATACAGACATAAATAAAGCAGCGACTGTATTTACCATGACATAAACAGTCTGTGTTTTGTATATGTTGAACTTTTGTCCAGTTTCTGAACAGATATGAGGAGCTGTGAGCTCTGAGTGTGTGCTAACAGCTAACGGCTGATGTGTTGGGCCAATGACGAAGCGTCATTTCTTGACTGGCAGCAAAACAACCAATCACAGCAGTGCTTCTATGGCTGGCTCTGTCCAATCACAAACAAGAAGTGTTCTCCCTAAGGAATACCCTTTCCGTCCAATGTGAAATGCTGTGGTGTTTTCTGAAATGCTGTTGTGTTTTCTGAAATGCTGTGGTGTTTTGTGAAATGCTGTAGTGTTTTGTGAAATGCTGTTGTGTTTTGTGAAATGCTGTGGGGTTTTGTGAAATGCTGTAGTGTTTTGTGAAATGCTGTTGTGTTTTGTGAAATGCTGTGGCGTTTTGTGAAATGCTGTGGTGTCTTGCACTTCAGGGCCACCGTAGTTTGTGCTATACGGTCTGTTTCTTTATTGTGTTAAGTGAGAAGTAAAGCTGTGCTATGAAAGTTAGCTTGTGCTACCTTTAGATCCATAACAATGCAAGCTAAGTAGCCTATAACAGTTAGCTACATAGCTAGCAGTGAGTGAGCGTTCAGACACGAGGGTTGCGTTCCGATAATCCAAAAATCAGCTCCTAAATTCTAACCCTATCTCCTATTCCTTGACCTCTGAGTGAAACGTCACGGGGTTAAGGGGTAGTGGATAGGAGAATTCAAAAGGACTTAGGAGAAGAGACCGCGGTACTTTAGAGAATCCGAATGCACTTTCACTATCCAACGTGTTTATGATGCGCCAGCGGACGTCATTGTGTGCGTCTGCTGCTGCTGTGGGGGAACTATGGAAACTACAGTTTTCTATACAGCGGACTACAACATGGATGTTTAATAAGAACGACGGACTCATCTAGAGACTGCACCGTGCTCTGATGCTGTTGTTTTATGCTTTATGAACAACAGAGAAACATATTCTTCATGACCAAAGTTGGAATTGAAATAAAAAAGTGAAATGTATGCTCGTCACCCTCCGGTCCACATTCATACAAATGATCCCAATACGTATGAACAATGAAAATATCTTAAAATCAATACAAATGTATTTATTATAAACATTAGTCTTTAACACCTATCACTGTGTATATCACCATTCAAACATCTTTTAAAAGTTGAACAAACCCCACACAGCTCAGTGAAATGTTGACTTTATTTGATCATTTCAGTAAAAACTAACGTTCATATTTCTCTTTTTGATTATAATACTGATGAACGTTCAAAACAAAGCACTTTGGCAACTTACCACATACGTTTTAAAATGCTTAATAAGCACCCGTAACTTTCATGATATAATTTCTCCGTCATAATCGTTTGTGTCCGTGAACGGCCGACTGTTGTGTGACGTCAAATGCTGCGGCTGCAATGCATTGTGGGGGCAGCATTTTCTCCTCTCCTTTCGGTTAGGGAGGTCCAGTGGTTCCTAAGCTAAAGGAGGTTATAAAGGAAGTTTGAAACCTCCTTTCCTATCATTCTAGAGAATTGGAACGGCACTTATCATGGCTGCCACTGAGGGACTTCCGGGTCATTTCACTCCGTTAGGAAGGTTCCTAAGCTAAATGGACTATTCGACTGCAGCCCGGCGCACACACTCAAACAGACTCGTGTGCCTGACTCTACCAACAGGCTTTCATGATTCTGTTTAGATATGCAAGTATAAGCCATGATAGCTTATTTTATTAACACGCTAATTTGATATGAAAATCAATGAAGGCTGAGTTAACTTTGTAGGAAAACCTACCGTCCATGACTGCCCCTGAGCTGTGTTTTATTTGTTAACTTCATATTTTTCATTTCCTAAAACCTTTATTTTCCTCTCATATTAACAGTATGGATCATTGAGACAGCGTGGCGTCCAGAGTCTTATCCCGTTTTCTCACTTCCTCTGAGGGGACAGCACGGAGGGGGGGCATGAAGAAAGAACTGCACCAGCTTCATCCACGCTGGCGTTACTGTTATCACTGGCTCAGTGTCATTTCATTTGACCAAATGTCTTTACATATACATTTAATAGATGTTATTATTATCCACCTTTTTGTTTTATGTCCTTTTATTTAAAACATTCTTTGAGACTAAATCTTCTGGTTCAAATTTCAATAAATGTAATTTGTATAATCACTCTTTTGTCTTTATTCTACATGAAAATGTTAGAGATTCCATTCAAATCTGTTGATTATTCATATCTTCCTCAGGCTAGGAATAGTATGTCGAATTTGTAATGCTAAATGTATATAATTTTCTCACAGGATATAGAATGAAACAACACCGGTTTTATCCATTGTGTATGAATGCTTCAGCTCTTCAGACCAACATAGTAAGATGTGAGCATGTTCCTAATTGTGTTGGTATGCAGCCTAGGTCTGGTCTGTTTAATAAAGCAAATGTGCCACTTTTATATTGCAGAATTTGTTCAATTAAAGCAGTCTTTAATTGTTTGTCCTAAACATAGCAATATATGCTTTTGAGATGTAACATGTCTTTGAAAAATAATAGTATACAGTTTATATTGTGTTTCACCTTTAGCTTAAAAATACATAGATGTGTTTTTTTTAATCTATAAATAAATAGACAGACACTTTATCAATCCCAAATTGGGAAATTATTTAACAGCAGCAGTGTGTTCAGGTATTCAAATATTTAAAGTTGGAATAAAGTATAAACTACACATCACAAGTATAATGCACTGCAATCCATAAGATAAGTCCGATATGTTCATGAAAACTCCTCAGGAGACACCGACACTAACGTGCCCGAGTGGACTCCGGAGTTTGCTGCATGAGTTGCACTGTATGATCTGTGGTGTAGTGGGCTGTCACTGAAAAGCTGAGTAGCCAATGGGGACACACCCCTGAAAGTCCCGCCCACCTGGGATGTTTGTGTCAAAATCTCAAACAAAAAATGAGGGAGCGCAAACAAGAAGAGCTGCAGCGAGAGCAAAAGTCTGATCATTGAGAAAGAAGAAACAAGAACTGCAAACAAAAATCTATGTTAAAACAAAGAACAAATACTTATAGTTTACATGATTACACAAATGATTTGTTTGCAACTTATAGTTTTATTTTTGAAATTTATTTTATTTTGCTTGACTTTTTTCTTTTAAACTCATAGTTTTGCTTTATTCTGAGAACGTGTTGCTTTATCTTTATGATACAAAACTAATCCCATATATCCTGACCTAGTCTGTGCTCCGAAACAGGATAGGTTCCAGGTTAAGAGATCAACTCAGTGAAAGCACCGCCTGCTGACCAATCAGAGCTCAGTGTGCGGAGTTTAAAGCTATCAAGTCATATTACAGGAGAAAGGAAATACAGTTTAGACTGCCGTTGCAGGAAAGACGGCCGGCCAAAATCACCGACTGTGTGAACGTGAAAATGAATAGAACATCACCTCCCATCTTCAGAGCAATCTGACTATTATAACTATTATACTATTATTATACTATTATGTTAAGAAAGCTTACTTAAATATCTGCCACAACATAAGTAACCGGATCAAAGTAACATTAAGTACAGTCCGCGGCACTGTGAGTGCAGACGTCGATGTGTCCCATTATCATTCATATATCACATCATATCACATCATAATGTATCATATATTTCCTTATCTGAGTCAGCTGAGCCGTATCTGGCATGTGCAACACTCACAGTGTCATATCGTATGCATAAGTATTATTTTAAGCAACACATTAAAGAGCCTGTGACAGCCTCCCAACAACTGTTGGGCTACTAGTCATCTCGAACCGTCAGTTTAAAAAAGAAAAAAGCGATACCGTTCCGATAAATATCAATAATTTCGAACATCGCGGGGAAATTCCTTCGACTCATTTTGAAGTTTTTTGGGGAAGCCGGAAGTGACGTCAATGCGGGAACGCTTCACTGTGCGGCGAGAGAGCCAAACACGGACAAAGTGTGTTGTTATGCGTAGAAATGGTGAATTACTGAGTTTAGGCTCGTTAATAACGTTTTAATGAAGTTGACTACAGTATATTCATAGTTGTCAGTGGTTTCATGTCAAGTCGGCGAACATAAACATAAATGATCGTGGTGAAGATGATGATTAAATTAGGATTAAAATCGGTAGTGAGAGCTGCTGAATTTCCTCCCGTCGGATGTGATATAAAAACAAATCAATTATTTTTGTAGTTGTAAACTCACGTGGATGAAACTACATTTATTGGTGCTTTCATGTCAATTCGGCGAACATATGATCGTTTGTTTGAGCCGGTCTGCATTTCCTGATGAGAAAACAAACCGATGCTTTTGTAGTTGTAGTACACCAACATGGATTAAACGTGTGTTTTAATGGATAAAATGCACGGATTATTATTATTATTATTATTCCCACTCCGATCGGGACACTAGGTCCACCGTTTCCCCGCAGCAAGGCTCCCCCCGTTGACAGTTTACGTGGGCTGGGCTGGGTGCAGTGGCGGACTGGCCATTGGGACGAATCCCGATGGGCTGGTACCGAAGTGGGCCGGTCGGATAAGACACTAGCACATCCCCCACTCCCCCCGTTGACAATTTACTAGCGGTACCGAAGTGGGCCGGTCGAGAGTCCCGGGATGATTTTTAGTCCCAGTCCACCACTGGCTACATGACCGTATTATCGCCCATATTGACGCACCTAATTCCTAAACTTCAAACAGATACAACATAAACCGATCCTTCAGCCTCATATGAGCTCTCAGACACGTTCAAAATTAAACTGTCATCGCTGTCTGAGCTTGCTGCTGTGTGCACCATCGTGCGTTTACATGCAGATGCTGGGATCCTGAATGGTGCAGCTGGCAGCTTTGGCGGGACTTGAAGAATCCCCAAGAAGATCCAAAAAATGGTCAACATTGAAGGGCAGATTAATGGTTATCAAAGTACAAATATCCAAAATCAGTTCAGTAACAGTTTTCAAGGGGACAATATTTACTCAAATTGATGGGTTTGGATGATGGGGGGAAACCCGTGTCACAGGCTCTTTAAGTTGACGAAACACTCGAGTCAAATGTAATTAAGGTCAGATTCACTCGTGTCTTGGACGAGGCAGTGATATCATAAACCTGTTAATGTCTGAGGTCTGAGTCCGACCCTTATCAATTAACTACAGGGGTCCCTCAGGGCTCTGTTCTTGGTCCCCTCCTCTTCTCCCTGTACACAAACTCCCTCAGATCTGTCATTAGCCCGCATGGTTTTTCGTACCACTGCTACGCTGACGACACCCAATTAATTCTGTCCTTTCCCCGCTCAGAGACCCAGGTCGTCGCACGCATCTCTGCTTGTCTAGCTGACATCTCTCAGTGGATGTCTGCTCATCACCTCAAGCTCAACCTTGACAAGACTGAGCTGCTTTTCCTTCCGGGAAAAGATTGTCCCACTCTTGACCTGACTATCAACATCGGCACCTGTGTTGTTTCCCCGACTCAGACTGCAAGGAATCTGGGTGTGACCCTAGATAACAAACTGTCCTTCACTGCAAACATCGCTGCTACAACACGTTGCTGCAGATACACGCTTTACAACATCAGGAAGATACGTCCCCAGCTGACACAGAAAGCGACGCAGGTTCTGGTCCAGGCTCTCGTCATCTCACGCCGAGACTACTGCAACTCCCTCCTGGCTGGTCTACCTGCATGTGCCATCCGACCTCTGCAGCTCACCCAGAATGCAGCGGCTCGTCTGGTCTTCAACCTTCCTAAATTTTCCCACACCACTCCGCTCCTCCGCTCCCTTCACTGGCTTCCGGTAACTGCTAGAATCCACTTCAAGACACTGGTACTTGCTTACCATGCTGCGAATGGATCTGGCCCTTCGTACATCCAGGACATGGTTAAACTGTACACCCCAGCGCGTGCACTACGCTCTGCATCAGCCAAACGACTCGCTGCACCCTCGCTCCGAGGGGGACCCAAGTTCCCATCAGCAAAAACACGTGGGTTTGCTATCCTGGCTCCAAGAAGGTGGAATGAGCTCCCCATTGACATCAGGACAGCAGATAGCTTGCACATCTTCCGGCGCAGACTGAAAACTCATCTCTTTCGACTCCACTTCGAGCGATAGAATTATTAACAAAGCACTTATATACTAATAAAGGATTGGCTTATCTATAGCCAGTTGAGTAGCATTTGAAATGTTTGACTATGAAACCTGATTTACTTATATGATTCTGTTTTCTTCAAGGTTGTGTCTTCCTGGTTGAATGTACTTATTGTAAGTCGCTTTGGATAAAAGCGTCAGCTAAATGCAATGTAATGTAATGTAATGTACGCATTCAAACGCTTGTTCTGTTACCAGCTGTATTCACCTTGCAGGTGGCAGCTATGTGGCTTTTATCCTGGATAAAGTGTTTAAGTCATGGATGTTTAAAGTTTAACTTCTTCATATTTGACTAATATTATAGTTGACTTTTCATTCAGGAAGTATGACGCTGCGCTGTCAGTATGCTTCTCCATATTTGTGATTGGTCGAATGCTCCAGATACCAGCCCTTTCAGGTGAACGCGCATCTAACTAGATAGGACACGGCTGGCTTGAGCGAACGAGTTGATAGCCAGCGTTGTAGGACAGTTTAGCGAGAGCGGCTTCGTTTTGGATTAAGTCAACCGGATAACTCAAAACATATCCAGGATAGGTTGAAACTAGATTCGTAGTATACCCCCCAGGTTAACCGCTCAGCATAAGTTACCATGGAGATCTAGCCTGCTAAGAAGTGAACCAGCGTCGTAGGACTGGAAACCCAGAGTTTTCCCTGAAGTTAGCTCGCTAAGCGAAAATCCGGCTTCGTCGTACAGGCCTCTGGTGAGTTGAAAGCAATAATATTACGTTTAAATAAAACATAATAGGTTCAACTTAATATTATTAATTAAAGTCAACTTTTCAGAATTACTTTTACTATCCCAAATGTTGAGATTTTTCACACCTAGAGTGACCTGTAATTTGAATCAAGGTAAGAGTCCATTTAGCATTGTCGCCTCTGATGGCATCTTATCCCATTCCCGAATGCATCGGCTTTGTGGGTATTTGCCAGAAGCGGTTTAAATAGTTTTTGATCCAGTTCTTATAACACAGATTTATTTTCACATCTCTGTCATTCTAACAAAAATATTTTAATCAGATAAAGTATTTTAGTTATATCTTGAATTCTCAGAGTAAGGAATTGAGAAAATGTTAGCGGTAGCTCATCTCGCAGCTAACTTTGTGCGTCCGTCTCTCGAATGGCTCATTGTAAAAACCTCCTGAACAATCATCAATAAAGGAATCCTATCCATCTTCCGCCATTGCTATATGTGTTTTTTTATTGACAGACCCTTGGCAGTAGAAAACTACATAACGTACTATTTTCTGTGAACTTCAGCATGACTTCAGCAAGTCATATGAAGTATGGATTTGCAGATGAGAAATGGAAATGTCTTAAAGGTCCCCTATTATACTTATACCATCAATATAATATAGTTCTCAGTTATATAGAAAGCATGTCTCTGAAGTGTTTGGCTCGAATTACCAAACAGATCATGCATTGTTGCCATAAACCCCTCTGTTTCAGACCTGTTTCAAAAGTGCTGATTCTGTGTTTGTTACTTTTGATGAAAATAAGGAGCCACTCCCCACGCCCCCCTGAGAGATATTTGGTTAAAAAAAACACAATGGTGCTCTAGGAGGAGATTCAGGTGATAAAGTGGGCGGGGTTACCTTGGTTGGGGGATTGGCTAATGGTTACACAAGCCAAAAAAAACATGATGACATCCCAAAGTGGCCAAAATATGATCAGCTCATTTTCAGGTTTTTATATAGATGGATCAGGACAAAAAGAGAGCGAATATTTGTTCCTGAAACTTTCAGAATCTCTTAACAGAGAGGGGAGTATTACTTGTGTATAAAAGACATAAAAAAGTGGATTTTGCATAATAGGTGACCTTTAAGTTTGTAAATGTTGTACAAGTATATGTGTACAGGTCTCTAAATGAGGAGAAGGAGTCCACTAAGTGCTGATAGAGGTTTTAGTTCCCCACAAGTCTCCCAGCAGCTGTATCAGGTGACATACTGGAGGTTTAATGCAGAGTGGCTGTTTGCAAATAATACCTACATATGTAACAATGAGGCCAGAAAAAGAAATATACTTGGATCTGACCATTTAAGCAGTTTTTCAGACGAGCTACTGGAATAATAGTGCAGTATGTCAATTGGGAGATGTCTATCGAAATTACAAAATCTATCACATGTCCCTAAAGCATATTTAAAACCATCTACACAGATTATGATACAGATGTATGGAAAAACGTATATTTCTAAAACTATAATATCAACAAATGTATATTTTGGGAAAGTGGACAATATAGGATTATATATTTAACTGCTATTGAAGGGTTTAGTGTAACTATCCTTTTGTGTGATTGTTTTTACCAGCAATGAGAGCAGCTGAAACCCAAAGCCAAGGAGATCCCAAGCTACGGGCAAGGGAAATATCAGGGTCAAGAGTTGAACATCTGCAACAGAACATCGGCAGGAAAGGATATCAGAAAAAACTTGTCGAGGATTAAAATGAAGTGTCTTCGAATGTGTATCCCCCTCGCGCCGATCACTCCAATATGAAAACTAGCACAAGTTGCCCATTATGTTATACTGTCACGTAATGTGATCACTATAATGTGGTGCAGTGCTGACATATTTTTGTAAGCCAACCCGAAAGTTAGCATTGCAAGGGTCAACACATCCTCACTCCCAGGTCGGCCTATGTTGACGTTATGGCAAGGTCCCCTGTCGGCTTTTTCCAACGCAAGAAGGTGGGCGGCCCTTAGCGTACATTTTCAACTTTCCGGGATGTCCATAGGCTTCTATATAGCTCCCTAAACGTATGTTGTAGACGACTTGAGATCACAAGCGAATGCTACCCGCAGATCTATTCTCACAGCGTTTATCAACCATTTTCTTACTCAATATCAAGCCACACTTATTGTTTTTACTTCTTTATTTAATTGAATAATGTAGGACTTTTGTTGCCGTCAGTTATGGGGAGAGTAGGGGCTCAGAATACTGAAATCTGTATCTGTATTAATGGACGTGCCGTTGTGCGATTGCGTTGCCAATAATTTACAAACTCTAATACAACCCTAATTATATTTTAAAACATTTTAGAAGGCCTCACGAAATACTTTAATGTAAATTAAAATGTAAATGTGAAGGGATGTGTGTAATGTGGTGATTGACATTATTCACCCACGGATCTATGGGTTGGGGTATTGTTCCGCACGGACATTTTAGTTAACCGGACTTCCTGTTGATGTGAAATACGAAAACATTTTTTAAAAATAAAATACTTTATTCCGAGTTTGCTTGCTTTCTCTTTGAAGGTCCTCACATAACGGCATTGTAATACACGGTTCGGCTGCATTACATATTACATATCTGCCGTAGTTCTCTATTTATAGAGCCCTGATGAGAAGACTTCTAGACAAACGGGAAACAACTGCCGCTGAAACTGAATATGTGACATGGATCATAAATATATCAGCAATTAAACAACATCTTCAATTTCTCTTCACAATATAAGTCTCCTTGCAGTATCAATACTAATTCGGCTGACTTTTATATTTGATCCAATCGGTATATTGGTATATTTACACCATAACGGTGCAAAGCTGATAGAAAGGGACACCTGGTGGTTAAAGCACGTTATTGAAATGTATTATTTTTATTATTAGATATGAATAGGAGACACAGACAGGCAAACTAATAAGGCTTTATTTTTTTAAACATTAAAGAATACTTTAGGTTAAGGTCATATTTTGAATAAGAAAAAGCTTTGGGGGTATAAATATTAAGCCTGACAAAGTACTAATATATTGCTTTCCTGCAATGTTAACTATTGTATGTTTAAGGCGAGACACGGCAGGCAAAAACATCGTTTTTCAAGTACTGGTCAATTTTGAGATTTTGTGCTTTTTTGATTCTATAACATGTTTTCTTTCAGGCTTTTGGAAGGAAAACGTACAAAATACACATTTAAGTGTTTATTTTACTATAGTTTTGTCTAATTGCGTCTGTAGATTTATCCTGAATTCACCAAAAGTTAGCATTCTAACGTAACATAGTACCGCGACAGCTGTGTGCACCATGTCAACAGAGATATCGTTGGAAAGCTGTGTCTCTCCTGCACAATCTCATCGGATCCAAATATGGTCATTTCCTTTGTATCAGCAACCAATCGTGAAAGCACAAAGGGGTCACACAGCCGCCTCCCCTCTTGCGTTGGAAAAAGCCGACACAGGGGACCTTGACATAACGTCAACATAGGCCGACCTGGGGAGTGAGGATATGTTGCAAGGGTTCACTCCACGTAAAGCAATGGAATTTTGCCATTGGATTTTGGTATATTGCAGAGAAAACGATCTGTGGCAAACATGTTGTACTGCGGGATAAACTCCACATATTAAAATCACTTTGTGATATTACAAGGATTCATTCTTTTGGCAGAAATGAAAGCTAACCCAAACTACATCAAGGTCGCATGGATGCGCATCACCACCGCTTAACTAAAGACGAACTTGTCGATGTGATGAAGTTCGGTCGTTTTTTAAAGTCACTTGTTAGCAACCGCCGTTTTTATGGCACAAAGAAGCTTCGGCCAATCACAAGTGGGGTAAACAGTAGCGTATTTTCTGTCGGGGAACAAAATGTGAACATATTTTAAAACCGCTCTATATTATTTCAGTCTTCAAACCAAAAACGTTAAAAAAACACACTTACTTCGAGACGAGGGAACCGGGTCGGGAGTGGTAAAATGAAGGGCTGTCCCCAATTAGTCGGCTAAAACAGTCTTAGTCGGATAATTTATCATTACTCTATTAGTGTAAAAAAAAAAACTCCATCCATGCGCTGCGTGTGCTTTGACGCGTCAGTAACACTTCATTCAGAGCTGTGCCTGGTCATTAAGTTAATTTTGTCGGGCAGGAAATCTTTAATTATCCCAGACAACCTCTGATTATTCTCATAATCGGAGGAAAACAGCAGCAGTGACTCAGGCAGTAACCTAAGCTTGTTTCAACATATATAGACCTATACTTTATTATAATTCTGACCTCAGAAAAACATAAATTAAAGTTTTCATTTCATGATGAAGACGTGATGCGAGGAGGTATTTTTGGCAACACGCTGATTGTCAGTGATTCCGTTTGCTGTGTAATATTTAAAGGGTTGTTATATTAAGATGTGAATTATAGAATAAATTAACTAAATGTTCCGTGTGCCTTCGCTGATTGTTCTGAAACACAAAGAATGTAGGCAGGCGGACCACACCGTCCGTCCGCTGTGACTCATGCGCTTTCTACGTGTAACATTTAATTTATATTTATATTTCAAAGGTTCGTATACAGTTTTATTTTATATGTTATATTAGCACAACATACCATGATGTTATAACAACGTTTTGCATCAGCCCTTGAAACTGAAACCATTTTGGGAGAAGAAATGTATCAATAATATTAATAATGATAGCTTATCACAAACGTGCTGGATTAGTCGAATAATCGCCTGAATTGACGACTATTGGTCGACTAGAAAGATCTTTAGTCCAGGGCATCCCTAATAAAATGCTCAATCAAAAAAAAAAAATTGGCCATCCCCATTTCCGTTGAGTCTTCTTCGGGGAAAACAAATCTGATCAACAGTCAAAACAATGCTCACACTGAAGCTAAATCCAGGGGATGTTTGGCATTTACACCAAATAGTCTCACTCTCTCTGTTAATCACCTCATGATTAATAAAAAAAAAATTAATAATCAGATTGAGGCCAGTTTTAAGTAGCATGTATCTCACAGTAATCATCACAGAATCAGTGCTTATTGTGAGGGACCCTCATCAGCACCCCACTGTGTGGTTGTGCCTCACAGTCAGACAGGAGACTGAGACTCTCCTCCTCTGGGGTATCATAGTTTAATGAAGCAGCGTCAGAGAAACTAATGCCCCGGTCACAGCGATGACGCATGAGGTGGAATCCTTGATCCTTTTGCCTGTTTGATTTGCTTTACTGTTGGCCATTAAAGCTGTAAAGAACAATAGAAAGGTGCTGATACAAATCTCCCAAACAATAAACTGTGGTGTTGTGGTGTTGGTGTGTGTGTGTGTGTGTGTGTGTGGTGTGTGTGTGTGTGTGTGTGTGTGTGTGTGTGTGAGAGAGAGACCATGAGGCTCTGTTCCCTGTGAGTCATAGAGGGACGTGGCAGCATATGGATTATGTGCAGTGCTGTCTTCAAGGATGAGAGCTTATATCTCGGTTTCTCCCTTCTCTTCAATGATAAACATGTATTAGATTAACTCCCTCCTTTTGAGCCTATATCCTTCCCTTTCTTAACAGCTCTCCAGATCCTCCAATTCAACTGGTGGGATTTTTCCTTCTCTTTTCGTTTTTCCCCACACTAGAGTCTTTCAGTCTGTGCTTTACTTTGGCTTCTGTCTGTACCAACAACAGCAGCCAGCCAGACTAGCACTGCAAACCTCTTGAAAGACGGAAAGAGGTAATAAATTGTAGCTGTGTCCACACTGTGCCAGTGCAGCAGAGCCAGGCACAGCTCAACAGGTCCAGCCAGGGGGCTGAATTCATCAGTAATGTACGCAGCCAATCGATCAGTTTAGTCAGTGTCCGCGTCTGAGCCTGGCTTCTGTTTCAGCCCCAGTGATGACAACATGCTTACACACACAGAAATGAATAGAGGCAGGAGAAAGAAAGAACGCCAATAATATTTCTACTTAAAACAAGTCATGTTTTTTTTTGTGAAGGCAGAAAAAGACTTGTGCAACCTTTATGTCTTTGCGAGACTATAGTAAAGTTGTTAGTATGAATGCATCTTCTAAATGCCTACGCTCGTTAGATACCGTCTACCTACCTTCACTGAAGTTTATTACAAACCTTTAACCCTTACGCACGCCTGCTCCTTGTACGCTCAAGTTGGATGGTCTGCCTTGACCAGCCGTAGACTAAACCAATGGCATATTCTTATGTAGGGCTGTTCTTTGAGTTCTACCACCTTATCTACAGATGTATATCCATTGGAATAGAACAGGAATTTACGGATGATGTTCTCTTGAGCTAGAAATGTGAACTTGTGACCCTTGAGAGCTTTACTCCCTCTCCGACACACACACGTAAACACACACCTGTCGGAGTGTCTTGAGCATCTCCGTGGCCTCGTCCTGCTTGCCCTGCTTGGCCATCAGCATCATCTCCTGGATCATGCTGATGCGGCGCTGGTAAGGCGGCGGCGTCCCTCCACGCCCCAGCCGGTCCCCTGACTTCAGCATGAGGGAGGCCAGGATGTCCCCCCGCTCCCTGGTGGGGGTCCGCTTCCAGCTGTGCTGAGGGCTTGGTCCTCCAGGCTCCTGGCCTTTGGTCTGCTTGGCACCCATGGTGTTGCGTTTAATGTGAACTATGAAAATAACAAGACCAGTCCTACCAAGAAGTCATGCCGAGGCAGGTTTGAGTAATGGTAAGACACTCAAAAAGCCCTGCAGATCATATGTTTCGGAAGTTTGGGGCTAAAGTATCTGTGAGTAATACAATTCCAAACTGCGAAGGAAAAATGTTCAGTGTTACAAAGAGGAAGGAAAAGTCCAAGAATACAAAATACTACTCCATAACATTAGGAATTGGAGTTACTAGTTGTCTGCTTTCAGGAACTTGTAAATCCCAGAGAGAGCAGCTCAGGTCGAGAACAGCTCGGAGGATGCTGCATGCAGCATGGCCGCAAAACACGGACACAGCACTCAGGATGCAGGATGCAGGATGCCTTCAGTGCAGACGGCTGCAGCCTCCTATCCCACACGCAACTTCACCACATCTCTAAAATAATGTACCTTCGGCAGCAGGGTTATTTTCCTACTCTTCTCTGATGTTTCCTATTAACAGTAGCTCGGAGGACAAGGAGGAGACGGATCGCAGAAGATGGTGCATGCAGCAGGGCATGGCAATGTTTACGTCTCCTGAAGATCACCGCTGCTCGCTCTGCCCTGTCCTTCCGACGCTGGAAAGGCACGCATAGGCTGAAACAAACCCGCATTCGTCCTTCTCCAAGGTTGAGTCTCCATCCGCTCCGGAGCAGGAAGCAGCCGCACTGGCGTCTCAGTTCGACACAGGCTGCGGCTCCGCGGGCTGACAGGCCGGGCTGGTGTTCCCTCGCTGGGACTGAATTATGTATCGCACCCTCTGTTCAACTGAGTGGGGGGCGCGCGGAGAGTGCACATGAGCACAAGTCCACCCTCCTCGCAGAGTAATGGGTAGGGCTGGGCAGGAGCACATCGCCAAGTTTGCAGTTTCAGCTCGAGACACGACACTTCTTCTCCGGCTGTGCCAATTTTCATTAATTAATGCGTCACTTTAATGTAGCGTTGCTGCTTTCCATACGTTGACAGTTTTGGTTCAAGATGACTCATACGTTGTTATCCTTTATGGTCTTCTAGTTAATCGGCATATCGTTTATTAGAAAATGTTGTTTTATTATCGAATAAACAAATTGTGCAATGTAGCTGGCTAGCATAGTGGCGAGGGTAAATCCTGACACAACTTGACACAAACATATGACCTTTGGATTATGTACCTTATAGGCTACTGCAAATACCTTTGTTAAATAGGCCTACAACTTAAAAATAGTTTAAATATGCGAAGTAGTGTCGAATGTATTATAGAGAATGCTATTAATTTGTAAATGTCTGTAAATTATTTGGTCTTCGTCATAAGCAACATAGCAATATTTAAAAGATAGGTTTTCATATCGAGTTTGGCTTTTTGCATCGAAAATACAAGACACTATGTTCGGCCTACTCTTATATTTTCATTTAGCATGAACTAGAAGATATATCTTTTTTGTAATGCAAGAATTGTAGTTTTACCTCACCATTTAAGTGCAAGTGAAATTTAAAATAAGATGTTCAGATAAACTGAAAGAAAGCATATAGACTATTCCATTCTACAAAGGAAGTATGGAGTTATTTTCATGTTATCAGCATGATTCAATGCCGTTTGATCACATATAGTACATACACCTCTGATTTACAGTATATGTAGACAGAAAAATAAAGGAAAGATTGCACTGACCTCTGGTGGTGGCCGTTTGAAGTTCATAAACTAAATCATTTTAAAACAACAATCTTCATGTAGTAGTAATATTAGTAGTAGGCCTACTGTGTATGAGAAAGGATGTCGATTTTTTTAAGGATTGAAGATCATTTAACAGATTAAGATTGTTTTTTCTTCTCATATCAACTGTATTGGCCTTGAGACTAACACAAGAAATGTCAACATGGGCTTTTCAAAAGGTATCATTTATTTGTTATGCCTTTACTTACATCTTTATTTACAGTAGTATTTCAACCATCATAGTTACCTCAAATCACTTAGCGAAACGAATTGTTAGCTTTATTTGCTCACTTTACCAGGGAGAAAATCCAGGCTCAGAACTGTCCGTGTCACAGATCCAAATTCAAACAATAGGCTTTAACCAAAGAGGTGTTCACGAGTTAAAACTTCATTCTTTTTTTTAATAAAGGTGTGCTGCATTTGTTATTCTAACAATAACTTGGCTCAACGCTCCGGCAAAGAAGACATAATTTTTTTGCTGCCAACACATACAGTTCACTCAGTTTGATCTTCGACACCATTGGATCACATGCGGATGGAAATCCCAGTTTTTGAACCACCGATCAAGAGAATCACAGATCAAGAAAATCTCCTCGGAATGTATCTAAATGATGCAGACTAAAAAGAAAGATTATCTGTAATATTTACAGATTTATTTTTAGTGTGTTCATCAAAATGTACGACTCAGAAAAGATATAAGAGCATTTCTGAGACAGCGCAAATGAGAAAGCGAAAAATAATCGTATTTTCTGTTGACGAGTATCAACCCTAATTCCATCCGCTGCTCTATAATGTTGTCAGACACTGTAACTTCAGCACTAAAAGCGGACCAGAATGCCATCCGATTTCCCTTCCATCAGCGGCCCACACAGCTGACACCACTGAACGGTGACCAGGCTTGATTAAAAACATGAACGTCAAATCGGGTCCAAAATAAAAGTAATGCGACATGTTATCCTAAATTCAAACAGAAAGTATCAAAGAATAGTTTGTAACACGTAGCTAAAGTGATGGCTTAATGGTCACTTAAAAGTGTCCTACTGAGGCCTCGGTGTGAAGCTCAGTGGGAGCCGTTTCTCTTTTCAGAGCTCAGCAGGAAGTAAAACCAACCTGCGAAGATGTTCAGCTGTCAGATACTCAAAGTGTCCAGCTCAGCTTGGCAACAACAAATCAACCTCCCAGCACTGTTCCGCTTGACTGCATGTATCTTTAAAACAGTGAAGATTTCTCTTCTATATCATACAAAGTGGCGCAGTCATGAGTTCTAAAATCCGGAAATTATTTTTTTAACCATTTCAGGTTTCCTTGTCTCAAAGTCATTGGGTTTTAAACATGTTTTTGGTTAGAAGCCTGAAATAAGGTCCGTGTTTTGTCCTACGACATAAAATATGTCAGTAAACACCCAACTCGTGAATGTCCGTATCTTCTAGCTGTTCAGTATCATTAACGTGTGTTGGCCACAAAGCTTATTTTCCTCCATATATATTGAAAATCCCATTGCTTTCTGTCGAGGCAGCCCTTGTGATGCTAACTTTCAGGTTGACCTACACAAATACGCCATCACTGCACCACTCTATATGATTAACCTAATGACATATTGCTGTTTGATGCACTCTCACACGTGCCTTTGTTTGGATGATGTAGAAAATTATAATTCTCCTTTGCATAACTGACTCACGCAGTCAGTTACAGAGGGAAGGACAAATCCAGACAACCCAGAGAGGACCAGGACTGACGGAGTGTCAGGGCCTCTCAGGCTGGGGGGAGACTACGGGCAGTTAGAACGTGTAGCCAGCGGGGGGCGCTTTGTCATCTTTGTTGCTCTCCAGGGAGAAGGGGGGAATGCGTACATCGAAGTGAGAGCCGTCGGTTCTTTCAATCCGAAACGTCCCCCTAAACATAAACAGAGAGTAAAGCATGAATTAGTTTCAGACATATGTACGAGCATATTTCAAGTTACGTTAAGCCTTTGAAGGTGAATATGAAACAGCAGAATATGAAGCAGTGATGTGATTTATTTAACAGTTGAGTAATGCAAGACGGAGCAAACTCACCACATATGTCCGCTGGGGGCTTGTAGAGACACATGGCTGCTGTACTGAAAGGCCGGCTGTTCTTTTGACAACACCGGCTCCTGTTACAGCACACACACAAACACACAAGAACAAAATGACAAGGTTACACAAATCATTGTTGATGCACACTTTTGTCTATAATGGAGGGAGAAGCTGCTCACAGCTAGAATAAAAACATTAATATATTGAAGGTGTTGGTAGGTCATACAAATCTTAAGAAAAAAATGTTCAAAGATGTAGTTGGATTGACATCTGATAACAAATGTATTGTATAATTATCTGGACTTCCTAGGAGTAGTTTTTAGTACGCATTAGGGACAAAACTAACAATTTTTTAACAGTATTGTTAACGTTAAAGATAGGATATTTAAAGTCAGTACCAGTAAAAATCCAGTAATATTTAAATTACTCCGTTGGCCCTTAAGCCAGTTGTATTGATTGTGTTTGCAGCGTAGCAGCTCTGCAAACAGAAAGTATTATGAATGTGCATGGCTTTATGATGTCATTATTTAGATAGCCTGCCTTTAAAAGCTCAATAACTACACAGACCATATTTGACCGGAATTGCTCACATTTTCCAGGACATTAACATCTTACAGAAACTGAAAACCTGGTGTGAAGATGTTAAGAAGATAACAAATATAATTCACAAGGTTAAAAATATAATTGTGTCATCATTTGTTTACAATTGTCATAATTAGCGCATTCATTTGAGTTTGTTGGCCAAAAATGTTTTATGAAGTCACCGAGATCTTGACCTTTGACCACCAAATTCAGTTCATCGTTGAGTGACTGAGGATGTTTGTTCCCAATTTGAAACAAAGTTCTCTCCCCGCCCTCCTGTGACATCGTGTGTGTTTTTGGTGTACTGACCCTCCCTACGACTCCTCGTCCTCTGACGGTCTCCAGGGTTCCTGAGAGGCTGAAGATCCTCCAGTGCCTCTCTCTCAGCTGAACCACCTCGGCGCCCATGTTCTCAAGACGGATACAGTACCGCCACTGCAGGGAGACAACACACACAAATGTCAGAGTACTGAGTATGCAGACTAAGGTGGAATAAAGCAGTGCTTGCAGCTAGGGATGGGTACCGAGCCCCGGTATTAAACGGGCCCCGGGGCTGAATTATTAAAGACTGTGGTACCGTTAAGCTCCGACGTTATCGGTCTTTTTATCGGTACTGAAGACATGTCAAAAATATATGTCGTATGTATTATTGCTACACAAACATTATATTGCAGTTTTAGTGTCACCAACTCCGTTTCTAATACGCAAAAAGACTGCAAAATGCGCCTGCTTGCGAGGGGGCGGGGCAGTTTACACACACGCAGCTGCTACATGCAGCAACACACACACATGGAGGAGATGGCGGAGAGAAGCGCTCCGAGGTGTGGTTAAACTTTACCCGTCTCCAGGTGGACAATGCTCCTTGCCAACAGAGTTTAGCATGGAGGGGCGGTAACACGAGCAATTTGTTTAAACATTTAGCAAAAGTGCACCACATTCAGACGGAGGAATGCACCGGGTTCGTCTGTCTTTCTAGCAGCTCTGTAGCCCCGTCCACGAGTAACGTTTCCACGTCAGGTGTTCTGTATGCTAGCAGCAACACACGCAGTTAACTCAATTATACAAACATGGGTTAATGATTAGAGGTAACTGAGTTATTTATTTTGTTAAAGTTTCAGCTATTCTGTTTACAGTTCTGTCATCACATTATTTAATACGATTTGTTAAAACATTGTTGTTTCTTTTGATGTGAAATATTATGTATTTAATTTAAATAAAAAGCAATGTTATTTTTGTTCACAATTTGTTTAGTTAGTTTACCTTTTTTTCTCTCCAAAAGAACCGATAAGAGTACCGTTAAAAGACCGGACCGATAAGCGGTATCGATAAAAGTAGTAGTACCGTTAAAACCTTAACGATACCCATCCCTACTTGTAGCTGGTGTTCATTTCCCAAAGTGACTACATATTCCCCACAGAAGAGAAACATCTGCTACTCACCCAGTATACATGGGAGTTCTGGGCCTCCTGAGAATCAGAGAGAATATCCATTAGCATTAACAGAACCAACCAAAACAGAAAACAGCAAAGTCACAGCCATAGTCTCGATTTGCAGACCTAAAGTTAGGTCAGTGCGATGTGGCTAATACTCGAGCTAGTGTGCTACAGGCTGTGTTTGCAGCAGCTTCAGATCTCTGAACTTAGATGCTGTTTGGTCATTTACCCTCATGCCCATGTAGAAGGGGATGACAGTGACCCGGATGTTCTCCGTGGTCTCCCTGTGGACGTCTGACAGCTCCAGCCAGGGGTGGTTCTTCTCCTGCCACGCCTTCAGGGTGTCTCTGGGTGTAAATGGTGGAGCTACAGGACAAAGCACATGTTTACTCACAATACAGGTTTTTGTTACATCGACCACGTAAACGGTAAATGTCAATGGTCGGATCTGAACCAGAAGTGAAACTAAATGACTCATTGCATCAGGGAAATACATTCATTCATTCGATATTGGCTTGAAAACACTAGACAGCCAACCATCAAAGCTATTTAGTGAATATTTCACCCACAAAAGGACCATTTGTATATCAAAACTCACAACGTGATACATTTATTTGCTTAGAAAATGTTTCTGGTTGGGCTTGACAGTGAACAAGGATCCAAAAACAAATTAAGTTCTTAGGAATTGAATTAATAGGGGCTGTGTGAACAGCAGCAAAACAATATCAATACATCATTTTACAAACTATGCATAGTTTTGCTTCTGTTTAACTAAGCTCTCATTTACTTCCATTCATATTGAACACTTATCCTTTTTGAATTCATGCAGAAATAACAACATTTTCTTAATTAATTCAAGGTATCACAGGGTAAGTAATTGATATTCAAATGGTCGTTTTGTGGGTAAAATATTGCTTTAATGGCTTTGAAAAAAAAGAATACTAACTAAACCGACAACTGCTTAAAGATCTACAATATTTCCCTTAGAATAAAATACTATGACTACGATTAAAAAAAAGTCTTAAAAACAAGACTAAAGTGAGACTCTGCATTGTAAAAGGTGTGTGAAGAATGATGTGGCCGCTCCAGAAGAGAGTGTACCTTTGGCAGGGTTGAACATGAGGAAGCGCTCAAACAGCTCGTGCTGGATGGGGATCTGCTCCGTAGAGTTATAGGGCAGGATGTCTTCATGGCTCACATAGTCCAGACCTGATGACAGAAACACACACACGGCCACATGGGGACGAGACAGAGAGCAATGAATGCCTCAAGGGGACGTTTCATATACTGTGGGAGCTAAACTGGAGAGTGGCCCATCACATACAATGCGTTGGAGTGCTAGCAAATAGAAGTGCAAGTTTTACAAAGTGATGTCACTATGTTACGGTAGTAAACAAAGGAGTTAAATGGAGGTGTTTCAGGCGGGGGGGGGAGCGTGGGGGAGAGAAACTCCCTCTGGAGGGAATACAGAGATGTAAGCCTTTATGCACAGAAAAAAACCTATACAACACAATACAAGAAAGCGAGAAAATAAAAATATATATTGAATCCTCTTTACAAGCTGAGCTGGACTATTTCCTCAGAAATAGCTTTTTATTTGTATTGTTTATCATGAATGCCCCATTCAAAACTGTTAGATGTGGGATATACAACAACAGTGATATGATTTGGGCGACATGTCCAGCAGAGCAGAGGAGACTCCGTAGTTAACAACTCACTAATGACAGTATTGGTGTTTTTAGCTAAACTAGACTAGGGAGTATTTGCCAAAACAGATGGTGTTTTACCCTCATTGTTCTCGTTAGAGTTTAATGGTTGTAATGTTGACCATGTGCATGTAATGGTGTGAGCACATATGGTAACCTAGAAGGCAATCTCGCCTTGTGCACTCTATTTAATTCAGTTAACACATCATCGTTTTGAAATGAAAGCTCAACTATGTCCTTCATCATTGTTTTGAATAAATGAAATAACAGCAGTAATAGGCCATCTAGCTTTAAAACATTGCTGTAGTGGATCTAATTAATCAAAATGTTAAGAGTGGGTGTTAAATACTTGAATCTTCAAAGGGAAATTTGACAATGGAAAGTGGTGTGGTGGTAGAATGAGTGTTTAATTAGGTCTGCTGAAAGCATTTAACCTGACAGAACCTCTGTAATGTATCATTGAAGTGCCATGTTGTGAACACTGTGCATACCTGGGATAGCGTACAGGGCTCTGCTGTCGTCATGGTTTGCTAGAAACGTCACTGCCTCCGTCTGGGACCTCTGAGACTGTCGAACACACAGAGACACACTGCTGACAGGACAACCAGAGCTAGATTCTCACACTGTTCTAGCTTTGTCTCCATGGAGCATTAACACTCATTGCACTTCATGTTTACATGCTTAAATGGTCAAAAAGTGCTTTATATCCTGGCTCCAAAATGGTGGAATGAGCTCCCCATTGACATCAGGACAGCAGAAAGCTGCGAAGACTGAAAACTCATCTCTATCGACTACACTTCGAGCAATACAATGAAAAAAAAATAACTTGAAGACTAACTAAGGGCTGGCTTACCTAAAGCCAGTTGAGTAGCATTTGAAATGTTTGGCTCTATGAAACCTGATGTACTTATATGATTCTGTTTTCTTCAAGTTTCTATCTTCTTAGTCGAATGCACTTATTGTAAGTCCCTTTGGATAAAAGCGTCAGCTAAATTAAATGTAATGTAATATTTCTCATAAGAATTTGGGATTTTAGCCCTTATAGACCATTTACATGCACACAAACCTATATAGCACAAAAACCTATATAGCACACCCAAACCCCCAAAAGCTTAATAGGGCCTCTTTAAGATATATTACAACCTCTCCACGGACAATATGTGTGAAGGAAAAAAAATGTCACACACTCTTATCAAATGTCTGTCCCAAAGGTCTGTGTAAGTGAGTGTAACAACTAGGAATATAATTATTAGGATTCTATGGGTTTAAGAACAAGTATTCATTACTTATATTTTTATTTTGAAGCAATGTGAATATGGCTTACTATTTAAAGAGCCTGTGACACGAGTTTCCCCCATCATCCAAACCCATCCATTTGAGTAAATATTGTCCCTTGAAACCGTTACTGAACTGATTTTGGATATTTGTACTTTGATAACCATTAATCTGCCCTTTCAATGTTGACCATATTCTGGATCTTCTCGGGGATTCTTCAAATCCCGCCAAATTATGTGTGACGTCATTGCGGGCACAGCGCTCCAGCTGCACCGTTCAGGATCCCAGCATCTGCATGTAAACGCACCATGGTGCACACAGCAGCAAGCGATGACAGCGATGACAGTTTAATTTTGAACGTGTCTGAGAGCTCATGAGGCTGAAGGATCGGTTTATGTTGTATCTGTTAGAAGTTTAGGAATTAGGTGCGTCAATATGGGCGATAATACGGTCATGTAGCCAGTGGTGGACTGGGACTAAAAATCATCCCGGGACTCTCGACCGGCCCACTTCGGTACTGCTAGTAAGTTGTCAACGGGGGGAGTGGGGGATGTGCTAGTGACTTATCCAACCGGCCCACTTCGGTACCAGCCCATCGGGATTCGTCCCGAAGGCCAGTCCGCCACTGCACCCAGCCCAGCCCACGTAAACTGTCAACGGGGGGAGCCTCGCTGCGGGGAAACGGTGGACCTAGTGTCCCGATCGGAGTGGGAATAATAATAATTATAATAATAATAAGTGCATTTTATCCATTAATTTCCCCAACATTGTGGTAAAAAAAACACACGTTTAATCCATGTTGGTGTACTACAACTACAAAAAGCATCGGTTTATTTTCTCATCAGGAAATGCAGAAACAAATTATTTTTAATCATCATCCTCACGATCATTTAATCTATCATATGTTCGCCGAATTGACATGAAAGCACTAATAAATGTAGTTTCATCCACTTAAGTTTACAACTACAAAAATAATCGATTTGTTTTTATATCACATTCGACGGGAGGAAATTCAGTAGCTCTCACTACCGATTTTTAATCCTAATTTAATCATCATCTTCACCACGATCATTTATGTTTATGTTCGCCGACTTGACATGAAACCACTGACAAATATGAATATACTGTAGTCAACTTCATTAAAACGTTATTAACGAGCCTAAACTCAGTAATTCACCATTTCTACGCATAACAACACACTTTGTCCGTGTTTGGCTCTCTCGCCGCACAGTGAAGCGTTCCCGCATTGACGTCACTTCCGGCTTCCCCAAAACTTCAAAATGAGTCGAAGGAATTTCCCCACGATGTTCGAAATTGATATTTATCGCACCTTCTTTTTTAAGCTGACGGTTCGAGATTACCAGTAGCCCAATATTTCATTGCACAACAGTTGTTGGAGGCTGTCACAGGCTCTTTAAATGTGAGGGATAGAGGATTTCCGTTGAAATCGGGACTTAAATGATGCAGCAAATATAAAAGGAATAATGGCAAAATTAATAGTTATTGAAATTCCAAATGTCTTCCTGAGCTTCAACCAGCTCCACTTTCTTGCTTGTCTTGACTTCCTCCGATGTATGTGCAATGTAAGGTGGGTCCTAAAACCCTACTGTAACTGTATAGTGACTTACTATAGAGGGCAGTCCCTTGGTGTCAATCAGGACCTGGTAGTATGTGTGAGTCTTCCCCTTCACCTCCTTGGAGCCGTGTGCACCCGGAGGGTCAGGTTTACTGAGGAGAGAAAGTAAGAGATAGAAAAAGATCTCAGTTAAACAAGCCTCCAAACAAGCCAATGAGGACTGTCCGTTCGGTGTAGTCTAAAGCCAGAAATGGAGGTTACTTTTCAGACATGGGAGGGGTGATTGTCCTCTGTCGTTAGAGGCGGGCGTGCCAGGGGAACAGGACGATGCCTCTGTAGCCAAACACACTGTGGAGAAACAGCTGAGGAGAGAACAACAAGCAAACATTGGATGACATCTGCAGGGGGCTTAATAAAAGAAAGTAGATGGGATTACAGTCACTTGACAGGATCACATCAATGTGCCATCATAACAAAACTAATTTAATGTTGTGTCAAAACTTAAAAACAGACCAGAAAACATAGGATAATACAGTATTATTCAAAAGGAGGTCTGATAAGAGCTATCCAATGTGTGTTGTGTTTGTGACTGGAAGTGACTCACCTGTCCCGTTTCATATTTCCCGTGCTGCTTCACAGCCTCAAACATTCCCACCGTCTCCAGAATCTTCCCTTCAGGCCTGCTCCTGCCAAACACAGGCAACACCATCACACACTGAACCCTGTGTGCTGTGCATTCAAGGGTGTTTTAATAGGCCCGTTAACACTGTTGACTAATCTGCAAACCTTAACGTGCTAAAAAAATTAAATAACGCAATTTAAAGTTTGACCCAAAGTTGACCCGTAACTCCATCGCGGACAATGAGCTGCACGGCCGTGAAAAGGCAAAGAAAGCGTAGCGCACATTATGCAGAGGGTCATTGCAATGTGAATGCTACCATACGAGTATATGTCCTGTTTGGAGCACATTTTACAGAGGGTGATCGCAGCGGCTCTCGATCACAGCGGCTTTGTCGTTGCTTTAGCCAAGTGTTGGAAAATTGTGTGATTTTGATTAAAAGTCAAAAACCTCTGACTTGACCGTTTTTCATGCATTTCTTTATTAACACACCACACCTGTATTAGATGTATCTCCCACCAGAAATAGTGAACACTAGTGTGACCAACATGATTCAAATTGTTTTATTGATAGACAGCACTAGTTTAAAACCCACCTCTGAACACAAGACCACAAACTAACATACACAAGCAAAACAAGAGGACTTTGATCAAAACAACTTCCTGTGGACAAACACAAACAGTCCATCAATCCCAGAGGAGCTTCGGCAGGGAATCCCTCAGTTTCTGAAGAGAATAGGCGTCAGGATTTCCCCTCCTAGAGACCATTACATTCATCCCTTTAGAAATCCTGCTGCATCCTCACATCACCCCCCCCCCTTCAGTCGTAATCCCAATCACAACTTTGACAGGATTGAATAAAACACCTCGACTTTTCAGATATCAACAAGAAGAATATAATTTGTCCTAATCTCAATGTTCTTGCCTGCAGCCTCACACACACACACACACACACACACACACACACACACACACACACACACACACACACACACACACACACACACACACACATATATTATAATATCACCACTGACAACAACAGCTGGTCACTTCTAATAAATAACAAGTATACTTCTGTGCTCCCTGCAAAGCTAATCTTTACAACAGAGATGAAGAGGGGGGATTAATGATGTGGATATATGTGGGATTAAATCACAGTCTCAGGTTATTTTCTTATCATGGGTATATTGAGCAAAAATAAGGTAACCTGATTTTACTATGAAAAATATGTTTCAAGTCCAACTTAAATCAAATCAGTTTCTTGTTTGCAAACCAATGGTCTCGTGTTAAGGACAATCAGTAGTTTTGCATCGATTCTTCAGACGACCATTACATATCCGACAATGTCGATGGAGATGATATTTGGAAACAGCCAATCATGTTAAATGACAACAATTGCAAAGCAGATATTTTTAAAATATGTTCAATACTGTGCTTTCTTTAAATCCATGTTTCCTTGCTAGAAGTCATGACTTCTTTCAAAAACAACTCCTACGGGTAAAAGTCTTGATACAAACAGGTTGGTCTAACGGAGCTTCTTCCGGGCATTTATACTTTTAAAGATATGCAACAGAGAGTGATGATTTCACATAATGAAGTCTTTTACACCAAGTTTTTTTTCTCAGGATTCTAAATATGTAAAAGAGGGACATTGTTGGTAATAAGGCCAAATATCTTAGGGACTGAGAGATCATTCATTCATGCATGTCTTCTGATAAGCGCTTCCAACATGTCTTGAATGCAGCATTATATCTGCTTAAATATACACGTGTCTATTCATAGAATGCCAAGTAACACTTTGTGCTGCGCTGAAGAGATGCTATGACTCATATCCATTGCACTGAATAGAGACATCTGAGATAAGGGGGGTGCTTTGTTTAAGATAAGAAATATCAGAATGATATCAACAAATCGTGTTTGGACTTAAAACAAACCCTACTTTAAATGTGTTTCACTTTAAATGTATTGAATTGAGGGCTGTCAACTTCAAGGCTTGGGAATATTCTGGAAACTTTAATGTGCTAAAACAAAATGTACGCAACTTGATCAGATTGCAAAGTTTGACCCCAACTTCCTGCCGTCGTTCCAGCGGAGATGTTTACCACGGCAGAGAAAACGCCCACAAAGTAGAGGAACTGGCAAAAAGTAGTGCTTTCAGTTTGAAAGCGTTGGCAGGATTCCAGTATGCACATTATAAATCGCAGCAGCTCTCCATAACAACGGCTTTAACAATTGATTTAAGTCAAACAGATGACACTTCAGTGTCTGTTTAAACTAACATCACAATGGAAAAATGGTGGTAGCAAATCATTTGACGTCGTATCATAAAGCCAGAAGTGACGATGGGTTTGGTTTTGAAACAACATTTTGAAGTGAGCCATGTTGGTTTTAAAAAAGTGGAATTTTCTAAATGAAATAGATCACCCTTCATTGTCGAGTGCTTTAGCGACACGTCAGGATATTGACGGACTTAAGTCCAATCATTCAGAAATCATGTCATAAACAAGTAAAAAAAACAACACTTTGATTTGTCTTACTAGTTGAATGTATTTCCGTAACACACCACACGTTTATTAGTTTTATCCCCCCCCCCAAAAAGTAAATACTACTATTTTAAAATGTTTGATGAATCCTGACTCAGATTATTACTGTGATTAAAGTGAAACAAAATGATCGTTTGACAGCACTAATGTCATTATTTTGGAGTTGAAATAGAAAACACTGTAGATATCAATATATGATGCAAATGTAAAAGCAGTCATTCCACTTTGCAGACTTCTGTTCCGTCTCTACAACAATCTACCAATACACTGTTTGAGCAGATAACCAGATCTAAATATAGCTAACCCATTGCAAACCCTCAGCCCAAAGCGACCCCTGCCCTGGTGAGTAGCCAAGTGCTCCTCTCAGTAAACACAGGAAGCATCCATTTCACTTCATCCTTTTCCTATTGTACGTGAGGATGAAGCCAGGTCAGTGTGCCACAGAGCTGCCATCATGTCAGAGACATGTTGGTAATAAGACAGAGGTTACACTCAGGTGAGAGCTGGTGCTGACCCGTTCAGATATTTCAAACTGTGTGTACAGACTGTGTACACACACCTTAACTTCCTGTCACGGAGCTACATTTCACAAATACACAGCTTTCTGTCATTATCTAAGTTTCTTACAGCTCTTTGTTTCCGTTTAGTAACGTAGAGGCGGCTTCAGAAACTAAAAGGACCAACTGGTTTCTCACTGCACTAAATCACAGCCTTTGAGAGACAATGCTTCGGCTTCACACAACAAATAGGAGCTGTCAGAAATAATATGTGTTTGCAACAGTTTGGCCTAAAACACTCAATTATAACTACATTTTGTTTAGCTGATCATTTCATCTAAATCGACTTGGAGTTAGAGCAATGAACCAGAAGGAAACACATTTTGATGAGATTAGCTATTCCATCTTAGAACAATTCAAACCTTTTTTAAAAAAATACTTTTTAAGTTGCCTTTGCAATTCCTCCTCAGAAGAGTCCGTGTTTCGTCATGGCAACAGTCCCCATGTAACTAACGATAGTACTAAGTCTGAAAACGCTTGTCGTATCTGGAAATCTGACTGTTAAGAATTTCTCTTGGAACAAATACAATTGACCAAATTCAGCTTCATTTATATTTTGTACATATAACACAACTTTTAAAAGAACAAACATTGCCTAAAACACTAATAACAACCGTTTCAGCTGCACCATATTTCGGTTATCATTTTTAAATGTGCCTATTTTAAGATTATGTTGGAGAATGAATGTTGTCCTTTAGATTTGTCCGTCTCAATCTTGCAAATGGAGAGGAGTGCCGAGTGCCTTAACTCAGAGATCTAGCCTTTTCTCAATGTGTGGCCATTTACTGTTTTAGTCTGACAGGAAGTTCTACAACCAATCAATGACTTGGTTGTGCAACACTTCAATCAAATTCAAGCTTAAATGATATTCAGACGATGCATAAGTGGCAGCAGGTAAATATATGTTATCTTTGATATATCTCTCTCTCTCTTTCTCAGCTAGTGTTTAAGAATATTTCCTCAGGGTCTTTTAATACAGAGATCTGATACTGTGAAACCGTGAGAACATTGACATATCTTATGTTTCTGTTAGGGTAACAAAGTATTGTGGAATCTCAGCTAAACCCCTTATGCCCATTTCAGAACACATACAGTATATTTGAGTAAGGGGGTTACTATTATGATTATTGATGTGTTTTTTATAAAAGCTGGTAAATGTAGAGCACATTTGAATAACTTGATATACTGCTGCTGGATATCTGAGCCTATAAATATATGTCAAAGTTCATTGAATAGTTAATTTATATTAGTATTTTGTATTGTAATATCTAAATCTAAAATGAACTAGTAACGTACAGCTAAATCAATGAAGTGGAGTAAAAAAGACAATATTGGCTTCTAAAATGTGGTGGAGTAGAAGTATAGAGTAGCATAACCTGTGAATACTCTTGTAAAGTAAGTATCTCAACATTGTAAGTAAGCTCTTGAGTAAATGTACTTTGTTACTATCCACCACTGACAAGGCCTGTGTATGCAATCACTGATTGGACGCTACATCAAACCCAGACAAATTATAGTAAGAGCTTCCTGCATAAACAATGCCTTTGAGTAGTGTCATCAGTGGTGGAATGTAACTAAGTACATGTACTCAAGTACATGCTAGTGTGTACTTTTACTTACTACATTTTGGATGCTATTTTGTACTTTTTACTCCACCTTTTTTGTATTAGTCAAATGTAGTTACTAGCTACTTTGCAGGTATGGATTTATAAATCAGAATATAACTCAACCAACAAATCAGTATGTATTATTAAAGGTTAAGCTACCCAGCAGTGTATCAAGTCATTTACATAATCCCCACCTTTACCAAGTGCAACATTGACATTTATGCAATAATAATTATAATACAAACATGTTATATTGTTAAATCTGATATGGGCCATACTATAAAATGAGTACTTTGAGTACTTGAGGAATATTTTGATGCCGATACTTTGCTACTTTTACTTGAGTACAATTTTGAAAGCAGGACTTTTACTTGTAACAGAGTATTTTTACAATGAATAATTGCTACTATAAAGATCTGAGTACTTCCTATACCTCTGTTGATAATGAACAGTTCGTTGCACCATAATGCCACTCATCTTAATGCAATGAGAGGGTGTTAACTCCTAACAGTGGGCAGCACCTAGGGATGTAACATGCTTTGACTCAGTAGGTTGCAGGCAGTTAGATCAGGTGTTGCCCAATCCATGCTTGCTGGTTAACTTGCTAGCTAATGAACAGCAGAGGACAACAGCATGTTCTCATTTTTGCGCTGCTAATTGTTAGCTCATGTTTGCACACCACGTAGGCACCGTCTCGAGGAATGTGTCCCCTCAACAACAACATGACCAGTGTTTGTTTTACGGTGTCATCTTGAAGGGCTTAGCTAAAGTCTTTAGCATGTTAGCATTGACAGAGGAGGACACTCTTACCGTGACGACATGAACCTCTTCTGCTGAAAGCCGCCGGACAGCCCGCATGCTCGGCATTGAACCCGCGGTCTGAACGCCTCGGACCCGCTGCTGCTGTCCACCACACTCAGTATCCTGTGTGCGTGTTTCTTGTTGTATTTACTGACAGTGCTCAGCAAGCCTCGGCGTAACGCGCAGGCCGCCATGTTTCTAGACCTGGCACGCTCAACACACACGCATTTACATCAGGTTACATGCTGCATTCAGGGGACGTCGAAAGAGTCGTATTTAGGACAATTATAAGCTTCAGATACACATGGTATTTATGTGTCCTTTTTTAACAGTATGTTTGGTGTTATCATTACATGCTAGTTACAAAAATAGACTTTATTGTTACAGTCAAAGTATGATATTTGGAAAAGCATGTTGTTTCAATTAGGAAATAGAGGTTATTCATTAATAAATGACGTTCAATAATGACGTTTAACAATTCCTTTAACATTTTGTATCGAATATATCCTTCAAAATATTTATATTTAATCACTATAATAAATAAACGTAAACACATTATTAATCAAATGTAATTCTGTGAATTAGAATAAGTTATATTAAGTCACTTTATTGTATATCAGATTGTTTGGTATGATGTTCGACACCATTTGAAAAATAAAACTAGGCAAATAATCCAAATCCCCATTAAAGACATGATGGTACTGAAGGTGATGAGATAGAAACAATTGTCGTCGTTTTTTTCTAAGGTTAATTTTGTGGGAAATTCCACATCCACAGGAATAGACGGACTGAATCCGAACCAAGCGTTGTGTAATTTTTACTAAGAGCTGTGCATGCTAAAAATACAAGAATAAACATTTAGCAAGAAGGCGATAAAAGCAATATTTTATTTTCAAATAATTGCCCATCAGAAACATAAGGGACGTCACGGTTTTGGCATGACGAGTTTGTGAGCAGACCGTGAAGGCACCTGTGAGAGGATTTCAGACGTAGTGCAGCGAGAAACATTAGAGTTTGATAATGGAATAAAACATTATTTTGTCAAAAAACACAAGATACATTTGAAAGTTAACAAAGACTTTAAATACAATTTGACACAACAAAATGCGCAATGATAGTAACGGTTCTTTACCCATGAGTTGGTCACATGATCGAATGCATCATCATGTCACAAGGGAAACAACATGGCTGCTTACTTGTGTTTTATATTTATCTCTCGCTAGCGTTATTAGCTGATAAACGCCGAACTTATTTGTATAATAATTTATACAGTTAACGATATTATTGACGTCCTTTCAAGTAGGTATATGTTCACTGTGAAGTAGCTTGACAAAATATACATTTATCTAGACAGTTGCGAAGCTTTACAGCAGTCTTCCAGTCACAGTCAGGTGGATTTAGCCATGGCTTCGTCGTTTGTGGTCGGGGATTCATTCAGAAATAAGGTGGCGGAATTATTAGAGAAGACTGACTCGTGTCTACCGCAGAGATTGATGGAAGAACTCGAGGAGACACTTGGAAAAACAGAACCCACAACCCTGTCCTTCAGTACAGCCAGAACACTGAAGAAGTACCTCCAGGACAATGGTAAAGTTCTGTAATGTACTAACGTTAATGATACTGTTTCCTTAAACGACATATGTACCCTTTAGGTATTTAGTCCTTTATATAGTTATCGTTATATATAGTGTAACCGTAAGGCAATAATAGTTATCTATGTATTTCTAAATTACCCTTGTCGAGGCACTTTTTGGGCATTTTGGTTTTATCTGTATATATATATATATATAAAATGTATCTATTTATCTTTTCGAATTTTGAAGTTTACTTCCATAACAAACTGTATAGCCAAAATACAGAGACTCAGACCCTTGATGACACAAAGTTCCCCTTGAAATCCATCAAAATAAATGTTCGTGCTAAGCTAAAAAAAACACAATGTGTCTTTACAAACTGTAAACAAACTGCCACTCAAAAGGTTAAAATACAAAAAATCAATTAATATTTCGTATTCATTATGAAGAGTCAAGACTGATGATGGTTAAATACTTAAACTCTGTGAAAGTAAAGTATAATTTGATGGCGGATTTTTTACGAACTTAATATGAACTGTTGGTAATGTAAATATAAAGCTTTCACTGTATTATTTCATTTATCAACATCCCAAGATAAAGTCACAATTAATGTGATCAATATTAAAGACATATTAACTCCTGTCTTCAAGCTTTAGCAAACCAATGCTAAAGAGTTCTCACACGATATAAAATAGTCTCTACTAGAAGCCATGCCAGTAGTATGTAATGTTAAGTTATGTTTGACTTTTTTCTTGCAGGGCATCCCTTCTACCTGCATGAGGTTTTGGAGGAAAGCTCGCTGCACCTGCCTGAGGTTGTGAAGCCTCCCAGAGTAAGTGAAACCATGGTTACGCCCAATATACAGGCACTATATATGTCTGTTAAATCTCTAACATGTCCATTAGTGTTTGTTGTAATCACAGCATGCAGGAAACAATGCAGCAAGCTAACACGTTAAAATACCATTCACTTAAGCTCCATTGTGATAAAATAAACAGTTTAGTGTTTTTTGAGCCCACAGCTGTATCCTATCCCTATACAAATTTAAGTGCAGTATTTTCCTTTCCAAGTATGCTCATAAACTTCAAGATGATCCAAACAATTGAAATCAAATTGTGACTTTTCTCCCTCAGAACCCAGTTCTCGTTGCACGTCTTGAGAGGATCAAAGCCAAGCTGGCCAATGAGGAATACAACAGAATCACACGAAATGTCAACACTCAGGTAAATTTATCCTATACAGCAGTGGTTCTCAAATGGGGGTACGCGGACCCCTAGGTGTACGTTGGAGTACTGCAGGGGGTACGTGAGATTTATTTTATGTTAATGAAAAAAATACGTAAGTAATGCATTTAAACAAACTAATAATAGTAGATTAACTACTTTCTTCAAAAGTTTACAGTAATTCTGGATAATAAAATGGGAACAATAAACGGGGTGCTCTCTTTTCCTCTCCCTCTCCTGACAGCTCGTCAGTCTCGTGCAGCTCGCTGAACCTGTAATAAGTGACACGACAGTAAAGAATAAATATATGTATAACTAGTTTAATTAGTTCCAGAGTAGATGAAATAGCTAAGTGTGTTAGGTCTAACTCTTAGTGTATTTTGCTCCACTCAACGGTCCGTCACAGCTGTGATCATGCAGAGCTGCGTGTTCTCTCTCTCGCGTCCGGTTATACTTCACTCGCGTTTATGTCCAAATCTATCAGATCTAGCTAGTTCTAGTTAATGATATGACTGCCTGCTTATCAAAGGACCTAAACAATAAGTGTTGCTTGGCAACGGCGTGTGGCCGCAAAGTATAGCATTATGCATATGTTAATGCTGTTTAACAAGGTTGTTGTTTTAATAAATCAGACACTGATGGTGCAGTGCTGTACTGTACCTCTTTATATAGGCATTTTTTCCCTAACAATTTTTTTTGCGCTGCTCAGGGGGTACTTGGATGAATTTCTTTTTCAAAGGGGGTACATTTATTGAAAAAAGTTTGAGAACCACTGCTATACAGTATACAATAACATTACAAATATAACAAAGGCAAGATATAAATCATGCTATCAGACTGTATTACAGAAACACATCTAAATATTATAATGTATTCAACATACCATTCTTTCATTGAGTGAGACTTAATGCAGCCTTGAAGGTCCCATGTCATGCTTTTCCAGTTATTACCCGTCCCCTTGTGTGTTATGAACAAAAACGTAATGTAAACAATTTTTTTTTCGCGATACTGTGTCTCAGAGGATCTTAATATTTAAGAACCTATTAATGTGTTATACCAGATTAACGGAAATAATCTCAGCTAACTGACGATACAAACCATGTTTACCAAAACAAAACACAAGTCTCATAAGAAGCATCTAAATGACCCCTGAGCGAAAAATGCTAACGGACATTGGCACAGAACTCAAGATAAAAGTACCCTTATTACTTATCGTAGCTGCACTTACAATATATCCGATTAAAGCTGAGACTCCACAGATTAAGTAGGTATATAGTATCATCACTGAGTGATCCGGACTCGCGACAGGGGAAGCAAAATACAGTCATCACAACACGTACCTTCACAGAGCTTCTAGGGAGATCGTCTTACCACCGTAGCTGTCAATCTGATCAAAAGACGTGTTCAATGGCATTAAAATGAGAAAAAACGCGGCTGAATCGGTTAATCCATAGGTTTTTAACGTCTATGTATAACAAAATGATTGAATTTATAATCCATAATTCCATTTTATGTAAAAAATCGGAGAGCAAATGCTAGCTGCTAATGGTAGCCACCACAGCTAGCTGCTGCTTCTGCTAGGCTATGCAGCAGTCTCAGTGAGATATAAATATATAAATATCTTTGCGTTTTGGACTAACTTTAAAATATTCCCATGCTTTTGAAGACCTAGGGCGAGATGTTTTCGTTTGGGGGCTTCGTGCGCAATCCTGTGAGGAGGAGGTGGTAGCCGTTTCAGTCTCCATTGTGTTTGAAGTGCGATTGCGAACTGCTTTTTGCTTTGGGTGACCCACGTGTGTGGAGCGACGCGTCGACGCGGAAATATGTCGTCGACGATATTTTGAAGTCGACGCGTCGCTACAGCACTAGTGAACACAGTAACACACATGCAGAGGTGAACACAAGACAACATGAGCACGACCAGTAATCCTACAAGCTGTCATCACTACCCTCCTGACTGTTCTCCTCACTGTCTTCCTCTCTGTCAGACATGGTAGCTGATGATGTAGGCCTACTACTTTCTCTCTGGTTGAGTCTGCGATTAGATGCTTGCATCCACAAGTCAACAGCTGGTTTGGGTCGAAAGTCTCTGTTGTCATCTTAGACAAGTGGATGTAATCAAATAAGTATGTGAACATAACCAATAACCTACCATAGCCAATAACAAATTAATGTAACTTATTTTATTTGTGTTGTTCATTTATATCTTATTTTACCTTAACATTTATTTATGCATTTTTTTTAATCTCTCCAGTTTTAAAGGATATTTTTGGTTACTGTCCTATAGTATACATTGGAATGATTTAAAACCTGTTTATCCCAATAATTATAAAGGAGTGCCTTGGAAATATGTGTTTACATAAATTACGACCAAACCGTTTGAACTTAGACTAAGACTCCTTTACCTCACTGAGCTGTAGTTATCAGTCTGGCTGGAGAGGACTCTCCCTCCACATTATTGTAAAAACATCTTCTTCTTATATCCGTTAGAGCAGCTAGCACGGCACCAGATTCTAATAACAACAGCGCTGGTACCGGTGCACCCTCTCTCTCTCCCTCTCTCCCTCGCATTTTGGCTGTGAGCTGCGGGCGCCAGATAAGCCAACATCCCCATTTTCATCACTTACCTCCACAGATCTGGCGCCCTAGGCGAACATCTAGCCAGCGCTACGGGCCGACCCTGAGTACATATCATGGTTCATACATGTATGCAACTCGCAAATATCTTTCTCTCTCTCTCTCTCTCTCTCTCCTCTCTCTCTCTCTCTCTCTCTCTCTCTCTCTCTCTCTCTCTCTCTCTCTCTCTCTCTCTCTCTCTCTCCTCTCTCTCTCTCTCTCTCTCTCCCTCTCTCTCTCTCTCTCTCCTCGTCTCTCTCCTCATCTCTCTCTCTTCTCCCTTCTCTCTCTCTCTCTCTCTCTCCTCTCTCTCTCATCTCTCCTCTATTTTCTCTTTTCCCTTCTCTCTCTCTCTCTCTCTCTCCCTCTCTCAATGTTGGTACGCAAATGCGCTTTGTTTCAAATGACCCGGTGCTCTTTTTTTGGCGGAGGTGCGCACCAGTTATGTGCAGCCCTGGTTATGAAGGTTTTTATGCATGTAAACAGTCAGCGGCGAAACTGTGACGGGCTTACACTGTAGGTGCGCCGCGTTTGGGGGTGCGGGGGGTTGGGGTGCGGGTGCTAGTGGAGCCTCGCAGATGGGGGTGATGCAGCCCCCTCAGCATCCCCCCTTCCTGCGTCCATGGCTGAGTTCAGGCTGAGTTTCGCGATGTCTCGTTGTCTCGCAGACCCCACGCAGCAACCAGGAAACGACACCAGTAATAGAGCTCACACTGTCCCTTCCTCACAGCAGCGAGCCGCGCAACGTCCCGCCAACACGGCACCCAGACCCCACGCAGCATTCTCATCTGTTTGTCATTCCTGGTGTCATTTTCTGGTTGCTAACGCCATTGTAACACATAATCACTGATGTTCCGCTGCAACGGTGGTGGACTCATCAGAACAGAGTTGGAGCTGACCAATCAGAGCACAGTGGGCTCATAGGGAGGGGGGGGGGGACAGGAGCTCCAACAAGCCATTTAGGACAGAGAGTGAATACACATACTATACAGAGATGCTGTATGAGAAACCAATGTGAGTTTGGAACATTGAACAATGTAAATCTATTCTAGTAGACCTCAACACTGGAATTATGATCAGTAGACATTTTTTTTACTATACGTGGAGAAAATACGATGCATTGATGATAATATTATGTGATACTTGATAAAAAATAAACATATTATATCTCAGAGATTTTACCTTGTGATAAATATCTTTTTTTGTCTTCAGGAAATCAACCGCAATGGATCGCTAGCAGATTTTGGACGGGAAAGTGAGTGTGATACACATTTGCCATCGCTTATTATAGGATCCTAATTCTAGAAATCAGAGGCTGAATTATATATAATTTATGTATTTCATATTGTATATGTTAGGGGGATGTAAAAAGGTCTCTGGTTCATATCTAAACAAAGATAAATACTAGGTTTGGAGGCAGAACCACCAGCAGTCCCTCCATTAGACGCCTCTCCCTTCTTCTACTGGCACCGCAGCTTTTAAGCACTTCCTTCCCATCGTTGAAGCAATGCAGCACCATGCGCAAAGCTACTGGAAGGATACAGGCCCCGGGAGCACATAAAGCCATGAAAGTATTACATTGAAAACTAGAAAAAGATGTCCAATAGAGTGCAGATCTTCCCCTGCCAATCATATAAAAAGTAGAATTTCACTAGACACTCCCTCCTCACTCCCTTACATTCGTAATGCTGGTGAAGAAAACAGAAATGTGTATGTATTTATCGCCTAATCGCCTTACTAGTGTATTATAACACAGTGTGTATGGAACATGGCCAAACTGTGTCCTGAAACAGAATAGGTAAGGTTTAGGGCATAAGGTAGCGAATTGACGAAGATGCCTTTTGCTTAACCTGCCAGTTAAGAGGAGTCAACCAGTCAACCTGTGAATCATCTCAACAACAACATCAAATTCCTTGAACATACAGTTATCAATGGGCACAATAAATATTAGGCTAATGGCCTAGTAAGTAGTTTGCTAGATTAGCTGCAGACAGTCAGGCGGATAATCACATACACATAACCGAGGATTACTATTGCAACAACACATCATCAGTAGGGTAAAACGTACCTGTCTCATGACGGTTCAAACCAGACCCACGTTCCCTATTAGCGGGTGAACAATCCAACGCTTGGTGAATCTGCTTCACAACGATAGGAAGAGTGACGTCGCTATGAACGATGATCCCCTCCGGCCTTAGGAACTTCCTCTGAACTTGTGTTTGTTTTTTCTCTCCTCCAGTGCGATCAGTCAAAGCAGTGGTGGCGACAATATTCAACTTCCTGGTCACAGTGGTTGCTGCTTTTGCCTGTTCATATATGGGGAGTCAGTACCTGTTCACTGACACTGCAGCGGTAAGAGTACATTTCATTTTAAATCTGTACTATACATGTAATATACAAGTTAACGTAGCTACATGCAGTGCTGTTCATCTCGGCAGCTTAAAACCTATTGTCCCGACTTCCTTCCTTTTGTTTCCTTAAGCAACACTTTCAAACAGACATTTATAATGTATTTTCTTTATTAGTTTTACTTACAGTTGTGAGGACTTGTTGAGCTTCTGATGATGTGTTGATTTTGTATGACTTGTGGTTAGTTCAAACAAACCAAGACAAAAGATGCAAAACTCAGATACAATGATTTAAAAAATGTTCTATTATGTTGTTAGTTACAAAGTCAGATTTCAAGTGAAAACCGTCTCCACGGCATCTCCCACAAAGGTTGCACATATATGTGTCTCTCAAAGGCTGGAGCCGTAGAAATTGTAGTCTTTTATAGTCGATTTACTACATAGGTCACCACTAGGGGACAATATCTGGTGTTCTTTTCTTTGAATGTGTTTGTATTCACCAAAAGGTTAAGGTTAACTTTGGCTTTGTATTTGTTTTCCAGCGAGTATTAGCGGCTGTGATCGCTGCCTCTGTTGTGGGGCTCGCTGAGCTGTATGTGCTGGTCCGGACCATGGAGGGGGAACTAGGAGAACCATAGCCGCTATGCACACAGAACCAGGGACCTGTGTCAGAACTTAAAGCGGAACGTCGGCAACCCCAACAGGCCGACTGATTCAGAACAGACATTTCACTTTGCCTAGGAAACCCTACAGACTTGTTTTCTTTTTATTTGACAGGAAAATATGTGAGATTTTTGTGCAAGGTCAGAGTTACTGAGAATTTAAAAAGGGATACTAGAAGCAATAAATGGATGCTTCAACATTACAAGAAAGCTAATTGGTTCAAAATGAATATTGGTCGCTTTATCTGACATTACATACCACCTGACCAGACTTTCTTTTCATTACATTTAAATATATTTCTTATTTATTTACAGCTCTTTTTCAATTTTAAATGTTCTTCATCCAACAACCTAAATATAAATGTTTATTTACTTAATGTACATTTTCAATTTTGTTCTCAGATCATGTAATCATATTTGTGTGTGTAATAAAATCATCTGGATTAACTAGAGCTTATTCCTACAATTGGTAATCCACCAGTTAGTGTTGCCTTCCAGCGTTCGCCCCGTGGGCCTGTGGTCGAGGACAGGTCAAATGCAGGCCGTGGGGCCACTGCTCAATCTGTAGGGCTTGGCTTGGGAACCAAAGGGTTGCCTTTCATGTCCCGATCGGATCAAAAATACATAGTCTGAACTGCTAGCTGCAGAGGTGCCAGTTCCTCTCCTGGGCGACGAAAAAACGAACAACCCCTTCGCTCTGACACCTCTATATCAGTGCATGTCACTACAATGGGCATATGTGTGTACAAAAACAGAGTAAATAACTGAATTTCCCTCGGGGATTAATAAAGTGATGTTAATCTTAAAAACTCTTATCCTTTAGATTGTTTTTGTGTGAGTTGCAAAGTGTTGGTTTATTGAGCGTGGAGATTCTGCCATCTTGGAAGCAGATGGTCCTCGCCTTGTTGTTCTGAAATGTGCAAGCTAAAATTACAATTGAAAAACTCATCAACAATGTATCTTTCCTGAATTCATGACCTAGTTACTTAAAATAATTGGCAGGCCTTTTTGTCAGCAATTTAATGCAGCACAGTTTTGTTTCTATCATATTACTGCACAAAAAGAATCGTGCATATACTCTCTTCAGCAAATTCACATTAAAGCTTGAGCAACCTGGTTATGATTTCTGGAAGAAGTCATTCCTGTTGAGTTTTTCATACGCAACAAGCTTAGTGACCGTGTTCCATTTGATTACAGAGAAGGCAGACATCTACAACACCTTACATCGTACATCAACTATGGACTATTAAATAGCATTACAGGTCAAAGAACATTTTTATTTTTGATGTAAACTGTCCTTTTAAGCCAGGGGTGTCAAACTCAAGGCTCGGGGGCCAAATCCGGCCCGCGACTTCACTTGATGTGGCCCCACAAGAGCTTGCAAAGAATATAATATGTTTATTATACGGTTACATGCCGCTTACAGAAGCACATTGCCCATAAACTACATGTCCTACAATGCATCTCAAACTTTGACTTTTTTTTATCAGAATTTGACTCTTTTCTTCAAAATAAGCCTTTTTTCTTAGAATTTGGCTTTTCTTTTGAAATCATTTTGTGACATTCTCACCGAAGAGACTTGCAATTATTTTCCCCAGACTTCTGCTTTCAGACGTAGTTAATTATGAAGTTATTACCCTTTCCGATAATATTCCAATGCAGAGGCAATAATGTAATATAATACATCATTTTATATATATTAAATATTTATATAGTCTTAAAGTTACAACCGGCCCTTTGAGTGCAACCGTAATTCCAATGTGGCCCACGATGAAATTGAGTTTGACACCCCTGCTTTAAGCTATAGCTCCAGAAAATATTATTGAACACTACTTATATACTTTAAACCTACCTAACAAATTAAGCTCAGCGCAAGTTCTTTCAGGAAGACTATATACATTCACTCCGCAGCTGCATATAATCAGCTCATCACGGGCGTTCTCTTTAACCTATTACATTTCACCTCATTCTCCAGCAGCCAATTACCTGACCTGTCAGATGTGATTTCAGCTGTGATTTCAGGTTTTCATGCTGCCACCCGCCTCCTCCCCATCCACCTCCTTTCATCATATCCAGTGCCAGGAGAGCTAATCCAAAGACCTCATCACACCTCCTCTTCATCCCATCTCGTCATCAAATCCAGATCTTCAGCATCATCACCAGTGTCTAGACCCCGGGGGGTTCCCTATAAACTCAAACTGCTTTTCCCCCTTTAGATATACGATTTTAGGATTGGGGGCTAATCGCCAAAGACTTAACATTTATCATATGACATGTGTCAATAAATGTTCTTTAAACAAATGAAGTCTCTCCTGATTGAAATGTATTTATGTCTTTATTGAACAAGGACCATGCATAAAAATACACTTATCTCAAAAAGAGAGAAAATATCTATTATGCCAGATTATAGGCATTTTCTTTGCACCATGGTGAAAAGTCTGAAACATTTGAGAACAGAAAGAGAGTTGTATTTGGACAAAAAAGAATAATCTAGATGCTTCAGTAATGAACAATTACAGGCCCATATAAAACCTGCCATTTCTAGGTAAAATCATTGAAAAAGTTGTCTTTCAACAGTTGAGTAATTTCTTGCATTTAAATAGTTGTTTCGATGTGTTCCAGTCAGGCTTTCGTCCAAACCACAGCACTGAGACTGCTCTTGTAAAGGTCTTCAATGACATCCACTTAAACACAGACAGTGGCAGAACTTCAGTGTTAGTATTATTAGATCTCAGTGCTGCGTTTGACACTGTTGACAACAACATATTACTAGACCGACTGGAAAACTGGGTGGGACTTTCGGAAACAGTTCTAAATTGGTTTGAATCCTACTTAAAGGACAGAAACAACTTTGTTTCTATAGGTAAATACACATCTGAGTTGACAAATATGACATGTGGGGTACCTCAAGGCTCCATCTTGGGGCCTCTTCTCTTTAACATCTACATGCTACCACTGGCTCAGATAATGAAGAACAACAAAATAAGTTACCATAGCTATGCAGATGACACATACATTTACATAACCATTTCACCAGGAGACTATGCTCCAATTCAAACACTGAGTAAGTGCATTGAACAAATCAATGACTGGATGTGTCAGAACTTTCTCCAATTAAACAAAGATACAACTGAGGTAATGGTTTTTGGAGCCAAGGCAGAACGTATAAAAGTTAGCGCTGAGCTTCAGTCTGCAATGTTCAAAACAACAGATAAAGCCAGAAATCTAGGTGTAGTCATGGACTCTACCTGAGTTTCAACAGTCACATTAAAACAGTTACTAAATCAGCCTACTATCACCTAAAGAACATATCTAGGATTAAAAGACTAATGTCATAGTAGGATTTGGAAAAACTTGTCCATGCTTTTATCTTCAGTAGACTCGACTACTGCAATGGTGTCTTCACAGGTCTCACTAAAAATTATATTAGAAAGCTGCAGCTGATTCAGAACGCCGCTGCTCGAGTCCTCACTAACACTAAGAAAGTGGATCACATCACTCCAGTTCTGAAGTCTTTACACTGGCTTCCTGTGTGTCAAAGAATAGATTTCAAAATACTGCTGCTGGTTTATAAAGCTTTGAATGGTTTAGGCCCAAAATACATTTCTGACCTCCTGCTAAATTATGAACCATCCAGATCTCTCAGGTCTTCAGGGACTGGTCAGCTTTCTGTCCCCAGAGTCAGAACTAAACATGGAGAAGCAGCGTTCAGTTATTATGCTCCAAACATCTGGAACAAACTCCCAGAAACCTGCAGGTCCGCTGCAACTCTGACTACTTTTAAATCCAGGCTGAAGACTTTTCTTTTTGTCGCTGCTTTTAATTGAACTATTTACATCTTAAACTGCACTGTAACTTTTATCCATGTATTATTTCTTTTAATGTTTATTTTATTAGCTTTTCTTTTTAATGACTGATTTTAAATGCCATTTTCTTAATGTCTTTCATTTTTTGTAAAGCACTTTGAATTGCCTTGTGTTGAAAAGTGCTATATAAATAAACTTGCCTTGCCTATATTAGACTAATGGTGTTTATGTTTAATGATTTATTTGAAACCTTTAAGGCTTTTTTAAATGTTATGTTTTTGATATGGCCAAGTCCAATTGGTATCCAAGATCCCTATTAAATATTAAATGAGCATTATTGTTCATTTTTAACAATCTAAAGAGTATTTTTTCAAAAAAGTAGTTGACACAGTACAACAGAGCTGAGATGAGTACAAAAGCTGCTGAGTTATTTTTTCTTTTCTTTTTTACTCTGACTGGTTTTGACCTCCATATAATCCACCAGCTGTGGCATCAGTTACTAATAATTTTTACTAAACTGTTTTTGAATTATTTTATCATCTTACTCCACCTGACAGATGTGCTAATGTTTGTCTTTGATATGTGCTTACTGTTTTGAAGTGATTTAAAAAGCCATCCCATTCTTGAAAAACAAACGATTGCTGTGCCGCAGACACACAGAAGATTTAGCATCCTCAGGACAATAACACCATGTCTCTTATTTCTTACCACACATCCGATTTGATTTCCATGATCCCTTCTCACCGTATGAAATCATATTTTTTTGGTCAACTTTCCCATCCTCCTCTGATCAAGTCCTGTTATATCAGCGGAAAGATTAAAAGATGTCACTACATCTGGAACACACAAAAAAAGTATTTTCCGAAGATCTGAGATTTGACACCCGGATTAAAGGTTTATTGAAAGATTATTTGGTATTAAAGATGATTATGATATACAGAGATCTCTGGACAAACAGTGTGCGCTGCTGTCCGTCATATTGGCCTCTGTATTATACCTCTCATGTAATATTTCAAAACTTAAATCCAGGCAGAATTACAGAGCCTGTAAGCTGATAGACCCTGAGCTTTAATTTACTTCTTATTTTTCATTTCCCCCCCTCCATCCATCTAATGCTCCCGATACTTACAGTACAGAGAGATATGAGAAAAATATATTTTGATTTAGAAAATAATTATTCCTGTCATGGTATCTTACCACAAGGAATCATTTTAATCAGGATGTTTTGAAAGATAATACTCGCGGGGTCGCAGCATTAAACATGCCATGGTTGGCTTACAGCAGGAAAACAGGAGCAGGCATCTGTGAGAAGAATCCATGTCAAGAACATTACATTTATTAAAAAAAATATCAAAATGAGACGAGAAAAACACTGAAACTAAGTCCTAGGCTTATATATGACTCTATAGACATATCTTACAGTGTCCTTTGGCTCAGTTTTCACAAAAAGAGTTTCAATTTGCAAGACTGTGATCACAAAACTCTTAATTCCACAACTCCACATTGCAGCAAAGGAAATAAGATATTACATTATACAGTACATTTATTAGGGCACCACAACACTATGTGTATGTGTATTATTATGTTTTATAAAACTGCTCTCAAACAGAATCCAGCTCTCATTAAAACATCAACTGTGGTTTCCTCCATAGAACACAAATAGAAATTAGAAAAAGTGCAATTTCAATAAATTTCAGTATTTAAAGTATTATAGACTACAAATGACTTTTGAAAGCTTTCATTACATTTATCTGTTATGCTATCAGTATTAGAAAAGGTATTGTTATCAATGGATAACATTGAGTCTAATTTGGGAATTTTGTATCTATTCATACAAGAAAAAACTAATAAAATATTTCTGTGCTGAGTGACCAACGTTAGTATTGTTTGAGAGACCACCATTGATGTTTCACCCCTTCACAAGTTTATCCCATAGTTACATTAATACTGTAATGGTTGAATACATGCCAGCCCGGTCCCCTAAAAATTGTTTTCCCAACAATACAACTGCAGTGGTAATTTGCCTGACATGACATGTATTTTCTTCCAGGTAACGTTATTTTTTTTGGCTTATCACAAATATTTTTTCTATCCAAGGCTTTAACTCAGGATACCACTGTGCGTAACTTACTCAATGAACAGTATGTACGTAACTTGGGTTACATAACATTCAAACAAGGCAAGGCAAGGCAAACAACAAAAGACATAGAACAAATACAGCATAAATACATTATTAAAAGGCATTTAAAAACAGGCATAAAAAGCAAAGATAATGAAATTAAATAAATAAATAAACACAGCAGGTACAGAATACATGACTAAAAGGCATACTGTAGTGTGAGTATGAGCAGCTCAATTAAAAGCAGCGGCAAATAGATGCGTTTGTAGTCTGGATTTGAAAATAGGAAGTGTTTCAGCGGACGTGCATGATTTAGGCAGTTTGTTCCAAATTGTTGGGGCATAATAACTAAAAGCGGCTTGTCCATGTTTAGTGGTTATTCTCGGAACAGAGAGCAGACCCAACCCAGAAGACCTGAGACTCCTGGATGCTTCATAGTGATGGAGGAGGTCGTCTATATACCTCGGTCCTAAGCCATTTAGTGATTTAAAAACTAGCAGTAGTATTATAAAAGCAATTCTTTGGTCGACTGGAAGCCAGTGTAATGATCTCAGAACCGGAGTGATGTGATCCACTTTTCTAGTGCCAGTGAGTACTCGAGCAGCAGCGTTCTGAATCAGCTGCAGCTTTCTGATAGATTGTTTAGTGAGCCCTGTGAAGACACTATATATTGCAGTAGTCCAGTCTACTGAAAACAAAAGCATGGACAAGTTTTTCTAAATCCTGTTGCGACATTAGTTTTTTAATCTTAGATATGTTCTTCAGGTGATAGTATGCAGACCTAATAACTGTTGTAATGTGACTGTTAAAATTCAGGTCTGAGTCCATCACTACACCCAGATTTTTTGCTTTGTGAGTTACTTTGTAGTCTGCAGACTGAAGCTCTGTGATTACTTTTAATCGGTCCTTCTTTGCTCCAAAAACAATGATCTCAGTTTTTTGTTTGTTCAGTTGGAGAAAGTTCTGAGTCATCCAGTCAGTGATATGCTCAATGCACTTGCTCAGTGTTCTAATCGGAGAGTAGTCTCCCGGTGTAATTTTAAAATAAATCTGGGTGTCGTCTGCATAGATATGATAGCTTAGATCGCTCTTTTTAATAATTTCAGCCAGAAGTAGTATATAAATATTAAAAAGCAAAGGTCCTAAGATGGAGCCTTGAGGAACCCCGCATGACATATTTATCAGGGTTGATTTGTAATTACCTATTGAGTGAGACAAAGTTTGTTCTGTCCTTTAAGTAGGAACTAATCCAGTTTAGAGCTGTTGCTGAAACTCCCACCCAGTTTTCAAGACGGTCTAGCAATATGTTGTGGTCAACAGTGTCAAAGGCAGCGCTGAGATCTAATAATACTAACACTGATATTCTGCCACTGTCTGTGTTCAAATGGATGTCATTTAAGACCTTAACAAGTGAAGTCTCAGTGTTGTGGTTAGGTCGAAAGCCAGACTGAAACACATCAAAACCGTCAGTTAAAAACATGGAATTACTCAACTGTTGAAAAACAGCTTTTTCAATCAACTTGCTTAAAAAGGGAAGGTTTGATATTGGCCTGTAGTTATTCATTATGGTTGCGTCTAGGTTATGCTTTTTTAGGAGCGGTTTAATTATTGCAGTTTTCAGGGCCTATGGAGATACACCTGATTGAAGAGACTTGTTTACTATGTATATCTGAGGCCAAGCAAGGGATGATGTCGAGGCTACAGGAGGAGGATTTCAGATGTTGTCTTCCAAGGCAGAAGTACTTTCAGTCATTTGAATGAATTAAGTTCAAATAAGAAGTGCGTTTTAAAAGTGTGTTACTTGTAATTCAGTGACTGTGCAATGCTATAGCTTTCTGTAATCTGAGCATGGGACTGTTGACTGTTATAATGACAGCCATTTTGTGTCTAAAGGTAAGATAATAGCAACCATTTTGTCCATTTGCATTGAAGGTTTAGCATGTTAAAACTTTGAAAACTGAGCCAGAAATATCTAAAAACCGTCCAATTCTAACACATAATGTGTTTAAGGAACAATCTGGTAACACACACGACTGACGTATAAGGAAGCTGTTTGACAGGAAATAAAAGGAGTCTGACAGAAATACTATTTGCCTTTCTTTGTTTTTTAAACTTTGTTTTATTGTTTTTCATTTTTGTAAAAAACAGACAAACAGTGTGAACGTAGACAGGGTCATCATGGGTAACATGAAGTGCTTACTATCATGTAGAATGAAAGAAAACAATTTACATACAATACATACGCACACACCTATACATTTGAACACACATTTATCTACTTAGATACTTCTTTGACGTGTACACATATTTAGACACATAAGGCTAATGAAGGCAGGGTACATCACACCATCAGAGTCTTTGGGTCCTCTCTGTCCATGATTGACCTTTTCAATTATCTGTCCTGGGTCTGTGACCCCTCCATTCATAGATTAAGGTCCACCTTTTCAGCCCAAGTACAGGGCCAAGTAAAGCAAGCCTTCCAAACACAGAGAGTATGTGATAAGGACATCAGTTGGGTTTCAAATAGCATTTACAGTTTTTCAGTACTTTTCACATTTTAGTTATGTCTCAGAGAGAAAGTCAGTTGTTCCGTATGACTTTCCTGAACTATTGCTTTCCAGTCTGAAGTTGTTGGAGATTCTCTACTCTCTCTACTCTCTACATTTCCTGGTTATTTCTTTTTTGCTAGCTGCTAATATTATTTGTAACAAATATCAGTCTTATTTTTCCAAACTGGTTGGGATGTTCCCAACATGACACTGAAACTGCTATTTCCTCCACATCCGGATAACCGGATTGATCAGTGCTCCAGGAAGTTGGTGACGATGGCGGCGTTGTAGATTAAGTCTGAGATGTAGCCCATGGAGGTCTGAGCTCCCATTTGTGGGTGGTGATTGTGGTGTGGGTGGTGGTGTCCTTGGCCCTGAGTCACCTCCCAGTACACCGGCTGATGGTGGGAAGGGACCACCTGATCTATGGAGGTGTGGGCTCCACCTGCAGCGTACACTGCCTGGTGAGGGGATGGAGCTATAGTCTGGGGTTTGAAGTTCCTGAAGGCCTGGTAGGAGCGGGCGGAGGCCGAGGGGTGAGGCTGCCTGCTGACAGGCTGGGGGAAAGAACCAGGAAGGAAGGCGGGGAGTGCTGGTCCCAGGTGCTGCCGCGGGTGGTGCTCATCCTCCCAGACATGAGAGTCTGAGGGTTTGCAGGGTTGGTGCTGGTGGAGGGAGGAGCAAGATGGCGGCGATGACACAGGGTTGCTGTAGATCTGGATCCAGTCAGAGTAAATCTGCTGCACCTCCTCACAGTGGCTCTGCTCGGGCCGGAATATGTCCGCCAGGGATGAGGAGCCGAGGAAGGCGGAGGTGGGGGGATCACCTATCCCTCCCAGGGGGGGTTTGGTGGACTTGGGGATTCTAACGGTCTTGATACTTCTAGCTCTTCTGTTTTGGAACCACACCTGGAACAAAAAAAAGGTTAACATCGAGTGCATAGGACTCAATGTTAAGCACTATACTATATTCTACAACAGGTAAAATATTGTACTTTTTACTCCCCTTCTTCTTCTTACCTTACAAATTCAAATGCATACTTTGCAGGTTTAACTATTATTATTATTATTATTATTATTAGTAGTAGTAGTAGTAGTAGTAGTAGTAGTAGTAGTAGTAGTAGTAGTAGTAGTAGTAGTAGTAGTAGTAGTAGTAATAATAATAGTAGTAATATAGATTGAGGCAAGACTATAAGGCACGTTTATTTAGATAGCATTTCAACCCAAGGCATTTCAAAGTCCTTAACAAAAAATTATTTTAAATAACATTAAAAGCTTTAAGATGCAACAGAAACACAGAAAATGACATTTAAATACATGTAAAAATAAATCAGAGAATATAGAATAATGTAAAAATAAAACAAGCTAAAAGAGAACAAGACAGATATAAAATACAAAAATAAAAGTTAAGATATATCCCATCAGCATGTCAAGTAAATAAAATAAGCCTCTCCTTTACCAGATGCATAATTGAAGGGTTAAAAACATTAATGCATCAATAATTATAATTCAGTTATATTATAGACTATACATAATTCTAACGAACAACGATAATTGTCCCTAACAATACAGTCAGTAATTGTTTTTCTAAATGTAGTTTTCTGTTTTGGGGAAGTTTCAGAGCTGAGCCGCAGACACGCACTCACCTGTATCTTGCTCTCGGGAAGGTGTGTGTGTGCAGCCAGTCTCTCTCGCAGGGTGATGTCCGGGTACGGAGTCACAGCGAAGGCCTGCTCCAGCTCGGTGAGCTGGGCCCGGCTGAAGATGGTCCTCTTCCTCTTCCTCTGGCCCTCCATCGGCCCCGCGGCTCGCTCCGGCTCCGGGGAGGATAGTGCGCGCTCACTGCGGCCGTCTGAGAGAAAAGGCAAAAGGGAAGGGGCGAGATTAAAATAAAAATAATAGAAAAATATGCGTTTATAAAATAAAAATGCTATTACGTTTTGATGTATTTGTTTAATCTCGCCGAGTTGCGTTTTGTATACCAATAGCAAACAATTAAAAGTTAAAGGGCTAATACAACACAAATAAAATTAGCGAACTGTAAAAGACAGAACAAAATAAAACGTTTTTTTTTTCATTTTACAAAGAAAAAACACTTACATTTAAAAACGTAATAAATAACTTAGTTAAGCAATGTGCATTCGTTGTCTCTTATGTAGGCTTATATTGCCGATATGAGCTTGTGTTCGATAATTATTTTTGCTTTAAAAAGCAATTACATTTTCATAGAATATATTTCGGTCTTATTTCTGCTATGGCTTTTGTAGAAGCCCTCTTTTCCCTTTAAACGATATCATATTGATCCACATTTCTTTTAAAAACGAATTATTTAATTTGAAAGAGTTCCATGATGGTTTGCTCCCTTATCTGATTCAAGGATTCATTTACATCTGGTGTGGTTATTCAACTGAAATATATTACTGTCAATAGAAGATGACAACTAATTTGTTTAGGAGATGATGTAAATGATAATCGTACTAACCTTTACATTGTTCCGGTTCGCCATATAACGTCTTAAATTCCATCACGTCTTTACACTGGTTCTGCCTGAGTGAAGACACGTCTGAATCCATGAACAGAGACATCCTTCGTACAGACTGCTGACAGGGGAGGAGGAGGGACCGACTCTTATAGTTTATCAGATCGGACACCCACCACAGCAGCCACTCCCAACTCCACCCAGCATCCACACCCAGCACATCCAGGTGTTGTTCACCTCTGACCCAATTTGAGAGAACCGAGCGAAACATTGTCATGCCGCATTGCATTATTTCTTGAGTTTTGAAGATACATTTCGGTTAAGTTAAAAATATATTGATGGATTCGAACCAAAAAACGAAATGATTTTAAACCCAAACAAACTCTCTCAACAACTGTAAATTAGGCAACGAGCTACAACGTAATGATTATCAACACAAGATGTTTTGTGGAAATGGCTAAATAATTCCCCCTGATACAGTAAAATCACTCCACACATAGTATTGCTCTCCTCTTGGTTATACTACATGTAAACAAGTTATGAAAAAAAATATTTTTTAAAAATCACGTTGTGGTCTCCTGTTGGTTGAACAACACACACAGGGCCGTCCCTGGCCAACTTGGGGCCCCAAGCGACATTGTGAGATGTAACAGGAAGAGTTACTGCAATGTGGAGGGCAATCCAGAGATTTGGGTACAGTTCCTGTAACTCACTTTTGTGCAGAAATGACAACATCTCCAGAGCAGTTTTTAATATAATTAATGCAAATAAACTACTTCTACTAATAATAATCATAATCAATTAAATAATATAAATACTATATTGTTTTATTATAATTATATAATATTTCTTAAATCTGTATTCAAATGTAGTTCCCTCTGTCAGCAATGTATCAACAACACACACATTTATATCAGTATTTCTCATGCGGTTGACATGAACTGCGCACAAGCCGAGCTCATAAGCCGAGGCCCCCTGCGCGAGGCCCCCTGCGCGAGGTCCCCTGCGCAATGTGAGGCCCCATGCAGCCTGCATGATCGGCCTGTAGGGAGGGACGGCCCTGAACACACAAGTTGATTAGGAGAATTATGCATTACTACGGAGCCCCTAAAGGGACATGGGAAAAAAAATAGAGAGAAAAAATGAAGAAATGTCCAACAAGCCGTTTAAGACAGAGAGTGAATACACATACTATATAGAGATGCTGTATGAGAAACCAATGTGATTTTGGAAAATTGCACAATATAAATCTATTCTAGTAGACCTCAACAATGGAACGATCAGTAGAAATGGCCATGACATGGGACCTTTAAACTTGCCCTCTCACCATCATTTCCAATGACAGGTCTAAAGCATCTTGTAACTCTTTTATGACGTGCTGGGGAGTCAAACTACTGACCCCCAGTGGTAGAAATTAATTTACTCCTTGAGCCAAAGCCATCCAGACACTTTTCCTCACAAATTGAAATCATATTCTTATACGTAAGATGACAATGATATTTTACGTGACAAAATACTCATACAGGAACTGCACTGGGGGCCAAAGAAGCGGGGGATGGATTAAAAGAATTGTGTTTAAAACACCAATTTTTGGCATTTCATTTTACTTTTTGCTTATGATCTTGTAACACTTTCAAAAACCCTTATCTTGTTTGATATTGTAACACTGTCAGGCTGGGTCAATGCTTGGATTGGGGACTGCCTGGGAAAGGAATTATAAAAGCAAAGATATTGTTAAAGACACAAGTAGGCCTACATTTGTTAAAACATTTCAGAAGTGGAACTTGTGAGAGGAAGGGAAATAATACAAAACACAATGAAATTGATAGATTGTATATCCGCCGTAGGAGTGTTGAGAGCCAAGAAAATATCGTAACAAAGATGTTGTTAAAACTTTGATTTAGTTGTGTTCACACAATACAAGGCTAAAGCTCACTCAATGTGTCCTAGAAGCTAAACAGGGTCGGGCCGGGTCAGTACTTAGATGGGAAACTAGGGTCCTCCGCTGTCAAATACTTAACGCAAAATTACCCATGATATTCAAGTCGCTAATGGATTTTGGTAGCAATACACTGTGAGTCTGTGGCTCAGTTGGCTAGTGCGTTGATCTACAGATCAGGGGAGTACTGGTTCCATCCCAAGTGCAGTCAGCTTGTCGTTGTGTCCCTGGGCAAGACACTTCACCCCAAATTGGTCCTGTGGGGACTGCCCAATGTCGCTTTGGATAAAATCGTCTAATATGTGGCATGTAGTGTAATGTTGTGTAGTAAGGTAATTGAATATTTTACACAAGAAATATTCACCAATTATGCAAAAGGAGGCTTTTCCAAACTTGTTCGTATTGTACAACCAACAGAAGACCATTACAGTACCTTAGCACCTTGCCGTATAATGGTGAAGTTATTAAAAGTTTTGCTCAAGAAAAAATTCACCAAAACGTTTCCAAATCATAATTCTTTACAATAAATGTTTTAGTGCAGCCAGCAGGAGACAAGTGATGTGTGGCGTAATTTTGAAAGCACAACACTGCATTATAAAACTTATAATAACAATAAAGTTATTGAATGTTTTCACAAGAAGAAAATCACCAGAATTATTCAAAAGCTTGTTTCAGTATCACTACACTGTATAATAATAAAGTTGTTAATATCGTGACACAAGGAAAAAACACTTAAATCATATAAAATCGTATTCTTTCAAAATGTATAGTATACCCAGTAGGGTTTGGGGCTCCAACCACTAACCTTGCACTGGGCCACAACCAATCTTTTTATTAAAATACAGATACTTGTTTATTTGATGCCAAGTATTGAACACAATGTAGGTGTCAAACAGTTATTTTTCCATGTCTCATCCTCATCTCAATCGCTGAGTATCACATCATATGTGAATGTAAATATCAGTCAGCAACATATCATTTTTTATGCCCCAGCGCTTCATCGCAAACACTTTAGGTATACAGTTACTTTTTTGAAACATAAATCCAGCAATATGAAGGTTAATATGGCCACATTCAAACACGTGCGTGAATATAAAGATTTATACAACACAGAATATATTTGCACTTTTTGTATCTCAAGTAAACACACACAAGCACATACACACTGTCAAAACTGTTGACAAACCAAACCAGACAAACAGTTACTATCACAGCACACACAGTATTATCCCATGAGTCCACTGTGCCTCTGTGATGACTTTTCCTGCAGCATGTGGAGTAAAGTTCATCACTCCACCACCAGGGAGCAGTGTAGTCTTTCCAAAGTGCTCCACCATGCCAGCTGTGGATCTCCACTCTGCTCAAAGTTTGGTAAATAGAAAGAATAAGAGGTTTTAAAAGGTCAAGTCTGAAGCGAGATGCTTTGGAGCTTCACTCAAACTTGCGCAGGTGGTTGTAGAGGGACTGGACGTAGGTGAAGACACACATGGGGTCCGGTTTACGACCCATGATCATCATGTCGTCCACCTCGATCAGACGGTCGCAGCCGGCCTTCAACCTGGAGTCACAGACAGAGAGGATGGCAAAAGCAAAAATAAAATAAAGGAAAAACAATAACTAATTTACATTCAATTTTAGAAAAATTAATAGATTAAATGTGGAAATAAATGTTATTTTTTATTGTCTCTAATTATATTTCTACATTTCTAAATTATACATCTTGATTCTTTTATTTTTTCCTCTCTATTCCTTTCTTTTTATGGCACTTCTATGACGCCACAGACTCAATTTAAGCTTTCTTTGGTCTATTGATAGGTGCACAAAAGGTCATGAAATTGTTGAAATATCACAATTAGCTAAAACACAAGATGACATATTAAAATCAGCAGTTTTAAAGTGAAAATGTAACCACTTTACAATGACAAAGAACAGACAATGGATAATGTTTGTTCACCTATAAGAATTGATATGATTTGTTTTCTATTTTCTTATAGTTTCAGCTCCTACATGATGTGACAGATGATCATATGATGAATATACCAATATAAGAAAACAGCCAATATCATCCTGATGTATCAGTCGAAGCGCTTTTCTGCATCTAATATTGTGTCTTGGACAGTAGCCTACTGATAAAAACACTATCCCTTTACACTCTCACAAACATGTTTTGAAAACTTTAAGTATAAAATATATAGCGTAATAATTCATCTCCATCTAGAGCCCTATAAGTCTTTAGGGGGCAAATGTAAAGCTGCCACTATAGATAAAGGATTGATTCTGTGAGCAAGTGAATATTGTTTTTCAGTCAAATCAGCTTAATTCTGCAGCAGTGTTTTCGGCCATAGAATAACAGAGTCTTAATGTAAATGGAGTGGCATTCTTTAAACCGTGATATACAGTGTGTGTACATGGCCATATAGTATCTGTTTGTGGAAACCATAAGCAACAGAGTCAGCACACCTTTCACCAAACACGTCAAAGCAAAAACATCACCATATAAAATGTTCTGGCATAAAGAGGTCTATAAAAAAAGCAACAAAGAAAACCCATTAAGAGGCACAAAAAAGTTAAGTATTGCATTGTTGGTGCAGTCAAGCCAAATAAAAACGTCAAGGCTGTTTCAGCTAAATGTATAGGCTAAACCACAACTGACTTTCTACCAACAAAAATGTGTTTTGCTGTTGTATAATGAAACCAATGAGTTCATGGTAGCTCAATTTCTACTGAGGCTTTAAAGGAATAATTTGGGTAATGCTTGGTTTCTTCTGGAGAGTTACATGAGAAGATTGATACCTCATGTGTGCTTGTTAAGTAAGCAGCAGCCCGGATGTGGCTAGCCTAGCTTAAAGAAAGGAAGCAGGGAGAAGCAGTTACCATGTAAAGAAATGTGTAAAAGAGTGATTACGCTACATAACTCTCAAGAATTGTTACAAATTGTGTTCTTTACAGAACTCATGATGTGTTGAAATGTGTATGTTTACACTTTAGGTTGCGATTAAGTAAGTTATTTCCTTCCTGTTTCTGATCTTTAAGCTAAGCTAGGCTAACTTTGTCCTAGCTAAGACTGCATGCTGTGTTTTTCGCAGCATTTAATTGTTCAACAAAAAAGGAAAACGTTTTAATAAGAAAATAAACTTCTATTTTGCAAATAGTTTATTCTTGAATTTCAATATAGTAATTTGTAGGTTAATATATCGCAAAACAATGTTTATTTCTGTTATAAAAAAATATATTTATAAGGTAAAATATGTTATCAAACTCCAAATATAACAGACTGAAAGTAAAAAATCAATATCAGCGGTGTTAAATGTCATGCTTTCTATGGGCTCAGAACAGTCTCATAATACACACATGCACACAGAAGGATTCACACTTGTATTTCATGATCCGCAAAAGGATTCAAACTTGTATTTCCGGATCCACACTTGTGTTTTTCAATGCACACACAAATGTGTTCCGTTTCATATACATGTAAATAAAATCCAAATACAGAAAAAAGTTTTACATATGTATTTTTGATCCTCACATACTTGTTTTCCGTTTAAATCCCCTGAACCTGCAAACACAAACCGCTTTCTGTGCACGGATCGCTGTGCATTCGTGTGTGGGTTTTTTGAGACTCCCCTGACGGTCAGCCGATTCATACTTGTAATTTTTTCTATCTATAGCCAATCAGATGTCTCCTTCATTCTAAGCCAATCACATGAGCGCGCCCCCACGAGGGTATGATTTATTGCGTTCATGACACTTCATATACGCATTTTGCGCTGTCCGGTCAGCTCGCTAAACAGAGGGCGGAGCTTCAGATGATCATGCAGAGCTGCGTGTCTCCATCAGACTCACTCAGCAGCTGATCTGATCTCTCTCGGGTCCGGTTATACTTCACTCGCGTTTATGTCCATATCGATCAGATCCAGCTCTCCTGATCGGCCTTTATAGAGAGCACCGATCAAACTATTAAGAGTGAATATCGGCCGATAATGACCGGCGGGGCTCCCCCTGTTGACAGTTCACTGTCTAGCACTGGCTTCGTAGTGCACTGATCGATTAGGCTAAGCTAGCCTGTAGCTGCTCCCTCCACACTCACAACAACTTCATACAGACATAAATAAAGCAGCTGTATTCGCCACACAAGAAACACACATTTAAAACGGTTTTGCCTGCCGTTTTTGTGTACACAAGCATTCATCAATGGTTCGGAAAGTGGCGCTGTACCTTAAAGGAATGGTATGCTCATGACACTCATTTTTAAATAATTATCATCCGATAAAACAGACCAGTCTCTGCCAGTCTTTCTTTTTGTTTTTTTAATCCGATGACATTATCAGTGATTTTAAACTGATTAATTACCGAAATAACATCAACACTGTGGGCGGCGCCATTTTACCGGACGTGACGTAAACCATGCGTTTGGTTTCGAGGACACGTTGATGTTCATGTTATTTACTGTAGTTACTCTCTTCAAATATGCCTCATTGTATCGCGAAACATTGCCACAATTCTGATAGGAACAATCCACGGAATGCTCGGTTCCATCTGTTGCCAAAAGATAAGCGTAGGAAGTACGTTCGGAGGCAGTGGCTAGCGAAATGTGGCCGGCCCGAACCGAAAGATCCACAGGCGCATGTATGCAGCGAACATTTCAAGTTTCCGGACGACTACTCTGAGAGTATGGCTGCTTCTCAGGTCGACTATATTCATTTCCTCGCTCCTTGGTCCTCGGTCTCACCGGAAGTTGATTTGCCTGCGCCATCTTGAGTACCGTCCCATGGCTCTTATTTCTGCAGGAGGACCGAGGAGCGAGGAGCGATCATGGAGGAGCGATAACCGAGGAACCACCAGACCATCCTCCGATGAAATCCTCAGATACTCACCCCGCCCCCTTACTGTGTATCGCTCACTGATTGGACGAGGCAGTGTATGCACTGATCTGATGCTTCTTGACATGAGAGCAGTTTCCCAGCGGAGTGAAGAAAATACATGAACCTCACGGGACTCACTCCTCAGTTTATACCGTGTTTTGTTTCAATTAATGTATCATTTAGTTACAAATATGTGATATATCTGAACAACAAAGTGGTCAAAAATCATTTTATTCATTTATTGGAAACATTTTCATGATCGCTTTTTTCGTTTTACATTTTCATTTATTGTCATTTCCATTCAGTCAGTCATTAAGTGCTATTAAAATGTTAATGTGCTACATATCCAAACAAACAAACAAAGTGTGCAATCCAATGAATGTTAATCTAACTGGGTTTTGATAGATAACACATCTCTTTTTCTTCTCTCAATTATTTTATTTCGATTGTGCACTCTAATCAATATTAATCAAACTATTGTTCGTTTAAATACATTTTAAGAATAGCGTTTATCTTTTTTGAGAATGACTTCTTATTTTATTTCATGTATTTGGATCTACAACAGATGATACTAATGTGTGTGTCAGTAAATGTGCACTAACAGAGGCGGGGGTGTTTGTGGAAATAACGGGTACAGAGCTGGCTGCTGTCAGACGATCAGCTGTGCAGCGTCATCACAAACGGACGTCGCTTCACGTGACGCTCCGGAGGAAAGGACGTCCCATTGCTCTTAAAACTCATTTCCCTGCTTCTCGTGGTTTCCTTGCGTCCCTCCATGCTTCCCTGGTGGGAGGGACTAGACGCAGGGAAACGACGCAAGTGAGGGAAGCAAGGATTTCATTTAATCGACCTGAGAAGCAGCCCAGCTCTGTCCCCGTTATTTCCACACACCCCCCCGCCTCTGTTAGTACACATTACTGACACAAACATTTGTATCATCTGTTGTAGACCCCAATAAATAAAATAAAATAAGAACTAATTCTCAAAAAAGATAAACGCCATTCTTAAAATTTATAAACGAACAATAGTTTGATTAATATTGATTAGAGTGCACAATAGAAATAAAATAATTGAGAGAAGAAAAAGAGATATGTTATCTATCAAAACCCAGTTAGATTAACATTCATTGGATTGCACACTTTGTTTGTTTGTTTGGATATGTAGTATATTAACATTTTAATAGCACTTAATGACTGACTGAATGGAAATGACATTAAATGAAAATGTAAAACGAAAAAAGCGATCATGAAAATGTTTCCAAAAAATGAATTAAATGATTTTTGACCACTTTGTTGTTCAGATATATCACATATTTGTAACTAAATGATACATGAATTGAAACAAAACACGGTATAAACTGAGGAGTGACTCCTGTGAGGTTCATGTATTTTCTTCACTCTGCTCTCATGTCAAGAAGCATCAGATCAGCGCATGCACTGCCTCGTCCAATCAGTGAGCGATACACAGTAAGGGGGCGGGGTGAGTATCTGAGGATTTCATCGGAGGATGGTCTGGTGGTTCCTCGGTTATCGCTCCTCCATGATCGCTCCTCGATCCTCGGTCCTCCGGCAGAAATAAGAGCCATGGGACGGTACTCAAGATGGCGCAGGCAAATCAACTTCCGGTGAGACCGAGGACCGAGGAAATGAAAATAGTCGACCTGAGAAGCAGCCTATGATAAAACATAACATGGGATTTATTGAACAACCATTACTTAATGGAGATGCAGTACCATCGGTCTTTCTGGTGTCATCACCGACCAGGACACCAGTTCGGCCAGTTGAGAAATCGCCCTCTGCAAGTGTGAAGCGACGGAGGACCAGAAGTAGTGCTCGGAGTAAGAATAAGGTATGTTATAGCGCATTTCCATTGCAGCGGGTAGCCCCGTTTAAACGTCCTTTATCGTCCAGGCCAGGCCAGTTTTTGGTGGCCTTTCCATATAGCGTAGTACCGGCTAGTGGGTATTTTCCCCCAGTTTTTCCGGCCCCATAAAATCGTGGTTCTAGGGCCAGGGACAACGAGGCTGATTATGCTAAACTAGAGAGGGAATCGCTAGCAAGGGTGGTACTACATGCATACATATCTAGTAATCAAAATCATTGTATCTACTAAGTAGTACTAAGTAGGCTCGAACCTGTATGGCTGAATTCCCCCATCCAATCTCTTCATATTGCTCAAAACTTCTTCCTCGGCTGAGGAGTCCGAACTCAAATACTATGCCATGTTTTCGTGTGTTTACAAAGTGAATGCATGGGTGACGTCACGACCATCACGTGACTACTGAAAATGGGCAAAATGGCAGCGGCCTGACGGAATATACAGGTTTTGATAAAAAAGAGCTATAAAATCATTATTTACCGGGGAATATCGCTGATTTCTTCAGGGTATGATTTAAACATAATGTTTCACTAAATACTGAAGTTTTGATTAATTATCTAATGAGTGGAGCATTCCTTTAATAATATAAAAGATTGTATTTGCGTGCATTTCCTGTTCGGAAAGTGGCAATGTACTGAGAGTGGAGGTGTCCTGAGATTAGCGCCCGCAGGTAGGCTCCTTGGACCTGTCAGCTCCGGACTGCGCAAAATGCGTACATGAAGCGCTACGTCATGAACGCAAGAAATCTACCCTCGTGGGGGCGTGCTTATGTGATTAGCTTAGAGTTGAGGAGACATCTGATTGGCTATAGATAGAAAAAATTACAAGTACGAATCGGCTGAGCGTCAGGGGAGTCTCAAAAACCCACACACGAATGCACAGCGATCCGTGCACAGAAAGCGGTTTGTGTTTGCAGGTGCAGCGGTTTTAAATGGAAAACAAATATTTGTGGATCAAAAATACATATGTAAAACTTTTTTCTGTATTTGGATTTTATTTACATGTATATGAAACGGAACACATTTGTGTGTGCATTGAAAAACACAAGTGTGGATCCGGAAATACAAGTTTGAATCCTTTTGCGGATCATGAAATACAAGTGTGAATCCTTCTGTGTGCATGTGTGTATTATGAGACTGTTCTGAGCCCATACTTTTCCGGTTATTACCTGTCCCCTTGTGTGTTATGTAGCTTTTTATGCATGTAAACGGTCTGCAAAGTCACAAACTCTCAAAGTACACCCTGTAGCGAGTAAAACTCTAACACAGAAAATACCTGTCTATGCTACCCAAGCCCCCAGGAAGTGCGCCGGACTCAGATGAAAATATTCGTGCTGGCCAAACGGCGGTACTACACTTCCGTTTGGTTGCCAGGCCCGGAAACACTTTTTCCCATTGACTTACATGGGGAAAGAGTGATCTGTAACTCGTTGGATAATTTTTTTTAAACTAAATAAACTACCCAGTATGAACACTTGTATAGCCCTTATTAAAAACATTCGTTCCTCAAGTTGTAAACATTTGCTAATAACGTTATTCTGAGAGTTATTTCCCTCTGCATTATGAACGCGCATCTAACCCACGGGACCGCGCCGCCCGGCACGTTCATGTTACGTGTCCCGACCAATCAGAGCACACTGTGCTCACAGGGAGGGTGGGGCTGGAGCTATTGGAGCTACAACGAGCCGTTAAAGGCAGAGAGTGAAATTCAGTGAATACACGTAGTTTACAGAGATGCTGTATGAGAAACCAATGTGAGTTGCGTTTATCTTTACCCATGGATGCACAATAAGAACGGATCCATATCGTCTTACTGCCATCCCACGGAGCTGTAATAATGGATATATTGCACATGTTTGCTGTAATTCATTATCATACTACATGGGCTGTATGATTAAATCTTGTACCGTAAATGTTGTATTAAATAAAGTTAATATTACCGACATTATTAACGTCCCTGTAGCTTCGTATTGCACTAAGAAGCTTATTGCACTGTATATAAATATATATATATATACAGTGCAATAATAATTTCATGCTAAATGAAGCTCTGTTGGATATCACTAGATCCTGTTACAGCGTAATATAAGTACATAACGATTGATGTGTACATTAGCATCATTACTAGCTAGCCGCTAGCTAATATCTGCCGCCTCGTTCATATCAAATCCATGATAACAACAATCCATTACCATGCTGTCATGAACGCGCGGTGCTGTTATGTGTACGCAAATTGACGTGCTTGATGTGAACGAGCATTTTGGTTAAAGTTGCGCATGCTCTATGAGTGCACATACGGGTACTTCTCAGGCATGCTGGGTAATCTGTGACGTTTCACTCTCTCAAAAGTTGAGCCATTTTATCATCATGTGCTAATGAGCAGCTCTCATAGGAATGAATGAGGCCCCGCCTCCCACGCTGTATCCAGTTCTTATTATACATCCATGATGCTACCCCAGAACGCCTCGTTGGAGATTTTCTTTTTCCATTTTTTTCTTCCGGGAACCAAGTGACGTAACGACGATTCAAATGGACCAATCCGCGAAGCTCCTCACACACACACACTCAGCCAGCCTTATTTTTCTCAGCTGCAGCTACGCGGATTTCTCAGCCTGGACTCAGCCTGAGACAGCGGGACACGGCGAGGCCCGGACCGAGCACACACACAGACCCACAGCCAGGCTGCGGGTGTGTGTGTGTGCTCCAGCCGAGTGTATGTTATGTCTAGTTAATGTTAAAAGCCTCTGAAACAGCACTGTCTCACATATGATCAGATGTCACCATGTTTTAATGTTAGCTCTTAATGCTAACCTTAATCAGCATACTTGTACAATGAATATCTAATTAATTAAAATGCCTAATTTCCATCATATCAGAGTGACTCCTAAAAGGTTATTCTGATATCACCATCACTCACTCGGCAGTTCCAAAGGCCAGTTCAAAGTTGTGTTTGCGGTTGGCAGGCAACAAAGAGGTGTAGTCAAACTCAGTGGGGAAGAACGAGTGGACCAAAGCACAGAAAGCCATCCCATCGCTCCAGCTGGACGAGAAGTTCTGGATTTCGATGTTCTACAGAGGAACAGAGAAAAGGCAGATTTGGTGATGTTGTGGCAGTAGGGGAATTTTGTGTGCGTAAGCAGTGACAGCTATAAGAAAAAGCAGTGACAGCTATAAGATTGAAGGAGGTACAACATACATGACTGTCATTGTTACTTTTTTAAAACATCTCCCATTCATTGTCTAGCCCATAGTTCTAATGAACAGAACAGACTTCCTCCCCTCCACTTCATCTGCTCTCCTGCTTTTGGTTCTGTTACATGCTTTTGAAATCATGTCATTTCAAAGGCTGCCCTTTATTAGTCTGGAGTTTGCTTTGAAATAAATCGCAACTTGTCAAGTCATCACCCCCTCTCTCTTTCGTGTGTGTGCTCCCAGTTAATAAGAGTCTTGGCTTTGCCTGGCTTGACTATAACCTAAGCCACATGGAGCGGCTGGCACAGGCTGCTGTGAAGGAAAGGGTACCAGAGTGCAGCAATGTGTCGGCGTTCTCAACCATGACTGAGACTATTTTAACCCTTATCCCCTAAAACACACACACCCCAATATTTTTGAAGGAGCCTCACTTCCCTACACCTCTAAGGTTGAGAGGAAGATAATTAGCACGTTAGCATTAGCACTACCGCAATGTGTGCTAACAGGTTAAAGTTATATGAAAAACAGACTGGAGTTGGGCTCATTTACAACACTTTGGCTGTTTTGGTTATTTTAAATCTTTCAGCATGTTTTCTAGTATTTGTCTAGTATAATTGTGTGCCCCTGTTTAAGGAATAGTTCAACATTATGGGAAAATTGTAATTTGCTTTATTGGCTGTCCAGTAAGTAAGTAAGGATGTGGAGCCGAGAGCGTTTAGCCTAGCTTAACCTTAAGGACCTGAGGCAGGTTCAAGTTTGTTTTTTTATCACATGCACAGAAACAAAGTCGTTCGCCAGGAAAATCTGAAGTGTCAGGTTTCCACCAACAATGCTCATTATATATAGAAAATAGAAAACAAAGATAATGCAAGTGTCACGATCTGTCTTTATGATGTTTTGTCTTGTCTTGTTTCATGTTTTATGTTGAAAGGTCTTCACTTCCTGTCTTGCCTGTTTCTGTCTGCGTTGTGTCTTGTTTAGATCTGTCTGTGGTTCCCGGTCGTTAGTTTCCCTGGTGTGTCTAATTTACCCGATTGTGTTCACCTGGTGTCCCTGTGTTTTCTCCTCCCTCCTCACCTGTGTCTTGTTTCTGTGATTAGTCTTGTGTGTATTTAAGTTCTGGTTTTTCTGTCTGTCTTTGTCGGTTCGTCTTTTGTCATGACTAGTTTGTCGGTGAGTGTTCTGTTTTTTCGTTGTTATCTAGCCTTGAAATAAAGGAATTGTCACTTTATTCTGCATTTGGGTCCTACCTGCTTCACACACCGTGACAGAACGAATCGACCACAAAATGGACCCAGCAGATGATACATGGGAGGTTGAATTACAGCATTTAACCTTCTATCTGGCTTGCTGCTTCGATTGGCGGAAGGGAGCGTCCAGTGTTCGGCAGAAGAGGGCCGCTCTGGTAGGCAGCAGAGAAACCATGTTTTGTTGAGTTTTTACCTGACTGGATTTTGGACTTCCTTCAAGCATGTGATTCCAGGCATGCTAGCTCCCTGTCTCCCAATTCCCAACCTGGCACCATACGCCTTGGTGGGTTCCGCCTGAAGTCAACCCGTGCTTCTGCCCCAGTTCCTGCTCCTGTCCAGGAGTCGTATTCCGGAACTCGTCAGGCTTATGGAGGTCCACGGAGTATTCAGGAGGCTGCTAAGAGGAGTCGTCGCAAGGCCAGGCTAGCAGCCCGAGCCCCAGCAGCCATGGTTCCGGCTCCAGTACAGGCCCCAACAGCCATGGTTCCGGCTCCAGTGCCGGACCCAGCAGCCATGGTTCCGTGCTCCAGTACCATCCCACATAGCCATGGTACCGTGCTCCAGTACCACCCCACACAGCCATGGATCCGTGTTCCGGTTCCTTGCCCAGCAGCCATGGTTCCGGCTCCAGTGCCAGCCCCAGCAGCCATGTTTCCGGCTCCAAAACCGGCCCACACAGCCATGATCCAGGCTTCAGCTCCGGACCTTACAGCCATGTTTCCGGCTCCAGAACTGGATCTTACAACCGTGGTCCCTGCACCAGAGCTGGCCCATACAGCCATGGTTCCGGCCCCAGTTCCAGCCATGATTCTGGCTCAAGTACCGGGCCCAGCAGCCATGGTTCCGGCCCCAGTTCCAGCCATGGTTCCGGCTCAGGTACCGGCTCCAGCAGTCATGGTCCCGCCTCCAGCACCTCGTCTCCTGCTGGCTCCCCAGCCGACGCCAGCTCCCCGAGTCTTGTCGGCGTACCGGCCGACTCCAGCACCTCGTCTCCTGTTGGCTCTCCAGCCAACACCAGCTCCCCGAGTCTTGTCGGCGTACCGGCCGACTCCAGCACCTCGTCTCCTGCTGGCTCCCCAGCCGACGCCAGCTCCCCGAGTCTTGTCGGCGTACCGGCCGACTCCAGCACCTCGTCTCCTGCTGGCTCCCCAGACGACGCCAGCTCCCTGTGTCCTGTCGGCGTACCGACCGACACAAGTCCCCTCTCAAGTCCCCTCTCAAGTCCCCTCTCAAGTCCCCTCTCAAGTTCCTACCCGAGTCCCCTCTCAAGTTCCTACCCGAGTCCCCTCTCAAGTTCCTACCCGAGTCCCCTCTCCAGTTCCTACCCGGGTCCCCTCTCGAGTCCCCTCTCCAGTTCCCTCTCCAGTCCCCTCTCAAGTCCCCTCTCAAGTTCCTACCCGAGTCCCCTCTCGAGTTCCTACCCGAGTCCCCTCTCGAGTCCCCTCTCCAGTTCCCTCTCGAGTTCCCTCTCGAGTTCCCTCCTTTAGTCCATCCTCTAGTCCCCTCTCTAGTCCCTCCTCTAGTTCCCCTCGCGAGTCCCCTCTCGAGTTCCCTTCTCTAGTCCCTCCTCTAGTCCCCTCTCTAGTTCCCCTCTCGAGTCTCCTCTCGAGTCCCCTCTCGAGTTCCCCCTTGGTTCCCCTCTCGAGTCACGTCTCAAGTCCCTACCCAATATCCTGGTCCGTTGGAGGTTCCGCTGGGGGTCCTGCCAACTGCATGTCCTGTCCCGGTGGAGGCCCCGTCGACTACTCCTCTGCCGGGGGTCCTACCAACCCTTTGTCCTGTCCCGTTGGAGGTCCCGCCGACTACTCTCCTGCCAACCCTTTGTCCTGTGCCGTTGGAGGCCCCGCCGACTACTCTCCTGCCGGGGGTCCTGCCAACCCTTTGTCCTGTCCCGTTGGAGGTCCCGCCGTCTACTCTCCTGCCGGAGGTCCTGCCAACCCTTTGTCCTGTCTCGTTGGAGGTCCCGCCGTCTACTCTCCTGCCGGGGGTCCTGCCAACCCTTTGTCCTGTGCCGTTGGAGGCCCCGCCGACTACTCTCCTGCCAACCCTTTGTCCTGTGCCATTGGAGGCTCCGCCGACTACTCTCCTGCCGGGGGTCCTACCAACCCCTTGTCCTGTTCCGTTGGAGGCCCCGCCATCCTCTGTCTCGCCGGGGGTCCTACCAATCCCGTGTCCTGGTCCCCTTCTGTGGGGGATCCCCCGGGCCGTCCGCCCGAATCCCCCTTTTTGAACTCTGCCTTGCCCCCGGGCCGTCCGCCCGAGATCCCTTCCTGGTCCTCTGCTGTGCCTCTGGGTGGTCAGCTCAGTCCCGTCCTCCTGACCCCCTCCACCCACCCCTGGTGATCTAGTGATATGTGATTAGTCTTGTGTGTATTTAAGTTCTGGTTTTTCTGTCTGTCTTTGTCGGTTCGTCTTTTGTCATGACTAGTTCGTCGGTGAGTGTTCTGTTTTGTCGTTGTTATCTAGCCTTGAAATAAAGGAATTGTCACTTTATTCTGCATTTGGGTCCTACCTGCTTCACACACCGTGACAGCAAGTGAAATAAAAACAATTATGTAAGATACAATAATGGATGAAATAACTTCAATAAAGTTATTGAAATTGGGCAGTAATCGCAAATTACTAAACTGAATGTAAACAGAAGTGTAGTAAATATATATTTGAAATGTCCAGTATAAATGTACTAACAACCTGAGTTTCATATCAAACTTCTAATTTATCCAAAAAAACCTAATAATTGTATTTAGGCAATCCATCACTGATATGTCAAATCTTATCTTTTATATGTATAAGTTGCATTATTACGAAACAATTATTTGTGATGATCTTAGTTTTTGTGCTTTAGTTTACAATTTTATTTTGAAATGTATTTTCTCCCTGTGTCTCGTCCTGTTTTTACTTCCTGTGTTTTCCCTTCTGTGCCTGATTGTCTGATAGTGTTCACCTGCTGCCCCTGTGTTTGCAGTAGGAATTCATTATGGATGTATCTTGCTATTTAAGCAAGCTAGCTGATAGCTTAGCATTTTCTATTCCACCCACTCATCAAAATATATTAACTTCTGGCTCCAATAAACTGATATAAAGAGAGCCAAAATGCCAAACTTGACACTTCCAAACTTTTATCGTCAGATCAATGGGTCACATCACAGTGGCTGCATATACTTCTTATGTACAGTCTACAACTTTACCTGGTAGCCTATGGTCTTGGATCGGCACCACTCAAGAAGGATCTGCTTGATGCTGCTGGCGCTGGATACCCCAAAACTCTGAGACCGCTTCAGTTTAGGTTTAGAGTCTACTGGTTTGGGGTGACTGTACAAAAGTAGACACAGAGAAAGTATACATGAGAGAGTTTCAATGCTAAGAAATCGACCATAATTGTCAACATGACACAAATGCACTTTGCTTGTACCTGTTATTGGCTTCAGAGTCGAGCCTTTCGAAGATAGATCGACGGGCCTGGGCACCAATGTTACGTGGCAGAGTCTGAGACCTCACAAGCTCCCGCCTCCTCTCTCCTACCTGACCATAGGATCTGTCACTGCTTACATCATCTACATCATCGTCTCTGCAGGACGGGAGCACAGAAGGGTCAGACAAACACATTTTACCTACCCTTAAAGTTTCATGAGTCACCTTTCACTCACCTGTCATGCTGCACAAGTCCTGAGTAGGTGACAGACTTTGCTGGGACGGAATTAGCTTTCTCTGCAAAAGACTACAAGTCAGTAAATGATATCCATGATATTGTGTCAAAGAGGGTAGCACATGTTTCTTATTAAAGCTTGTCTCACCTTGAAGGCGGGGAGATCCCAGTGCTCTGATAGGTGTGGGGGTCCACGAAGAAGATACTAACAGCCACGAAGAAAAGGCTAAATTACGATGGCATAACAGTATAGATGGTAAAATCTTTCATCTGTCCATTGAGTAGTTAGAGTTAGAACTGAGACCATGACCCACCTGGTTGAATTGGAAACTCTTCTATTGGTTGGATCCGGTTAGTGCTAGCAGCTGATTGGCCAGTAGGTGAGTCATCAGAGACTGGAGAGGAACGAGAAGCAGAAGGGCTGCTGGGAGAGTCTGGGCCCTTCATTTCTGCCGTCTTGGTTGTAGCGGTGATGGGGAGGTGGGGCATCCTCATGGCGACAGGGGCTGTGTGCTCGTGTGGGAAGTTATTCGGGGGAGAGACTTTTCCGTGTAGCAACTCTAACGGTTCTGGTAGGATAAAACAAATAGTCTATTTAGTCACTTATTTGCAACCGCAGTTTATATGACTCATAGAAGCTTCGGAGATTCCTGAGTGGGGTATTACGGAGGATTTTTATATCGTAGAACAAAACGGGAACATTTCTTAAGCTTAAGAGCAGACCTTATTTCAGGATTTTACTGCAAACACATTAAAAAACGATGACTTCAAGACAAGAGAACCGGAAGTGGTTAAATTAATTTCCTGGTTTTAAGACACATTACTCCACCACTCTTTTATGTCTACCATTCCGAATAACCAACCAACAGATAATTATCACCAGAATTTCCCTCACAAAAATCCCAATTGTTTTAGTTCTTGCCGTAAAAATTCCTTATGATTCAAATGTGAAAAATGCACTACAGGAAACTTTACTGTTATGTTTTGTGATACTTTTGTTATTTACTATAAATGGTCTACAACTGCTGTGAGACCGGGTTGGCATGAAAGATACTTCTAATTGAATACATTGTTTTAAAAACCGTTCTGTGAGACACAGAAAAAAAGGGAAACTCGTTTGCGTGACAACACATCAATAGATGAAATCACGTGAGTATTTCACACTGCTCTGTTGCGTTGTGCGACCACGTGTTTTAGTTTTATAATAATGTATCTTTGAATCCTTTTTGGGGTGACTTATCCAACGTCATGCAATTATAAGAAAGAAATAAGCCTTAATCATCCCTATTAACTCTACTAACAAATATAAAGTTAGTCAGTTATTTGGAATTTAACTTCCAATAAGACAGGAGACACAAACACTCTGAGTTCAGAATGGTGTGAGTCAAGCGCCAAACACCTCACCTAACCATAATCCCTTATGACATCATCAGGGTTGTTTTTCCAGACTTTACAAAGCTTGACTTTCATGTGTAAAATCAGCGGGTGACGTAGTTACCTGTGGTAGCAGCGTGTCCATTCTCCAGTCCAGCATGTGTTGGGGTGGGGTCCACCTCTATGGGCTCCTCTCGCTCAATACTCTGAAACACATAGAATCAGAGTGAAAAACAACACTAGCACCCTTCATGGTTTCAAAAAGGTAAATTAAGTCATATTTGACCTTTACTAGTAAGAGGGTTGTTTGTGGAGGGTTTTAACTGCAGTAAGTTAAAAACATTCGTCGTGAAAGAAAGCTTTTTAATAAGAACCAGGTGGAATGATCACTGTGGTTGCACTGAGTTGAATGATTGCCAAACCTTATTTTTTAGAATTGTCCTGGTTGCCCCTGTAATACTGTGGATATTCTGTCATAAACAAAAAAGTTGTGTTTTGATCTCAGAGTCAGGGCATCATGTTGCTCTGGTTTGAACAAAGAAATAATTCCAGATGTCCGATGCTCATTGAGTCATTGTTGGACCATTTCACTCTTTTCAGGTTCTGGACTTTTTGGACGACATATGGGCTTTTGGACTTCAGACAAAACAAATCCAACAAACAAATTGCAGAGGCATGACACAACCTCCGTACTTCAAAGTCTGCCAGATAAATAAGTTGGTTGAAGACATGAAAGGCACCAGAACGTTCTGTGTCTCAGCGCCCCCCCTCCTGAGATAAGACTTGGGAAGTCTTTGGCACCGCTTTGACTGACATACTCAGCGATGCTCAAATATATCCGGTGATCTGGCAGCTCACCGCTAAAGAGGATCAAGTTTAAATGTCAAACATCATCAGCATCTCAAGTCTGCATTTCATTGTCTCTGTGACTCTGTCTATTTCCTGTATCTGTATTCCTGCAGCGATGCCCCCCCCCCCTTCTCCAAACACAATCAGCTTCATGGAAACAGCTAATCACTTTCCTGAGCAGATACTTCTATCTCACACTCTCAACCACAGGCTGCTGCTGACCCACATCGGTTGTGGGTCAAGCTGTCACTTTCCATGTGGCCCTGTCAGAACGATAGATATAGCTCAATGTGTTTATAGTCGGCCCCTTTGGCACGGAACAACACTTCTCGGGTCAATAGTGCAACGCTGATAGATATGCACGTTTTCTCCATGTCAGTATCAAACCACATGTCACATTGTATCTGTGTTGGACCCACAGAAAATGAAAGAGGCTTTCAGGAGACGTAATTCACCCTTTTGGCGACTAATAACTCTTAACAGCTGCTTGTGACCCAAACTTGGCCGTCACTGTGGAAGTAAATAGCCGAGGCTGATTTGAGTGCTGTGTTTGACCCAAACACATTATTTCACCCTGCATGCAGCTCTGTGTTTGCATAACGTCAGCATGTTTAGAGGCAGAGTAGCAGCATCTGGTCAGCGTGTCCCTGCTGTCAGAAACATCTACATCTAAAAACAGAGCAACGTTAGCAACAGTAGGTTTTGTGTTGATGAAATAAAGTTTTTAGTTTGGGCCTTTTGAAGAAAGTGGGTTTATCAGAGCTTTTTCCCTTAAAAAAGCTGTTTCTAGATCAACACTTTTAAGGGAGATGAATCAAATCAGTGATGCTGCAGGCCCTAAAACCAAAGAAAATAAGCTTAAAGATGCTAAAAGGCATCATTCATAGGTTCAAAAGGTAGAAGGATATCTCAAACCTCTACAAAGAAAACCAAAACTTGTCTTTCTGCTTGGCTGGATACCACTACAGATAAGGATACTAGGAAAACGTTTTTGAACTTGCGTAACTAAATCTGTTAGGAAGTGAATAAAACAATTTGAGTTTTTATTACCAGCCAGAAGATAACGTCTCTAGCAAGTCTGAAACCTAACACCAGGACTGTATCCCCTCTTGTCTCACATATACATGCAGGCAGAAAAAAAACAATATACTGCTCTAGCTGTGAGATTGCATGCTGTGCACATTTCAGGAAAGTGTGTAAACGTGTCTGTGTTTTTCACTGAGCTCACCATATAGGAATGCATGTGGGGAGTGTGTGTTAAAGCAAGGCAAGAAGAGTGTGTGTGTGGGGGGGTCGTCACTTTATAAAGAGCGAGGGGTGACACATCTAGAGGGGAATAAGGGAAAAAGTGAGGACATTATGTATGAGAAGGTGAGCAAGGCAGAGGGGAGAAGTTGTATATTGCATGATGGGAAATGAGGCAGAGGGTCTGGGGGAGTGAGGTGGAAGCAGCTGGCCATCCAGCAGGAGGAGGGAGACAAATTGCACAATGTCTGGCTTTGGGGAGGGGAGCTTTCCCAGCTTAAGTACTCAGATCGTCAGATGTTGGAGTGGGATACGTGATAGTGGAGCTGCTGAGGGTCCTGTAAACTCTCTGGTATCTGGAGGTCTTACTGGCAGAACACACTGGTGCTCGACACTTAACGTGGCACAGTACTGCCCAGGAACCTGAGGACATGTTGCACCCAGGACCTTGCTGCACATATGTGGCTTACAACAACACAAGTACACAAACACTTTGGCATCACAGCCTCATGAGTATGCATACAAACATCAACAGCTATTTGTTGGATTTACTCTGAAGGGCAAGTGAGATTCATCTTATCCAATGATCCATTCTCTAAGTCTGATCTAAATATTTACTCTCTGTGTTACTGACTTATGAGTAAGATGTGTTTCTATCTCTGACTCAGTGAAAAAGGAAACAAAGACTGATTTATACTTTAAGTATGATGACCTGTTATTAATTAAGAATAGCAAACAGGTTCTCCTATTGAATGGAAACAGTCCTGTATGGTTTTCCCCCTGCTTCCTGGCAAACATTGCATTTATTCCTCCATACTTTATCATTTCATACATTTTCTTTGTTTGTTTATGTGCTAAATATTTGATTTGGAGACCATCTTATCATAAGATTGAATGAAGAAATAAAAATGCACATTTCTCCATTGTCTTAATCAAAGCACAAGACCAGCTAAAAAGGACCATCAGCAACCTCTGATCTTTTATCGTAGCCAGGAAACTCTCAAGTGCAATGTTCTACCCAAAGGTCAATATTGTGGCTAGCAGCTGCTACACGGCAAATATTTATACATTGAGAAGTGTGGATATATAAGACCATCGCCAGCAATGAAAACCAGTGTAAATATACTGAAGCTGCTCCGAAGCTTCCCACTGGGCATATTAACTTCTATCTGCTTCGGTTTAAACAAATGCTACACAACGGGAAAAATGTGACAGAGTTCAACATTTTCCAAGACACACAAAGTCTGTGTAGCCATAGCATAGCTTAGATATAACTTATAGATAACATATCACATATTTCAGCTTCTTTAGTGACAGTTCCTGAGAACAAAGTTAAATGTGTTGTCAGCTCTGTAAATTCCTCCACCTCAGTTGTTCTGTGTACTCTGTTTAGTGCTAATTAGCAACCGTTAGCATGCCAACACTATAGGTTAGGAGCAAAGATTACTCGCCTCTGACTGGTTTATTCAAGCAGAGTGACTTTCATGACTGTAGTTCATTATTCTTTTTACTAAGAATTGTTTTGGAGGATAGTAATGGCACTGACTACCTCCACTGAATACTTCCCATACTTCCTTGGAGTGCATCATTGCACCATGAGTGGGGAACTATAAAATGATTGTGGGCGAAATGAGTGAAAGCATGAGAGCAGAGAAGGAAGAAGAGGATAAGGATGAAATGTTAAGAAAGGAAAACGAAATTGATCATGCCACCTCCAGAAGCTTTTCCGTTATCCTGAACCAAACCAAACTGAAAACTTAAGGAATACCGAACCAAAAATAAGTAAGAGGTAACTAAAGACAATTCCCATTCATCTTCCAATGTTAACTCAGTGGAAGTTAGGACATGTAATGTGAACCAAAAACAAATGTAGGACTATAACAGAATATTTGCAGATGCTACAATATCGGCTGTTTGCTTTGAGACAAAGTGCCCTGGGAAACCCGTCTATTCAAACAGGAGGAGGTATGTGCTGGGCGTTCAGTCAGAGGACAATGTTTAGCTGTCAGAGGCACCTTCATCACTGACACTTTCATAAAGACCCTGTCGGGGTGGGGGTGAGGTGTGGACGGGACGACTCGGCCGCTGGAGGGTGACAGTTTGACAAAGATACACTGTAGGCTGCTGGGAAACGCAGTGCACTCAGAAAGTGGTGTTGGGTTTGTAGAGCAGCAACATCAGCAGTATAAGGGCAGATGCATGTTCTGGTATACGCAATGCTTCTTTAAAGAAATCCACTGGGTTGTCCTCAGCTACCAGAGGAAACAGCTAGTGACAGAGGTTATTGCTCTGTAATTTCCTTTTGGGAGTCTCCAGAGGAATCCTCTCGGAGGAAGAAAGACACAGTCAAACCACCTGTTCTTCAAATACATCCACGCAGCCTGCAATTTATTTTGCTCGAAAAATCGCAGGGAATACCACTTTGAGTTTAGTGTGGAAATATGCGCAGCCTTTGAACTGAGAGGATATAAAAACATAATTGCAGGTGAGAGCTACTGTACAGAGAAAAGTTCTCTTCATAAACACAGTACTGCTAAATGCAGGATACAATCTCAGGTGGAGACAAGACACCATTTTAAGTGCATCTTAAAACCAAGAATGTATTTATGATTTGAAGGTATGTAACAATCTGTTGCATTCTCTTTTAATGTAAGAGATAGAGACAGTTCTTACTTCACTGCTGGCAAAGACAATGGATGGGAAGTGCATTTGTCTCTTTTGATCAAGAGCAACAGCAACTGCTTCTAGTGTTCTCTATGGCCACAATGGCATCGTTGCAAAATGAAACCATAACGTTGTCCTGGATACACCAGGCCTTTTTTAGCAGCTTAAATAAACACTTATGATTAATAATGAATTACAAATAATTGAACATTGACTTAAGGTTTCACCTGTTACAGCAAAGTCCTGTGCTACGGCAAAGTCCTGTGTTTGTATATCCAACCCAACCTCCTTCCTCATTGGACTTTCCTTGACTATGATTACAAACATGGTTGTGATCCTGGACAAAATACCTTTCACAAGAAACCTGATTGGCTATGCAGTTTCTTTGTAGGAAAAATAAATGTTTAGGATACATTTGTATCGTTTTTTCATCTTAAAGAAAGAAAGAAAGAACGACAGACTTTTATTTATCCTAGAGGGGAAATTCAGGGTTTCACTCTGGTTTTATTTACTTTAAACTAGCTGATATGCACATGAACTCAGCCTTGCCTAAGGGTACCTCGGCAGTGCCTAGGAGGTGAACTGGTACCTCTCAAGCTACGAGGCCACATTACGTATTTTGGTCCTTACGGGCCAAGTCCCTACAGACTGAACTACTGCCATCATACATTAAATAATAATGAATATTTCATCCATATTCTTTATTTTATGAGACTCGCTGATAAACCTCACAAACATTACTTAAATGCCTTATGCATGTGATGTATGTTAAGTATTCTACGTTACGTACATAAGTTTAAAAACTCAGTTTCACAAACAATTAGTTGGTTTTACATGAGACATGCAATCTCCTAGGGGAAAGTCCTATGTTTGTTTCTGTCCAACACAATCTCCTAGATGAGTCGCTTTGGTCTACCTTTGGTCACCAGACCTCCTCCATTACAATGGCCCTGCATGTCCAAAACTGACACTTAAGGGGCAAAGGGCTGCAATATTTGACTAGTTTGGATTCAGAATACTCCACAAATAACACTATGAACTGTATACAGTATACTGTAAAACTTGCTCAACTGGCCCATTGTCCAATCAGTCTGTTGACTGTTTAAAGATTTGTAAGAACCATGGAAAATAACAGTATGGTTTCAGTCTCTTTCAGGCCAAGTATCTGCAAGAGAAAGGTCCTGCTAGCTGTAGGGGAACATATCATTTTTCATTCTATTACTCCCTCGTTGCTCCAAAATATGTTAACAATAGAGAGTGACTCTCCTTGTCTTCCACAGTCCTCCTCTCCTACTGTTCCTGGCAGTGAGGCAGAAAGAGGGGGAGGCAGAGGAGGGGGGAGTCTGACACTCTGACCTCTGGTGGGGGAGAGGTCCGGGAACACATACAGTCTGTATCACCTCTTCCCTCACATCTATTTGGGGTACTTCCAATCTGGTTCCAGACTTATCCAGCTCAAATACAATGGATATGATGCGATTGATTGATTTTCTTTTTCAGCAATCAGTGCCGGTGGACCACTAGGGTCCAGAACGACTGTATGCAAGAAGTTTACGGAATCACTGATTTTCAATGTTTTTTGCAACCTGGAGTCCTGAAGTTAAAACACACTATGAAAGGGTTAAGGTTCTTAGACAGAAACACGGACAAGACCTAATCCAGAAAGTTACCGCCCTGTCAATCACAAGGTAGCTTTGCTTTGAGCATAACATCATTCTGTATTGAAGAAGACTTCAATACCTAGAATTGATCTATAAACTCATTAAGAATATGTTCACTAAGGTAATAAATCAAGTTAGAAGTAGGGTAACTTTCTCATAGACCTTTATATAATCATAGTTTTTCCTTTGTAAACAATGGAGTTGCCCCTTGCTGGCTATAAGAAAGAATGCAGGTTTAAGGTACATAAGCCATAGGCCATGAAATGTGGTTTGCACATTCATGAACCACTGAAGATGAATGCATTTTTTGCAAGTACAGGACTTTGGTTGATGACCATTTACCTGCATAACTAATGACATTCCCATCCGCCTCAGCTGTACAGTATTGTGTGTTTAAAGTGTCAGCGAACTAAGATTGTGAGTGACACAAACATTATGAATTGATGATTCATGACTGATAAGCACTTCAAAGTTATTAGACACCAGACAGCAGACGTCCCATAACATCATTCATCATATAAACTACTCAGTCTGCAGACATCATGGCCTGAATCGTGTTTATACTTGGACCTGAGGCTAGTAACAGAGCACATAAACACATCTATAAAAGATGGAGAAGCAGCAGAACCAGATATTACCACCCTGAGAATTTAGATTCACAGTTCCTCAGAGAAAAAGATGAGGAAGCAACCTGGAAACTTTACACTTTGAATTTCCTCTTCGGAGGTTTGACAGACAGATAGCTCATATTCTTACTCCTCCTGACCCCAGAAATGCCCAAAGTAGCAGTTTTATCTGGGTCATCTTCCTGTGTTGGTTATGATTATGTCTGACAAAAGCAGAAACCCATGCTCTCCCATATTATTCCACGCTAGTGTCACCCAACCTCTAAAACCAATTCTCCTCAAAGTGCCTTCTGGACATTAATCCAAAACACTGGATTTGCAGTTAAATGGCTTTGTGAAGTATTCACATGGTGGATTGAGCTGACGAAGCCAGAGGTAACCTTAAAATCCCCCTCCTCAAGTTGACTTCCAGTAAGGCTTACTGGTTCCAGAGGGCAGCAGGGGCCAACTGTCCCACAGGCCAGTCAGTTATTAACCTGTTTCCACAGAGATGATGACGGGAACACGGCCTATTGTCTGGAAGTCATTAAGAGAGCCAGGGGTAGCCAGGGAGTGGTTGCATACCTCTGTTAAACCCCCAGCATGCACACACACACACACACACGCACGCACGCACGCACGCACACACGCACACACACACACACACACACGCACACGCACACGCACGCACACGCACACACTTCACTGCATTTGTGCCATGTTTTCAATTTATTTTTACTTCATTCCAAATCTATTTAAACTTCTAACTTAAAATATGTCTTTATCAGAATAAGTATTGCCAAACCAGAATTCAAAATGGTTTTAGTAATTTGTAGTTGCATTGTCAAATAATTCATCCAAATTAATAACAGGCTGTCAGATGGAAAGTGTAGAGCTGGTTTTGAAATACTATGGGTTTTAAATTAAAGTTATGATTCTTAAGTCAGCCTGTGTTTTAGTAAACAATATAAATGTTTATGAGTGTTTGACGCTCTGTTTTCTGTGTTGCTGTATTAATAGCCACATAGGGGGGTTGGTGCCAGGAATCCAGCCTTAAAATGCAGCTGAGGTCTGTGAGGGAGATTGGGGGAGGGGTAAAAGGGTGAGGAAGGGGCCACAGAGCCAGGGAGGAGTTCTTGGATGGACGGATAGATGGATAAGTACTTCCAGTATCTGTGTACACAGATTTTAGCAGCTATACGTCACCGTGCCTGATACAGTCAGCTGGCTAAGCCGGGGGAGTCTCCAGACAGTGTGTACATGTCAAATGTCTTCGTCATGGGGATAAACAAAACTAAACCACGCCCTCTACAAACCTTCGTACTTCTGAGCTTACACACAGAATCAAACACACTTTCACTTATTTAATTATCAGTAAAAGTGACTTGCTGGATCTAGACCAGGCTGCCAACCCTGGGTCTCAAAAGTGAAAGTAATGCAGAAGTGTCTCAAATGTAAATGATTGCTAATGGCCAACAGTAGGAAACTCCACTGGATGCAAAAGAAGTGTGATTATATCAAAGTTTATGAGGTATTGACTGATTATGTCGATAACCATTTTCAAGCAAGAGCACTCGATCCAATCTCAACCTTGCAGTAATGTTGTGGATCTCAACCACAATATCTCTGTCTAGATATAGAGCACTTATCGCCCACACAGTTTATCAATTTCATTAATCTATCATAACAAACCTCTGAAACTAATGAAATTGTCTAGTTCTAGGATAGATGAAAGCTACAGATGGACAGATGTACAGATTCGCAAGTAGGCTACGGGGGAAAGCCACTGTATCAGAATTTTCAATACTTCAAGGCCCAAGTTAGGATTGCAATCTAATGATAATACTCACATTTCTAAAGATGTTTCATTCTGTAAAAGGAAAGAAGATTGGCAGGTGAGTGTTATTGGCTTATTAATTGTAAGATATTTTTCATGGGGGTGTAGCTAGCTTGTAGGTTTAGCCGATGTTAGCTAGCAAGCTAGTGGTACTTTTCCAGGTGGTTGTATTTCTGTCTACAAACATAGACACAACCATGCAAGATGCATCCAAGAACCTTTACAAATGTGTAGTTGAGATCAAATAAAGGCTGATTATGAAGATGGGTGTGGTTCCGAGCAAGATTTCTGAAGTTGTGAATTGCTCATTACTAGCCTAAATCTAGCAGTGTACAGTTGGCTTTATACTCTTGTGTTTAGGGGGTTAACCTACGTTTCCTACCCCTGACGGGAGCTGTGCACCTCCTCAAAAACAAAACCATCTGTTAAGCTAAGGTGGCTACGGATAAATCCCGTGCTTGGGCTGCTTGTGTTTTTTCTTTTGCATCCTGGTGAAGATTGTAGATAGTGAAGATAACATTAAGGAATTTGGTGAAATGGCATCTTGAGATGATATTCCGAGTTTGAACGTCAATATATAATTTCTGGCAAATAACTTTCCACTTTTGGCAACAATTGTTTCAAAGACGAGGGTAGAGAGAATGGGTAGCTTCTGTCTCGCAGCAATGGTGTTGTGAGTACAGATGTTTGTCAAATGTAAACCACACTACCCATAAATCATGTTACTTTTGGCAAGAAACTGTTTTAAGTAATTTTGTGTTTCAGCCACCACCAACTAAAAACGCCTCCTCAGTTTGTCCCAAAGGGATGACCGTAGTAAAACCTCAAAAGGATCATAGTAACAATTTACTCGAGTTAAATCACTAAATTATGAGGAAATGTATATGACATCCATAAAGCCTGACCTTTTTTTTAAAGAAATCCCCTGTGATGCAAGTGCTGAACTGAGCTATAAATCAGGCACACATAGTGTCAGTGAATTGATAACGAACATTAGATAAACCTCTGTCCTGTCAGAGCTAGGGGTGTAACGGTACACATACCCGTACCGAAATTATTCGGTACGGGCCCTTCGGTTCGGTACAGGTGTGTACCGAAGTGTACCGAACGAATATAACGTTAAACGTAACAAATTGAGAACGTGAATAACTTTTTGGAAGTAATCTCAGGTGCTGCGTCGCAGCATTCAGAGTAATTTGCTCACATTGGGTTCAACGCGTCATAGAGCGAGCAAGTCATTTCATTGGATGAGAGGCATACTATGAGAGCTGGTCAGAGGGATGCGTTCAAATGTAGTCAGTAATTTGAGGAACTGAGCTGAAGTTGAGCTCGAAAATCCTCCAGCATCATTGAAGTCTCCGGTTTGGGAACATTTTGGTTTTGCAGTTACGAACAAGGATGACGGACAAAGACAGGTGGACTGAACCAAAGCTGTTTGTCGGCATTGTTCAACTAAAATTGGTTACGCGGCTGGCAATACATCAAACTTGCACACTCTTGAAAAGGCATCACCCGAACGTGAATATCACCGGTACCAAAAGAAAAAATGACTGAAGTGCAAACCCAACTCCCACTAGCATTTAAGCCTCCACCACTCGCAGAGAGTTCAGACCGTGCCAAAGCTATTACAAACGCCACATATCCTTATGTTGCCATGTTAGCAAAGCGCTACCTGGCTGTGCTACCTCTGTCCCTAGAGAGGGTGTTCTCCACAGCAGGAGACATTGTTAGTGCCAGCAGATCTGCCCTTTCGGCAAGCAATGTGGACAAGTTCATCTTTCTTTAAACAACATGAAAATACAATGACAAGCAAGTCCTAATGTCAAACTGGCTGCTTAGGTGCTAGTACAGTTCAGTTCAAATACAGATTATTTCAGTTCATCGACATGCTGCACCTTAATGTTCATTTTATTATATTTTGTATTTATTTGAGTGAATATTCACAGTTTAATAATAATTAAAAACCCAAAACTAATAGTTTATGTTTTGTGAGTACTAGTACAGTAAAGTTCAAATACAGATTATTTCAGTTCATCGAAATGCTGCACCTTAATGTTTATTTTATTATATTTTGTATTTATTTGAGTGAATACATTATTCACAGTTTAATAATAATAATAAAAAAATATATATATATGTTTTGTTTTGTGAAAAAAAATGCTGCTGTACCGAAAACGTACCGAACCGAACCGTGACCAAAAAACCGAGGTACGTACCGAACCGAAATGTTTGTGAACCGTTACACCCCTAGTCAGAGCTAATCTGATCATTTGCGTATGTACACACACATGCGTTGAAAGAGGAATGTACTGTCTAAAGCTCTGCTGCACCATTGGAGCCTTGAGTGGTACAGGTGTGGTTTGGCAAGGTATTTTTAGGAAAGAAGGAAAATTAAGTGTTTTTGTGACAGTACATGAAACGGAGAGATAAAGAAATGTCATCGTAATTGTGTGAAATTTCAAATAATAGTATTTTTTTCTCACAAGCAATCTTAAACATGCACTTAAGTAGGACATTTTCTTAAGATTCACAATTAAGAATGTTCAAAGTCAAGCAAAAGAGGTTGACAAATTACTCTTAGTCTCTGTTAAGCTCGTAAATACACATTTATTGGACGTGTTCTGGTTTCCGTTTGTAGTCAGTTTGTAGTTTGAGTAGTGCTGAGCAATCACGTTGATCTAATAATATCGCTTTGACATCTATCCATTTTCTCAGACATGCAAAATATGTGCAGTCCCAATTTACCTAAAGATACATTTATTGGATTAGAGTTTCACTCTCTATACCTGTTATCACATGACCAAAGTAACCACCTTAGATCATCTGATAACAACCGAGCCGCTGAACAAGATAGTGTGAGATGATGAACATTTTGAAAGAACCTTTTAAGTGGACATTATATTAAGTTTGTTTTAGGTTTACAGTTTCTACTATAAGAAGTATATAGCTTACTGCCTGAACATTAATTAATCAGAACCGATTGCCAATGCCTCAATCAATCACAAGAATGTGTCATATCTGCACAAACTGTCAGCCCCTAGTTAAACATGTGTGGAGTTGAGTCAAGGGTGCGGGTAGGAGACGTAGAGGAATGAGTCGAGAGGAGGGTCGATTCTGTAATCCTTCCATACTCAATGTATTCCCAATGAAGCACAAGAAGCCACATAATGGATCATTGAGATGGCTACTTTGCCACTGTAATTGGCAACATTTTGTCTGCAGTCTTGTGTGTGTGTGTGTGTGTGTGTGTGTGTGTGTGTGTGTGTGTGTGTGTGTGTGTGTGTGTGTGTGTGTGTGTGTGTGTGTGTCGGGGGGGGGGCCCAGGAGGAAGACAAAACATTGTTGAGGAGGCTTAGCTCTTTCTCCTAAACCTAATCTTGACTAATTCCTGTTGCCCAGAACCATTATAGGACAGAAAAGAGGCACACAGCTGCCTCTTCACAGACCTCAAAAACCCTCCAGATGGAAACACACACACACACACACACACACACACACACACACACACACACACACACACACACACACACACACACACACACACACACACACACACACACACACACACACACACACACACACACACACACACACACACACACACACACACACACACACACACACACACACACACACACACACACAGAGCTGGGTTTCCATTCAAGAATGTATATGCAAATTCCAATGTACTGAATCAGAAAAGTGAAACGGAGGCAGCAAATTATGACAACATTGACAAAATATTGCTGTTCATCAGGGTTTTTGTCCATGAAAACCGAATGAGCTTGAATAAACCTACACACATACACACAGTATCATATGAGCAGATGAAAATGGACCAACTGTTTGATTTGATACCTTATTTGAAGAGAGAGAAGAACAAAGGGGATTTATTTGTATCATGTTGTACTATCTACAATCATAAGAAATCATAGAAAACTCACTAGCAGCTAAAGCTAACACAGTTATTGCGTGATCCATATCCTCCTTAGCTCCAATTGTTGAACAAATAATATATAGAATGAATATGCAGATGCTCCAGTACAAAATGAGACCTAACTTTTTATGGATGTAAGTTTTACAAAAATGAAAAAGCTACACATGTAGCTAGAAGGTTTAGCCTAGCCGATTGCCAAATATGCAACACATATATATATATACATACATACATATTTTCTGTGTTAGAGTTGTACTCGCTACAGGGTGTACTTTGAGGGTTAGTGACTTTGCAGACCGTTTACATGCATATAAACTTTCATAACACACAAGGGGACGGGCAATAACCGGAAAAGCATGACATGGGATCTTTAAGTAGCTGCTGAACACTTACTGTATGATAAATGCACAGTAAGATACACATAGGCTATGAGCACAAGCACATTATCTCTCCAAGCCTGGCAGAGATATAAAGAAATAATAGTAAATATTCATGGTTTACCGATGCTACAGGTGTGATTTCCATATGAACGAGGTCATGCTAATGTGCTGCAGGTGTGTTTTAAGGTTTGTGTGTGTGCAGGTGTGTACGGCAGCTTAGTTGGGTCAGGTGAAGGTGCACTGTAACAGCTGGAGAGCAGGCTGGAACACATCTCTCTGGCTCAGATGGATTTAGCTTGGATTCCAGCCAATACAAATACCTGCAATGTGTCGCTGTGTGTGCGTTAATGTACGTGTATCATGTCAATCAGGCCTGTTTGAACAGTCAGCTGAACTTTATGTACTGTCTCCACTTCACAGACGATTGAGGATCATAGCAGGAAGAGTGATCTGCAAGTTTTATGAAGATCTGACTACTGAAAGTGGGTCAATAAAATGAAATTAAGCTCATTTCCATACCGTAGGAGGCAGCATATACATGTGAACCTTTGTGCACTCGTACATCATTTGACAGTGTATTTTTGTTTGAACTGTGTGTTTCTGCAGCGCTGTGTTTGGCTGACAGTGGGGGATCTCCCACGGCAGACACAGGCAGAAACAAAGGTGCCCTTGTGTTGTTTCGCTCTGACCACATGATTTCACAGAAGATAAAATTCCTCTGTTGTATCCACTGCATAGTTTCGTAATTACAGATACACGACCAACAGATATTTGCATAATGTGTGCATGTGATTCTTATAAAGCTGTGTGGGTCTCAGTTGTATCTGTGTGGATCTTTGTCTGCAAAATGTTTGGTCTTGAAGAAATGTTGCTACATAACAGGAGTTCCGGAACACATTGCGAAGAAAAACGATGAGCGATCTTGTTGACGTTTGCGACGGCGACAAACCAACTGGAAACAATGACGTTGAAAAGTTATCAATAGCTCCTGTGTCTGAAAAAATATGCAAGATCTTGTCTAGATGCTGCTGTGAAAAAAATAATTTCCCAAACTGGGTTCAATAAAAGTATATTTGATCTTATCTTATCTTAAAATTGCTTCAACGTTCTTGCAATTAATGCAGAGATTGGTTACATATAAACATTTAGGTACTTTGGACAAAATGTCCTTTCTGTTCTGAAAACCCTATAAACAGGATCAGGAAGGAATGAGTGATGGATGGAAGCCAAGAGGTTTTCTTTTTGGTTTCATCAGAAGCAAGGCAAGCCAAGGGCAGAAACAAATTCAACTATGCAACTATTACAGCTCAGGAATCCTAGAAGAGTTACAAGTCCAACTCCACAGGACACACTTCCATGAACATGCATCCCAAGGTGACAGTGAAATTTGAACCCTGATAGTAACTTGGAAACCACTGAGCCATACAACGGTGACACAGGCCATCAGTGCTGTAACTGAGTATGATCTTACTCAGGACATGAACAACATGAAAACAATTTTGATACAAACATGCTTTGTATCAGCTTTCCAAGAAATTTCAAATCTGGCTTTTTTTCAACTCAAACCCTCAGTTTTTGAATTTATTCAGACACGTTTAGGAACCAAACAATTGGTTGGAATCTCTTCAAACCAGAATCTTGTAATTGTTCAGGCTAGGCTAAAACATAAAATATTCCAAACCTGGACCCACATGATTTGCACAGGACGACAGCAATAAGGACTAACCAGACCCTACATTTCACGGTGCTTATTTCACATAATTGACTCAGGTCTGAAAACCACAAGACCACACTAACCTCACCTCCCAGGAGCCTAGTCGACTCATGTTACTGCTCTTCATAAATCCTTAAGCATCCCGGTGGAGGGCCTTTGTGCAACCGCAATGACACAGCCAGTGCCTCGTATGACAGATCCACACAGCCAACGCAACACTGCTCCAGTCCAACTCACATTCTGCCTATTTGACCACATTGGCCCTTTCCCAACCAAGAAAAATGACATCATAATGACTGGATTACCTCCTTTGCTGGCATATATTATATTTCCATCCATGTTAAAAATGTATCTGGCACTGGATTGTGAAGTGGTGGGTCAAATATGTCAAGAGTGTCTGTGTGCGCCCAGGAGGACACAAACTACAAATTGTCTTGGAATTCTAGACACATGTCCATGTAAAGCAATTATTTGTATCCTGGGTACCTCACGGGGTATTCTGCAGTTGACAGGATACAAAAAAATAAACAGCTAAACAAATATGAATATATGCACATATTGAGTCTGACTATTGCACCTGAACATGTGTTGAAAGATCTAACTCAAATGTTGTAATCTGCCGCGTTGGCGCACACTTTCTTATATTTGTCTCTTAGTGAGTGTTTCGAATGTGCATGCTCCTGTATAGTTCAAAACTTGAGTAGAGTTGGTGGTGTATGCTCCACTAGATACTTTGCCAAGAAGAAAAATAAAAAGATAACAAACTGAATGCCCGGATGTCATTAGCTCAGTTGGTGGCAGTAGCCAGTTACGATTCACACTGCTCTGTAGCAGTATCCAAATGCTATGATAGGTTAAATTCAAAGTTTAAATTTCACTGTACACAACAAAAAGAGGATTTATATCCATTGATAGCTGGTTTTTAATTAAGGTCAGGAGATACCGACAAACATTTGACTAAAAACAATGGAGAAATATTTGGAATAGAAAGCTAGAGGTAATAACTTGGCTAAGAGTCAGATTAATATTTGAAATACTTAGCTACATTTAATGAATAAATGGTTTAAAAGGTTAGCTAAAAGACATCCATAAATGTTCGTAATAGGTAAACAAAATAATTAGTAGTGTATCAATTTTGAAGTGAATAGCTGTAACTAGGCCCTAATGGATAAAGAAGTAGAGTTACAATTGTAAAAAAAATTAATACAAATTTGAAAGAAGTAATGTAACCAAACAAAACAACATTTTCTAGAAGATTTATATAACTTTATATAATCAGTAGTGTTAAATACCATTACATCTAAAATCAATGCAGACCCATGTCAAACTCTGATGGGTGAAATTGTTAATTGTGGCAACGAAAAATAATAAAATGATGTGCCATCTCTTCAAACATACAGTACTCACATTAGTCTTGCTTGAAACTGCAAATGTGGCTCGGCTGGAGAAGCGGGCAGTGGAGGGGCTGCTGCTTGACACCGGGCCCGTCACCATGGAGGAAACTCTGGAGCCCACAGGAGGGCTGCTGGAGATGGGCGAGGATAAGAAGGTAGAAGGTGTGGACGCCTGACTGCTGAGGCCACTGTGGGTCTGGGCTTGGCCCCCCAGAACACAGGGCTGGACGTGGAGGAGAGCCTCACCCTTCCCATAGATCACCTCTTTTACCTCCTGATGGTTCTCCTGAATGTCACTGAGGAGGTTCTTGTGATTCGAACTGTGATTGTGGCCGTTGAGCGCGGTGCTCCTGTCACATGTCATCCCACTAAGGAGCTCCACCTGTAGAGTAAGAGCCTCCAGCTGACTCCTGAGCTGCCGGTTCTCCTGCTGGAGCTGAACCACCGCTCGTCCAAGAGGCCCGCTCAGGTTGGCTGTCTCCTCCAGACGACACTCCATGCCCAGTTTAAATGCGCTGACATCCACGTGGATCTCCCTGATAGCGTCCCGGAGAGTATTCTCATAACGGGCTAAAGCTGCACATACTGTCTCCCCCTCTGGAGAAGAAGACCGGGGGCAACACAAGTCTCCCTTCCCAGCCAGGGTAGGGGCTTCCATCAGTGCAGATGTAGCCAGACAGCCTCTCAGTCTGAGATCTCACGTCTGACAGTCTGACGTCTGGAGAATGCGATGCTTCGGTCAGGGTTTGGCTGCAGGGGGGTTAGTGGTTAGAGGTGAAAGTTTGCCGGTACAGATGTCTCACTGTCTGAAAGCACAAAAGGGAAAAGACTTGACCTTTAGCTTGTGGACAGCTGTCGAACTCTTCGAAGTTCCCACCAGCCAACGAGACAATGCAGTGGTGTAAAGTAACTACATCAAGTACAGTACTTAAGTACAAGACTTTGAGAGACTTGTACTTTACTTGAGTATTTCAATGTCTTGCTACTTTGTTCTTCGTGTACTTTTACTCTACTACATTAATTAAATAGCCTACCTTTAGTTAGTTTAAAGATCTGGATGAATGATGTGAAATATAATCAAGTGTTAAATCAGACTTTAGTTCCACCTGGAGTAAATTCACAAGCTACCCTGCAGTATACAAAGTCATTAAGCTGCTCCTTTACCAGCTTTGAGAACACTTTCATGATCAATCATTATAATCAAAACGTATCATATATATTATTCTGAAATGGGCCAATGAGTACTTTTTCTTTTGGTACTTTAAGTGTATTTTGATGTCAATACTTTTGTACTTTTACTTGAGTAACATTTGGATAGCACTTTTACTTGTAACATAGTATTCTTACACTCTAGTACTTCTACTTTGTCTGAGTACTTCCCCCACCACTGGACAAATGTGATGTCCTGTGCAAAAACGCAGCTATAAACAAGATAGTAACAATGAAATCAAGGCTTGTAATGATGGAACTCAACAAAACATCACAAACTTAAGTCAAACACTGAACTGAACAAGATGATCTACTTTGACAGAATGACAGAGAGTAAGCATACATATTTTAAGCCATCTAACTTTTTTTTATAACTGCTGTGTTGTATAATCTCTACTGAAAGCTGCATCAAATTTACCTCAGCTGTACTCTCCGGTGAGTTCCCTCAGCGCTGAACAGCTGTATGAGTGTGTGTGTGAGAGAGATAGTGTGTGTGTGTGTGTGTGTGTGTGTGAGAGAGAGATAGTGTGTGTGAGCTCTGCTCTGCCGGCTCTCTGGTTTGTTTAAACTCTCAGGTTGATCACTCCTCTATCTGGCTCGGAGGAGGGAGGAGAAAGGGAGGGATAAAGGAGGAGGGCAGTGGTGGTGGTGGAGTGAAGAAACAACATGGTAGGAGTAGTAAATCTGAGGGGAGGGGAAGGAGGCGGGCCTGGGGAGCTTTAATACCCTTGCACTGTGTAAACTTTAGAGAGGGAGACTCCTCCTTCTCTCCTTTCTAACATAGGTATGTCTTTTCCTCAGTGCCATCTTTTTCTTTTTCTCTCATCCACTCCTTTCTATACTTTTGTTAGCCTTGCCAGGCGTACTATAACTCCAAACGGCTAATCTTCCATGCTAACCTAACCTGAATTTCCCCATTATGATAAAATAATAATCAGCCTAATATTTCAACCCTGTCTCACGGCATTTCGTGTTCACCAACACGATTTTTAATCTATTGATTCGTGTTCAGCAACACGATTTGCCCCTTTTTTTCGTGTTGCACAGCACGATTTTAAAAGCAATGTATTTCTACTGCCTGCAGCACGTCTTTTTCTCCGGTCGGGTCGAGGAAGACCGGAAGCTGTGTGGTTCATAAAAACATGTTCTTACTCAATATCAAGCCACAGTTATTGCTTTTATTTGAAATCGTATAATTTCGGACTTTTGTTGCCGTCTGTGAGGAAAATAAATGGGGCTCAGAGCCTCAGGATACTGAAATCTGTATTTTTTAAATCTTTTTTTCCTTCTAATTCGATATTCTTTTCAAAATAACACACTGTTATTTACTCACTAATAACACACAATTATCCTTGCTTTTATTTATTGGTTTAATTCCATAATCTCGGGCTTTTTTGGCGTCCGTCAGGAACTGAATTTCAAAAATAAAAATAACCGGAAACAGACGTAGGCCTATAAGGGACATTTCGAGCATCATTGCGATTGTCAACATTTCTGAGTTTAGGATGGCCGAAGACACTACACTACCCATAATCCCCAGCTATCGTTTAGGACTACAGTCCCCGTAAGGTTACGCAGAGCGTCAAACAGCTGTGTGAAATGGAACGAAACCACGCCAGACTATCCAAAACTGGAATTGAACGCCCCCCCAGAACTACACATGCTGGCTATTGTGTTTCGCAAAATGTTCTATGGGACGTCTCTACTGAACGTTTTCGTTTTTCCCACAATTAGAAGTTGCCAGTATTAAATACATTGGTGTTATCAAATGTAAAACATATAATTAATAAATGAGTGAAAATCGCTTGTTTCCATAATGGGCAGCATTAATATATACCCACGCAGCTCATTGTTACTTTGTAATTCTACTCCACTACAATTCAGAGGTTAACCTGGTATTTTTACTCCACTGCATTTATTTGAGTTACTTTGCAGATTCTGATTAATTATGTGAAATATAAACAACCCTTAAAGCAGACTTTATTTACACCTGAGTAAAATTCAGGTAAGGTGATTGTCAGGTGCCAACAATCAGGAGAGATATTTGATAGTTGGTGCTTGAGAAGACTAAACATGTATCTGCAATTGACGAGTAATAAAGTATATTCATTACTCGTTATTCTCTACTAATAGTTAATTAAAGACTGTATATTATGGCTATTTTGCACATCCCTTTCAAGATTTTCAAAGGTGTATTGACATATCATATACACAACTACGGTGTAGTTATGCAATGAATGAAACACTTGGGTCACAGGTTCCTCAACAGTGCATTACAAGACATCTATCAATATGTGTGTACCTCCACCATTAAACTGTCATATTCTGCACAGTTCTTATTCTATCTACATACATAAGAGTATAATTCATATGTATAATATCAGTTAAAATAAGTGCTTCAACATAGTTAGCATTGCAGGAAAGCAATATATTAGACGTTAAGTACTTTGTCAGGCTTAATATTTATCTGTAGATAGATACCCCCAAAGTTTTTTTCTTATTTAAAAGAAGACCTTAATCTAAAGTATTATTTAATGTTTAAATAAAGGTTAATTCGTTTTTCTGTTTTGCACCTCCTCCTATTAATATCTTTGTACATTCTGCACTAAACTGTTTTATTGTAGAGATCACTTATATTATCTTCTTGATTTTTTATATTCTATATTTATACTTTCCCCCTATGAAAGTATGTACTCTTAATATTTTTTTAATCAAATACAAATTAAATAACGTGCTTTAACCACTAGGCGGTGCACACAAGGTACACACAGCCATATTAACTTTGTATTATTTGTGAATATATATCTGTGAATTAGATCAAATGTAAAAGTCAGCCGAATTAGTGTTGATACTGCAAGGAGACGTATTGTGTGAAGAGAAATTGAAGATGTTGTTTAATTGTTGAATATATTTATGATCCACGTCAAGTATTCAGTTTCGGCGGCATTTTCTCAGTTTTTCCAAAGGTTTTCTCATCAGAGCTCTATAAATAAAGAACTACGGCAGATCTGTAATATACAATGCAGCCGAACCGTGTATTACAATTCCGTTATGTGATGACTTTCAAAGAGAAAAGCAAGAGCGCTCGGAATTAAGTATTATTTTATTCTTTTAAAATGTTTTCCGGATTTCATATCATATAAACACCAAATCCCAGCATGCATTGCGGCTAAAACATCCAATAAACGAGCTTAAAACCATAGCTGAGGATCTTGGGTAATCGCTCGAAAGGCCTACGTCTGTTTCCGGTTATTTTTATTTTGAAATTCAGTTCCTGACTGACGCCAAAACAGCCCGAGATTATGGAATTAAACCAATAAATAAAAGCAAGGATAATTGTGTGTTATTGGTGAGTAAATAACAGTGTGTTATTTTGAAAAGAATAACAAATTAGAAGGAAAAAAAGATATAAAAAATACAGATTTCAGTATCCTGAGGCTCTGAGCCCCATTTATTTTCCTCACAGACGGCAACAAAAGTCCGAAATTATACGATTTCAAATAAAAGCAATAACTGTGGCTTGATATTGAGTAAGAACATGTTTTTATGAACCACACAGCTTCCGGTCTTCCTCGACCCGACCGGAGAAAAAGACGTGCTGCAGGCAGTAGAAATACATTGCTTTTAAAACCGTGCTGTGCAACACGAAAAAAAGGGGCAAATCGTGTCACGAATCAATAGATTAAAAATCGTGTTGGTGATCACGAAATGCTGTGAGACTGGGTTGAATATTTGTAGTGTTCATGTAGAGAGGAACTAAGCCCCCTAAAAGTTGAGGTACACCCGAGGTAGAACAAAGCACAACCATGTTTTTTCATTACTTTAATATGTCTAGTTTATGAAACAGATGGTTGTATACAAATATTGTTGCCTTATCCAATGTATCCAAAAAGTATCAAATGGCATTTTCCAAGGTATTACATTTTGTAGCTTGTTTTCAATAAGTATATAAATGGTCCAAAGAGGTTGTATTCTACAGTGTGCCTGAATGTAATCATTGCGTAGGTGTGTAGTGTGATTCTGTGTAGTTTATTTATGGCATCCCGTTGGATTTGACGTCATCTGAACAGGACATCGTACGCTCACTGCATGATAGCGCGCGAAGGTCCGTTTACGCTGGTTGTTAAACAACATCGTTATGAGGAAATGCAAGTCTGCGTCCAAATGGTTGGAAGATAAGGAGGAAGGACAATCAATACTGTATAGTCAATGTGAGGTCAAGTGTGTCGCCAATGTAACCGGTTAAAACTCCAAGTGGCGATGAGGTCTTAAAATGTATGGAAAGGGTCTTAAAAAAGGTCTTAAAAGGTTTTACATTTGACTTCAGGATTCCTGCATGTACCCTGTTGTTGGCTGTGCTTGTCCTTAACCTTGGACATGTGAAGGAGGCCCTCAAAGATACTGAAATGAAGAGCTGTGTATGCATTGAGGAACTTTTGGTTTCACATTAGGGGAAATTCCTATTTGATTCCTGATGTGTCATTATTAGAGAGATAGAATATTGTGAAGAATATCATTATATGTTGGCATTTTATGCAACAACTAGGTACATATAAGGAACATTTGAATAATAAATAGAAGGCAAGATGTCATCTTCATATCACTGATGAATGCAACAACAACAACAACAACAACAACAACAACAACAAAAGGCTATCTAACACACATACAAATACAAAGGACCTAAGTGTATAAATACATACTGTATATCATTTATCATTCATTTAAGATTAATCTTTGATTTATCCAATCTAATAATTAAACATTTTCATTTAAAGGTCTCCTATTATACTATTTTTAGGCATACATTATAGTTCTCAAATATATGAAAATGTATAAAAAACATGTCTATGAAGTCTTTTGCTCGAAATACCAAACAGATCACCCATTCTAGCCATGACTCATACCCCTCTATTCCAGCCCTGTTAGAGATGTGCTGATTCTGGGTCCTTAGCTATAAAAAAGCTTATGCCTGCTCAGAATTCTACCGAGATACTCAGCTAAATGCTGTCGTGATGAAACGCCATATCATGTTCAAAACCACATCAAGGATATATTTATTAGCTCAAATACTTTTTCTCTTGTGGGTTTACCACAAGGTGAGTTCCTTTTTTAATTTCCTGCTTTTTTATACATACTTTCTCCAGTACAGCTTAGCTCTGAGTGTTAGCGATGATTGCTAATGTAAACAAAGACCATATTACGTCCAAAACAGTCAAGCATTGTTTCTGATAGCAACTTTCTGATAGGGCCGTGGGCGTAAAGCCAGCCGACATTTCAGATATTACGTCATATCGGCAGCAAATCTGGATCAGCTCCGTTGTCCCCCCGTTTTTAGAGATTTGGGTACGGAGGAAAAGAGAGAGGGTTTTGTTTTCTGACACTTTGTGAAGTTCCTGACACACGGGGGACACATATTTATGTATAAAAGACAAAAAAGTGCATTTTGCATGATAGGAGACCTTTAAATCATGTGAAATTATTATGCCAAGAAACCTGTTAGCTCATGGGATCAAAGTATCGTCTGTGTTATTCAAAGATTATGTAAAATACAAACAAAAACTGTGTTTGGAATGGAAAAGTTTTGATATAAAGCATATATATAATATTGATTATAATAAAAAAAATATTATATATAATATGTAGGTATATAATATGTTTTGATCTCTTAATCTATGCTTTGTGTCCTTCCCTTCACACAGGTACACCCACAGGGCCCCATTCTGACGGCCATTTTGGCTGCACTGGTTAGCTGTTAGAGGCTGGTGACAGCAGAGGGTGAAGTGAATAGTCAAAAAAAAATGTATGAAAAGATAAGAGTCTCTGGTACATATAAATAACATTTTTGGGTGATTGGACTCTTTAGTTTAAAAATGACAGAAAAGCATCAACATACATTTAGTATTTTTTATTTCCTATTCCATTTCCGCCTATGATTTATATGTGTTTAAGTGTTAATATTACAAAGATGGTAAAAGGTATTGATATGATCTTTGCTTTATTGTATGCCTTGCCTCTCTGTGAACATAGGCCAAATATTGTGACATCCTGATCATTATATCCAGAGATACATGGGATAAGGCCAACACGGCCCCCTTCAGAGGAGCCCACATTTTCACTATTTTCGGTTATGGGAAAGTTCCAAACATTAACCAAAACAAATAATTTTGCAGTAAAATATTTGTATACAACCATCCGTTTAATAAACTACACATATTAAAGTAATGAAAAAAGATGGTTGTGCTTTGTTCTACCTCGGGTAGGGGTATCTCGATAACTAAAGCCTTTTTTGGGAGTTTGTTCCTCTATATGCTCTTTTGCAGTCGCAGTGGTTCACAATTTTTGAAAAATTATAAAACGTTCATTCTCATTGACTTCATTCGCCCTAATGATCAGTAACTGGTAGCAAAAGGCATTTCCTGCCAACTGATACTCACAAGCCTTAGATGCCTTTCTCATGATATGTGATTTGGTTGGACGGACGCAGAGTCTTCGGTGAAAACATCTAGTCAAGTTTTGTTTCTATGGTTACCGTCCTTGCTAGCTTGCGGCGCTACATACAACTCTGATTGGTTGCATGTTAAAAGGTCAGCGCTAAAAGTGAACTTTGAACTCAGCGCTTGGCGATCATTTTGAGTGGTGCGCAGTTGAGGTTAGCGCTTCTGCCTAGTTGGGTGGCACCACTCTCTGGTCTCTACATAAAAACACAACGTCAGCGCAGAGCCGTTTTACCGCATAGCCTATCATGAAATGCAGTTTTACCCGGTCTTCTAGCGACACATTTGGCCAAAAATGAGTTAAGAAAACAATGTCCATAGAAAAGTTTGATCTTATTGTGAACCGGAGCATCTGCAGACTGATTCTATACCCGGTATTTTATGATCCACTAAAGTCAGATACGATACGAGGTGAATAAGATCTGCTCCACGAACACTTTTTTCGTTAAACAAACCCTCTTAATAATGGACACAACACTTTATAATATTCTGATTCACATAGTAGTGTGATATCTGAATCCCTACATCAGCTTGTTTCACAGAGCCAATCCAAACACACTTCCCCCCAAAGCCTGTCTCTCCCTCTGGTCTCTATCTGTAGTTCTACATCATTATCTTCCCATTACGCTCTAATGGTATTTTGTTAAGATAAGGACTCCAATTGTCCAATCAGCCACAGGGACACATTTTATTATAGAAAAGCAGTATAATGCAACTTCAACATATACGGTATATGTGCATACTGTATACATATTCATTGGATACCACTTATTGTACAAATGTTGTACAGGCTTCAACTTACACGTTTCTATTATCCTATACTCTATTGTAGCTGTGTGCTTTATGTAAGGATGAGACGGACACGCTTGCTGCAGAGAAACCCCCCCCCGTAACTGGACCCCAACAGAGCAAACATTAGACACCAGATAGCAAATGTGTGTGTGTGTGTGCCTGTGCAACAGACACTCATGCAAATACTTCGACATAACACCCTCCTCTTGCTATCAACAGTGTGTGTGTGTGTGTGTGTGTGTGTGTGTGTGTGTGTGTGTGTGTGTGTGTGTGTGTGTGTGTGTGTGTGTGTGTGTGTGTGTGTGTGTGTGTGTTGTGTGTGTGTGGTGTGTGTGTGTGTGTGTGTGTGTGTGTGTGAGAGAGGGGGCTTGGTGAGGTGATTTACCGGAAGATTGTACCCCCTCCTTTCCCTCTCTTTCTCCCGCATACTCAACAGCGCCTCAGGGTTTGATGGAGTCTGCTGGGGGCAGAACAAGACATACGTCAACAAAACACTGCAGACATCAGAGGTCACGGTATCAGCTTCATCAGACATCTGAGGGGTTTAAACACAAAGAGTAGCCCGCTTTCCATCCAAAAGTATTGCACATTTCAGCCACATTTGATGAAATTGGCTCAATAATGAATGCATTTTTTTTAAACTAATAACATTAAAGCTCACTTGGCAGACCCATTTGTTGTGGCTTGGTCCATAAGCGGGGGACTGCGGTTCGGATCCAGACTGAGACCATTCTTGTTGTGTATCATCAAAGAAAACTTTTAAAAAACACCAGTCAAACCTAAAAACAATGTAGAAGACTGAAATATGAGTGTAATCCTTTTACAGCAGAAGCAGAGAGACATCTGTACTGATTTTGATTGCTGATGATTCTCTATTTAAAAACATAGACAAAACAGTAAGTCAGTACACGAGTAGCAACTTATATCTGTTAAATGCATATTGACAATAAATTAAAAAGTACCCAATAACCACAACAAATTGTATTTTAGCTAGTTTTCTTTAAAAAAAAAAAAAAAAACTAATTCTGCATTCAAAATAACTACATTTCTCATTTGTAATAATGCTCCTTAGGGCGGAACAAGTTGTGAATTCAATATGTCTGAAATCCTTTAATGCTTTAGTATTTACCTTAATGTGAAGTCAGTGAATTCTGACTTGAGCCATGTAGGAAATTAAACTGAAATGTTTCCAGGTTATAACTTATATGGAGACAAAACTCTGCAACTCACACCAAAACTATTTATACATAGATAACACTTCCTAGAAAAGGAAACATATGTATGTTTGACTTTGGGGTGAATTTACTCTTTAAGGCACCCTGAAAATTCCATTATTCCCCACTTGGGAAACCACTGCTTTCCAGTAACAAACAATGAGTCAAAAATATAACGTGGTATGACCCCCTTGAATCAGAACGTATGAAGACATTTCTTTAGCTGTCATCGCAACAATAGATCCATGAACTGCCTCCCACAATCGTGGTTTCCAGTGTTTTCATAATGACTGAATATGTTTTACTTTTGTAATGCTGGCTCTCTCTGTGCATTACAGAGGTCTTGCATGTCCAGTGTGATTATTGAGGAAGAACATTCCCAAACTTAGATTTTCTACAAATCTGGTCTCCAACCAGTAAAATATTTGTTGATATTACAGAGGCATTTTCAAACTCACTTATTCCTCTGTGTGGAATATCTGCCGAAACTGATTAAGTGTGGATTAGGTCACTGCTCTGGAAGACATTGGGGGGCCGCGATATATAGCACACTTAGGGACAATAATATATATCACAATTGTCAAGAGCCAAACATCTGCCAAAAGTAAAGCCGGTGTTATCCAGGGTGGGAGTTCTCACTGTCTGCATGTTACTGCTTTAACCCCTTCACAGTGTGTTTTCACTTCATCAGCTTCGGTTCTTCTTTGCTCCAACCTTAAACAAAAACAAAATGGCGACGCAAAACGTTAAGCTTGGGTGACTTCACTGCTGCTACATCCACTTCCTAATTACTGTCTAGGTTTTTAACCATTGAATAAATGACTATGTGTAATATAAAACAGGATGCAAATAATTACTACCCAACGCAGATACCCTTAGATTAAACAGGACGTTTAAAAAAATACACATCTTATTGGTTTTTAGGCCTTTAACTTTTCTGTGTTGGTTTAACAGTTTCCAGGCTATTGTGTTTCGCAAAATGTTCTCTACTGGAAACGTTTTCGTTTTTCCCACAATTAGAAGTTGCCAGTATTAAACACATTGGTGTTATCACATTTAAAACATGTAATTACTAAATGGGTGAAAATCGCTTGTATCCATAATGGTCAGCATTAATATATACCCACATGACAGCTCATTGTTACTTTGTAATTCTACTCCACTACAATTCAGAGGTTAACCTGGTATTTTTACTCCACTACATATATTTGAGTTACTTTGCAGATTCTGATTAAATATAAACAACCCTTAAATCAGACTTTAGTTACACCTGAGTCAAATTCAGGGAAAGGTGATTGTCAAGTGCCAACAATCAGGAGAGATATTTGATAGTTGGTGCTTGAGAAGACTAAACATTTATCTGCAGATCTCTATAAAGTATATTAATTACTCGTTATTCTCTACTAATAGTTCATTAAAAACTGTATAATGGATATTTTGCACATCCCTTTCAAGATTTCAAGATGTATTGACATATATACACAACTACGGTGTAGTTATGCAATGAATGAAACACTTTATGCAATGAATGAAACAGGTTCCTCAACAGTGCATTACAAGACATCTATCAATATGTGTGTACCTCCACCATTAAACTGTCATATTCTGCACATTTCTTATTCTATCTACATACATAAGAGTATAATTCATATGTATAATATCAGTTCAAATAAGTGCTTCAACATAGTTAACATTGCAGGAAAGCAATATATTAGACGTTAAGTACTTTGTCAGGCTTAATATTTATCTGTAGATAGATACCCCCAAAGTTTTTTTCTTATTTAAAAGAAGACCTTAACCTAAAGTATTATTTAATGTTTAAATAAAGGTTAATTCGGTTTTTTGTTTTGCACCTCCTCCTATTAATATAATTGTACATCCTGAACTAAACTGTTTTATTGTAGAGATCACTTCATCATCTTCTCAAATATAACATATTAAAAACATAATTCAATAACGTGCTTTAACCACTAGGCGGTGCACACAAGGTACACACAGCATACAATGCCATAATATTACATGTTACTTGTTAGACGCTTTTATCCAAAGCCACTTACACACTCAATGCTGTGGACAATCCCCACAGGAGCAATTTGGGGTGAAGTGTCTTGCCCAGGGACACAACGACATGCTGACTGCAGTGGGGTTTGAACCTGTGACCCCTTGATCCGAACAACTACACACAACCCATTGCGCCACACACCTCCTAATAACTTTGTATTATTAGTGTACGACACTTATGTATGTATAACATCTGAAGATGTGTCGTTTTATTCATGTTTTCACATAATTTTACAGGATATTGCTATATTATTTCACATGTTTTACTTCTCCACATTAATATCTGATTTGTAAAACATCACAGACAGAAAGGTATATCCGTCATGGTAAGCTATTGAAATTGTGATTCCATAGATGTGTCTCCCATCACCCAAAACCCCTGACTATTCTCTCAACTCAGTATTTACATTCTTATATTCAAAGAAAATCAGTAATATCTTTAAAAACTACAAGTCCCTTTATATCAGCTGTGCACCGTTATGGTGTAAATATAACCTATCTACCAATTGGATCAAATATAAAAGTCAGCCGAATTAATGTTGATACTGCAAGGGGACGTATTGTGTGAAGAGAAATTGAAGATGTTGTTTAATTGCTGATATATTTATGACCACGTCACGTATTCAGTTTTGGTGGCAGTTCTTCCTGTTTGTCCAGAAGTCTTCTCATCAGGGCTCTATAAATAAAGAACTACGGCAGATGTGTAATATTTAATGCAGCCGAACCGTACAATGTTGTTATGTGATGACTTTCAAAGAGAAAAGCAAGTACACTCGGATTAAAGTATTATGTTCTTCTTTTAAAAAAAAAATGTTTTTCGGATTTCATATTAAGACCACATCCCAAAGTGCATTGCGGCTAAACAATCCAATCACCGAGCTTAAACCATAGCTGAGGATCTTGGGTAATCAGTTCAGTGGGTGTGTATCTGTTTCCGGTTATTTTATTTTGAAATTCAGTTCCTGACGGATTTCAGTATTTTGAGGCTCTGATTCCCATTTATTTTCCTCACGGACGGCAAAAAAACAACATTAACATTTTAATTAAAAACAATAATCGTGGCTTGATATTAAGTAAGAACATGTTTTTATGAACCCCACAGCTTCCGGTCTTCCAAGACCCGACCGGACAAAAAGACGTGTTGCAGGCACGAAACATACTACCAATAGAAATACATTGCTTTTAAAATCGTTCGGTGTGACACGAAAAAAAAGGGGAAAATCGTGTTGGTGAACACGAATCAATAGATTAAATGTCATGACTATAACACGAAATGCCGTGAGACTGGGTTGAAATAAATCAAGTTGATATCATTATAACGTTCACATCTGAAAAATGAAACTAAAGAAGATGAGCTTACTTCCACGCTTTTTGTACAATTTCTAATCCATTGAATGTATTTAGGATACACAACAACTTCTTAATATCCTATTATCCAACAATGTCTAAAGTTTAAATAATACAAACACAATACTTGTACAAATACATATTATGGCATTTACCCTGTTATCATAAGGAAATTATATAATATAATAGCAGTAGTGTCATATAAATGTAGAGTTTAGTAGGATTCTATTCCATTATGCTTGATCCTCCATCCCTGCTATGATCAAGCAGGCGTTGTTGTTTTTTGTTCCAATATTTGCTAACTAATTCCATTACTCTTTGGCATATTAATCACTGTCAAATCCTACAGTATGAACAGCAAATCTCTCTTGCTAGACGGCCTCCATTCAGAGCAGATTCAGAGGCTTTAACACATTCTGGTTAAGATGTAGCTCTGTGATACTCTCGAATAAGCCTATTCATCAGGAGAGATATGCATGGGAACGTCTCGGACTGTGGCAACAGTGAAACCAAGCTGAAAGAACACAGATCTAACCAGTTAAAACACATATCTTTGATGCATTCAGATGCACCTCATGTTGCACAATATGTCAAAACAAGAGCAGACAAACATGGGTCAAATGGATGACACATCCTGAAGTAATGAAGGTTCTCACGACTTGATTTTCACAGGAAGTGTAATGACAGCATGATACAGGTCATAAAATATCAACATAAAAATCCAAAGCACCTTTTTGTATTTCCCAGAAATGGGTTAAAGTACAGCTATTTATGATTTGACATCATCATTAACTATTCTCTGATCAAGTTATGCTTTATATAACCATTTTACTTTTATTCTAAAAAAGCCAAGAAGAACTACCTGAAATTACTCGGAAATTATATCTGTAATAATATATATATCATCAGGACAGAAATTATATCTGTAATAATATATATATCATCAGGACAGAAATTATATCTGTCCTGATGAATAGGCTTATGCTGCTGGTTTATAAAGCTTTGAATGGTTTAGGCCCAAAATACATTTCTGACCTCCTGCTAAATTATGAACCATCCAGATCTCTCAGGTCTTCAGGGACTGGTCAGCTTTCTGTCCCCAGAGTCAGAACTAAACATGGTAAAGCAGCGTTCAGTTATTATGCTCCAAATCTCTGGAACAAACTCCCAGAAACCTGCAGGTCCGCTGCAACTCTGACTACTTTTAAATCCAGGCTGAAGACTTTTCTTCTTGTCGCTGCTTTTAATTGAACTATTTACATCTTAAACTGCACTGTAACTTTTATCCATGTATTTTTTCTTTTAATGTTTATTTTATTAGCTTTTCTTTTTAATGACTGATTTTAAATGCCATTTTCTTAATGTCTTTTATTTTTGTAAAGCACTTTGAATTGCCTTGTGTTGAAAGGTGCTATATAAATAAACTTGCCTTGCCTTGCATTTCCTTACTCTTGTGCCAACAGTTTACACTTTGAGTTGTCATAGAACTGATGTACAACATGCAGTTTTGAATGTCATGAAAATGTGCATCTAGTCCAGAAGCAGGGAAAGGCAGGATGTAAATCTTATGAAAATTTGTTTTTTTATTTAGTAGGAAGGCTCTTCACAGTTTTTTTCCGTGTCCCATATGGTTTTATTTCAGCACATTTTTTGGCATCAGTTCACAGCTGGCAACATGAAAGGACTATTGAGTACTGTATTTAAGTAAATAACGTTTGATAGAGGGTCATTAGGGAATAAGTTGTTTACAATAATGCTGTTAATTATAGGTGTGTTAGTATGAACATAGTGAAACCGTACAGATGAAATTGCCTAACTCAACCACACAGTGCCTTGCTCCTCTTTGATTTCCCCTACGTCATTATCCACATCCTCTATACAGTATATCATATATACACACACACACACACACACACACACACACACACACACACACACACACACACACACACACACACACACACACACACACACCACACACACTCACATACATACAGACTGCTGGTTACAGACTGTAAAGGTTTACAAGAGGGCTGTGAGTTCGCCCACAGAGAACAGTGTACGTCACCGGCGCTTTAAACAGAACACAAATATGTCCACGCTCCCTCAGACTCCCATAAACCCATAACACACACACACACACACACACACACACACACACACACACACACACACACCACACACACACACACACACACACACACACACACACACACACACACACACCACACACACACACACACACACACACACACACACACACACTTACAGATGCAAACACTGCCTGAAGAAAGCAGAACAGTTTGAGAGCTTACTACCAAATGTGTCTGAACATGAAAATGAGTCAGGCTACATGACAGCTTGAAACCATAATTTCTGGGATGATTTGAATGATCTAATGTAAATTTGAAATTTGCATTCACTCATGGACTGTGCCCTGTTTGCCACGTAAGGCACAGCTTGAAAGGAAAAAACATGATGCAGAATAACAGACTAAATAAAATAACGATTATAATACTAATACTGTTTTTCAAGAAATAATAATTATTAAAGAAAACATTATAATATTAAAATATTGCATTCACAAACATATCTGCTAACTATCCCCACCCAACGCTGCGTCACCATTGGTGCTCAGGCTTTTAGCTGCACTGCTCCCAGACTCTGGAACTCCCCCCATTATTATAAAGGATCATTGCGATTGTGAAATCACCAATTCCAAACAGTTTCACCTACAGTCATTTCTAATGTATTGAAATAATCAATAAATATTTGTAGTATATTAAAATATAGCTCAACATTTATGGTAATATAAATATGTATTCTCTTGACAACAGAGAGTAAATATGAAGTAACAGCCAGTAGGCAGTTAGTATAGATGAGTAACATGCACAGTTATCAACAAATTAACTATCAAAAAACAAATTGACCATAATTTTGTTTTATTTTTTTGGCAAAATCCCTGAAGATTATGTATTCAGCAAGAAATACAAATCTATGCATTTCATAATATAGGATAGGCTACTATACTGTATATACTACTCATACATTATTTTAAGCGCTTTGGGCTCTAACAAACACCGTTGAAGCTGACAAATTAAATCCAGTATGTTAATAACCCCCCCATTAGAGTTTTCACACTGCGCATGTGAATTAGTTAACATGTTTATTATTTCCCCTTGCTCACAGTCTAATGCTACTCCACACATGTTTCCAGCTCTGTACTTTACTATATTCCTTATATGTAACATGTCCCAAATTAAATGTCTAAAAACAACTTACATTTTGTTAGCTTGTTTCCAACGATTGTTCGAACCTAGAATAATCTTTGTATATATTATGTTTATTCAAGATTACTGTATTTGCTGTAACATCCCAGGGAAACATGTACAACACTAATGGAATTGTTTTAATATTGTTATACAGTATTGCAAAGATAAAGAAAATGTGTCACACAGATACATTTTTGGGGAAAATCTTAATTGCTGTTTTGCAACACAATTAAAGTGGAACCCTTATTAATTGATCTGATGTTTTGATATTTGTCCTACAATGATAAGCAACTCATGACACCGTGTGAGATAATGTGTATGTTACATTAAAACATTGATAAAACAAAATGTAACAAGCTCATAAAGTTATTTTCAGTGTGATTGTTTTGAAGCACTTGGCTACTACCTGATTGTATCACCAGCGCCGCATACATTTAAACTTTATATTATTGCTGTCAACTAATACAGTAATGTCGAATCTGTTTCACATAATACTGTCAAGGTTTAGAGCAGAATGCAGACCCAAATGCAGACAGACTAAAACTAAACTAAAAATACATGTATTCAGGAAAGGCTAGGCGAAATCAAATTAACGAAGCTCTACGTAACCCACTTCCACATAAGACACACAAGGATCTGACCACCACCAACAGAAAACCAGAACTGAGGTTACCTACTGTAACCCCAGCTTCTATGAGTAAATGGTGCAGCCCTCTAAGGCTATCGCTATTGGGTTATCCCCCTGCGCCCCTGCGCAATAGCGATAGCCTTAGAGGGCGAAGCCATATACGAAATAGAACTGGTATGACAGATCGTGACAAATACATTTAATCAAAGTCAATGGTTTCAGTACAATTCGCCTTCTAAAGCATTTAAAGCATTTTGTAATGATCAGCCACAATTCCACGATTCTTCTTGACGTCGATCTTTTGTCATTGTAGTGAATGAGAATCCCCTAGTAGCAGAAATGTACTTTCTGTTGGAGCTATATATTGATTATGTTATTAAAGGTGGGGTAGGTAATTTTGGAGAAACCAGCTCGAGTGCGCTAGAATTTGAAAATACACAGCCGGAAAAAATCTGCCACTTCCTTACAGAGCCCCTCCTCCAACACACACGAACGTGCACATGACCAATGAGGGCATTGTAAATGTGTGCACAGATGGAAGGCTGACAGGCAGCCGGCAGGTAGGCCATCCAGTTATTTTAGCCGGGCCGGCTAAAATGATTGGTCGTGCTTTTTACAGTATTACGGGTTCCACAGATGAATTTTTGTATGTATTTTTTGTCAAAGCACTTAAGATATTCATTGCTATCGGGATGTTAAGAGCATCCATGGAATATAACAAAAAGTGTATCTCGAGCCAGTTTCTCAAACTCCCCACCTTTAAGACAACGTTCTTGTCTGGACATTGAAGTTTTTCCTGCGTTAAGATTTGCTTACTGGTGCCGCAGCGGAAGTTTTAGTTAAAGTTACGTTTCTATTTTATTTCTTCATTTAGCCGCATTTAGACATTGGGGCAAAGGATAGATTTTGGGTCATTTATCAGGCCAAGTACTTTCCCAAGGAAAACTGCCCTTTCTATCCGACTTTAACTCACACTGTGAATCCAGGACAGCTTGGCTCTGACATCTCTGCCTGGTGAGATGCAATAACACACAGCAGATCATGCCAGGAAGTCCGTTGTATGAGTCTTCGGTTTGACAGACAGGCTACCTGCTGGCTGTGATCCCAGTCCTCTGACACAGCTCTGCTCCTGCCGGTCCATGTGCTAACAGACATCACATTTGACCAGAAATCAGACTTAAAAAAAATATCCTAATCCAACTTGCCTCGCCTTGCCTCAACCCCCCATGACATCATAGTTTCCATGGGAACTTGTCTGGCCTAAACAAGGCCGCAGGGGCGGTAGCCAAGATTATGTCATTGACACTTCAAAGAAAAACTTTAATGAACGGCAGGCATGTGGTGCTGAGAGAAGGCGAGCAAAAGGGAAAAAATGCATTTAGTGCAATCAGTACAATCAGTAAAAATTTGCTATTAAAGTGTCATGTTTCTACTAGGGTCGACCGATAATCGGTTTGGCCAATTATCGGGGCCGATATTCCGCATTCGGTATCGGCCTTTTTTTATCAAATTGCCGATAAAACTTTGGCTCTGATGCGGCCGTTTCTCTGGCTGCAGTCACCACTCTGTGTACACGAGCAATGTCCCGCCCACAGCGCTATCTGATAGGCTATTACTGAAGATTTTCCGGGCGGGAGCCAGACAGAGAGGCGGGACCTTCTCAGATTACAGGCATGTGCGAAAGAACGCAGACACAGACTGAAGCAAGCAGCAGCGCTGAGCGGCAGAGCCATACATGTGTTAAACTGAAGTTCAATAAACATCCCTATCCCCTATGCTGAAGTTGCAAAAACACCACGATCTTATGATCCAATTCTATCAGTTTCCCAGTTACACAGGGACGCGGGAAGTCAGTCAGAGTTGGGGGTGCGTGCAGCGTCTCGCAGCGGAGTAACTGTGGTGGGGGGGGGGGGGGGGGGGGGGGGGGGGGGGGGGCTGCGAGTGGAGCCTCGCAGTTTTTTCAGGTTGATATGTGAAGCTCATTAGCTAGCCAACATGTATCTAGCAAATGTTTAGCAAAATATTAGAAGTGAGGCTACTAGACTAACGTTAGGTCTACTGTAATAGCCTCACTTTTAATAGTTTGCAAAACATTAGCTAGCACTAGTGTTTTGCAGTTGCTAGCAGCTTATTGGGATTGTATGCTAGATAGACAGATATAATAAATTAAGCATTATTGTTAGTTAAGCATGTCAGCCAAGGGCGCCGGAAGCGACGGGGGCCAGGGGGCCATTGCCCCCCCCCCACTTTTCAACCCTGCCCCACATTTTCGCAGCAGCAGATTTTTTTTCTTCTTTTTTTTTTTCTTTTCTGTCTTTATTTCGAACAGATTCAAAAATAAAAAATAACAAATGTGAAAAACAGAATACCGTATTGTTATAATACAGTATTTATCCACATTCATGGTAATATTTGTATATTCAACAAAAAAAACAAAAAAAGTCTTCATATTAATAATAATAATAAATCATATGTGTCCGAAAGGGAGTAGGAGGAAGCAAATGCTTATTAATTCCCACCCCTTACTTGATCAATGATTGTCCTTTAAATCATTATGCAAGTTATTCCTACATACATTTACATTTATACATACATATACAATCATTTCTCGTCTTCAATCACCTTTCTTCATTCTCATATTTTTCCAAAAAAGTGTTTCTGTACATCCTTTTAAACTGAATTATGCTTGTGCTTTGTTTTAACTCCTGCTCCAAACCATTCCATAAAATCACCCCACAGATTGTTATACTCATACTTCTCAGAGTTGTTCTGACCTTGAGTTGTTTAAAATGTAGATTTCCTCTCAAATGATACCCACCCTCTCTGTCTATGAACAATGTTTTTAATTTCCTAGGAAGTAGATTATGTCTGGCTCTGTACATGATTTGTGCCGTTTTAAATTTAACCAGATCAATGAACTTCAATATGTGTGACTTCAAAAATAATACATTAGTGTGTTCAAGATATCCAACATTATTGATAACTCTTATAGCCCTTTTTTGTAATGTGCATAACGGCTGTAGGTTGGTTTTGTACGTCTTTCCCCAAATCTCCACACAGTAAATCAGATATGGCAATATTAGTGTGTTATATAGAGTATACAATGAGTTATAGTCCAGAATGTATCTGGCTTTTCCCAATATTGCGATAGTTTTAGCCAGTTTTGCTTTTACATGAGTGATATGAGGTTTCCAGCTGATTTTGTGGTCTAAAACCACACCAAGGAACTTAATTTCATATACTCTTTCTATGTGTATGTTATCTAGTATTAATTGTATCTGTGGATTTGTTTTATGTTTTCAACAAATTCAACAAATTGTTGTCTGTTGCTTAAATAATCTCTCACCCAGTTTAATCCCACCCCTCTGATGCCATGCCGTTCCAGTTTTATCAGTAAAATATTGTGATCTATGGTGTCAAATGCTTTTTGTAAGTCTATAAATATTCCCACTGCTTGTTTTTTATTGTCCATGCAGTTTGCTATTTCCTCACTTAATTCCATTAGTGCCATAGATGTTGATCTATCTTTCCTGAATCCATATTGACTGTCGTCCAAAAGCTGATGTGTTTCCATGAAACTGTGCCGCTAATTATGTTACTGGCATTAGGTCCACATGCAAATAGGTTCTGTCATTAGTGAATAATATGTGTTATGGAATTACACTTTATGCTAGAAAAGCCAGTATATCAGAGTTTAAAGTGCTCCTTATTGAGTTTACGCTCTAACTTGGATTAGTTTAAACTCAATGGTTGCTTATCATTAAATCCTTATCTCTTGGTGAAAAGTAAAATATACTCTTTGAAATTGTGAACATTAATCATACACATGGCTTTTTAGCAAGTTATAGTCTAATTAAAAAAAAAATGCAATGGCTTTGTCAGAATAAATAAAAATGTTTAGTCCAAATATCGTACAATGAACACAAGGACTAGGCAGCTGCATCCTGCACAAATCTAGCAAGACTGCTCCTTATGGCATGGATGCTCATTTTTAGGCTAGGACATGCAGCTTTAGCCTCAGTCTTTTAGAATATCCATTATTTGTATCCATCAGGTATTAAGACTCTCGTTTTAACATAAATGGTCACGTTCTTTCTAGCAACATCAATTTTAGCCAAGACCACGACTACCGTTCGTCTGAAAAGGCTTTTGTTTCCTGAAAAGTAACAGTGACTAATGGCAGGGCTTAGAAACTGGTAAATTGACCCTGCCCTGGGAAAAATACAGTTTCCGTTTTTTTAAAAGACAAGGAAGATGAGCTCGAGGTGAGAGTGCCTAGTTGGGGAAAGAAAGAGGATGGTTGACGAAGTGCAGACGAAGGGAGGATGAGAAATGACAAAACTTTTAGTTTTAAACTGATCCAGGCAAAGAACAGGGGCGGAGAAGTTGTGTATCATAGATCTTATTCCTTCTTTTCATATTATTCCACGAAGAGTGTGTAGTATCTTGACAGAGAAGGTTTGAGAGAGGTTAATATTGTACTAAGTGTTTTTTTGAAATGGTTGCATTTAGATTTAGTCGACAAACTACTCAGACCGTTCCCAAAAGAGACTATTATTTACATAATCACATTTCATTATCATGCTGTATGTATGAAGACTTGAAAATAGAAAGAGTTTAAGGCACGTCCGCATTGGCTTTACTTTAAAGGAACGGAGGTTTGACTGCAATGTTTCTGTTGAGTTCTAAATGTAAATTTTTCAATGTTGTTCGACCCCCAAACAATGTAAACTCAATTACATAGAATTTGAATGGAATCAGAATGCCTTTATTAGTCCCACAGAGAGAAGACAGATATATCAAGAATATCCAGTGTTATTCTCAAGATAACCAGTGTGCAAAGTTTCAATTTGGACAAATGGATAACATGTGTATGACTTTAATTTAGTGGTAAATTGTTAGACACATTAAAGCTAACCTTTTAACCTGAGTTTAGGAAGTTTATGTTTCATTGGCCAGCTGAATCACTTTTCAGCAAGGACACTGACATCTAGACTTTGAGCAGACGGAGGGAGACACAATGACAGTGAATACATCTGGACTGGGTGTCCTCTGTGGGATGGCTTCAGGATAAGATAGGTGTGGAAGTGGACCGGCCCCTAATGTCAACAGTACAGAGGATACTGGGGACCTCTGTGAGGATGTGACCTCAAGAACTTGATGGACTTTGGGAAGTTAACTGCATGTGAATAAGCAAGAAGATAAAAGACAAAAACCAACATGCGCACAACACTATGGTTACATTTTACAAAGCCGGTATTTCTTTGGACTGTTTCTGCTACTATTTTTACCTGTATATGGACGTCCTCACCTAGCTGCCTGGTCCTCTAAATAGTATGTACGTAGAAAAACCCCCAATCATGTTTCGAGGGCAAACTGTTTCTGTACCTTTCTGTTTTTGAGAAAACCCAAAAACGCTTCTTATAAGTCACTAAACAAACTTATTTCATGCATAACCATGATCTTTTAAGAAACCTAGCCAGTTTTTTGGTTGGCTTAACCTAACCAAGTAGTTTTGTTCGGTATCCAATTTTGCTTTGTTAAAATGTACAGCATTTAACGTATAAACCGGTTAAAATATGATGTAATGAGTTTGGTTGAATAAGGACGTCATTTTACATAAATGAGACAATTTGTGGCAAAAAAAGGTTTTCCCTCACACTCCTGCTTCCATGTTGTAACAGCCTAAAGAAAATGTATAACCCCCCCACCCCAGACACACTGCACATGGTGTGAGTAAATCATATGTTTTCCTAGAAGCACACTCTAAAAGATTATCACTGATTCTTCAACAAGTTTGTATGAGAATGTGTGTTTGTGCAAGATGATGTCATTCACTTGAACTGAGCCAAAATACAACTCAGTCATATCCATCAATTGTTCTTACTTTGCTATCGGCACACACACAAACACACACAGAAGTTGGCTGCTGTATCAAACCCCACGTTACTAATCAGCCTTTCAGCTGTCTGCGAGGCCCTGATCCAGCATTACATCACCCTTCCCTCATCCAGGCCCTGGAGCCGAACACAAACTCACGCACGTAAGCACAGAACCAATTAGTAGGGCTGTTAGAGAACATCCATCACTCCAGGTTCCTCAGAGCTAAAGTTTGGAAAGAAAACATCATTAGTTCTGGCCAGCAGCAGAGAAACTGTAATCTGTGAACACTTCTAAAAACACAGGAGGAGATTTGTCAAAGCCAGACGTAATACGCTGCAGCGCCACTGATCCTGCAGTCAAAACCAAGGCCAGAGCTAAGGACACATGTAGATCTTCATATGGGAACATAGGGAATTAATAAACCTAGTTGCATGTAATAAAATATAAAATTTAAAAAAACCACAAAGGATTTCACAGTGCAGTATGGAGATCATATGACATAACAGATATATGTAAAAGTAGCCTTTGAGTTTTTCACTTACAGCTATTTTGCTATTTGCTAGCCTGCTACTTCCTCCATGTTAACCAGAGCTATGGCTAGCATACTACTTTCTCCCTGTTAACAAAACAACTAGCGCTAGCATGCTACTTTGTCCCTTTAACAACAGCTACCGCTAGCATGTTACTTTCGACCATTGTCAGATACTCCCATACTAATGCCACTTTTTATAAAGTGAAATTGTGTTATTATCCTGTTGTTTACAGATGTGTCAGGAATTTATAACATCTATGCCGACAAGGTGCTACCACCACCGTCCTGCAGCGCTCCTCTAGCTTGTCCAGATCATCCCAACTCTCCAAGCTCTCTGAAGGTTGGCATGAACACAAGGTAAGATTTACAGTGGTCATACTTGTCATAATTGACCATGCCATACTCCTATCACCTGTCATGATCCTGGTGTTGTGTCAAAATGTTGGTTTTGTCTGTCTTGTGGTGGGTTTTATTTTGCTGTTCTGTTCTCCCTGTCTCTTGTCTTCCTTCCTGTGTTTTTCCTCCTGTGTCTGATTGTCTGATTGTGTTCACATGTTGCCCTCGTGTTTCTGCCTCCCTTACCCAGCTGTGTCTTGTCTTGTGATTACCCATCTTTGTATTTAGTCTTCTCTTCCCCTGTGTGCCATGTCGGTTCATTGTCTTTCCTGTCTCCCTCCATGTTGGTGACGGTCAGTTTTGGTGTTATTGTTACCTTGTGCTATACCTGTGTTTTTCATGCCATGTTTTTTGTGTTCATCAGCTTTTAAAATAAAGCTCACCTTTTGTTTCTAGATCTTTTACCTTTTTTTTGTAGTCTGCATTTGGGTTCTACCTTTTCCACGATTCTTAACAGAATGAACCGACCAACTATGAACCCAGCGGATCTTTTTCTTGACATAGATCTGTTCGATCTAGAGTACACTCTTCGGTGTCATCATGCTGAGTGGAGTAGAACCTCGGCTAGAAGGGACAAAGAGGCTATTCTCAAAAAGGCACAAATGGAGGTGGACAACGTGCCATGGTTGAGGAGCTCGTTGCCTGAATTTCTCAGAGTTTTTTCGCGTAGCCCTGAGTGCCAGTCTCCATTCTCTGACCCTTTCTTGGGATCCCGCCTGGCGTTTGGAGGTCCACGGAGCCTCAAAAAGACCTCTAAGAGACGCAAGGCCAGGAGGCCAGCCCGTGCTCCAGTACCGGCCAACACAGCCATGGTTCCGTGCTCCAGTACCAGCCCACACAGCCATGGTTCCGTTTCCAGTACTGGCCCACACAGCCATGGTTCCGTGCTCCAGTACCATCCCACACAGCCATGGTTCCGGTTCCAGTACCGGCCCACACAGCCATGGTCGCGGCTTCAGTTCCGGTCCCAGCAGCCATGGTCCCAGTTCCGGCCCCAGCAGCCATGTTTCCGGCTCCAGTACCGGCCCACACAGCCATGGTCCCGGCTTCTGTTCCGGTCCCAGCAGCCATGCTTCCAGCTCCAGTACCGGCCCCAGCAGCCATGGTCCTGACTCCAGTTTCGGCGTCCAGCTCTCCGGCCGACGCCAGCTCCCCGAGTCCTGTCGGCGTACCGGCCGACTCCAGCACCTCGTCTCCTGTTGGCTCTCCGGCCGACGCCAGCTCCCCATGTCCTGTCGGCGTACCGGCCGACGCCAGCTCCCCATGTCTGGTTGACTCTCCGGCCGACGCAAACCCCCTGTGTCCTGTCGGCGTACCGACCGACTCAAGTCCCTTTTCAAGTCTCTTCTCGAGTCCCCTCTCAAGTCTCTTCTCGAGTCCCCTCTCAAGTCCCCTCTCAAGTCCCCTCTCAAGTCCCTTCTCGAGTTCCCTCTCGAGTCTCTTCTCGAGTCCCCTCTCAAGTCCCCTCTCGAGTTCCCTCTCAAGTCCCCTCTCAAGTCTCTTCTCGAGTCCCATCTCGAGTCCCTTCTCAAATCCCCTCTCGAGTCCCCTCTCAAGTCCCTTCTCGAGTCCCCTCTCAAGTCCCTTCTCGAGTCTCTTCTCTAGTCCCCTCTCGAGTTCCTTTCCAAGTCCCTGCTCAATACACCTCACGAGTCTCTTCTCAAGTCCCTTCTCGAGTCCCCTCTCAAGTCCCTTCTCGAGTCCCCTCTCGAGTTCCTTTCCAAGTCCCTCCTCAAGTCCCCTCTCGAGTCCCCTCTCAAGTCCCTTCTCAAGTTCCCTCTCGAGTCTCTTCTCGAGTCCCCTCTCAAGTGTCCTCTCAAATCCCTTCTCATCTCCCTTCTCTAGTTCCTTCTCAAGTCCCAACTCATGAGCCAACTCCATGTCCTGTGCCATTGGGGGTCCAGCCGACACCTGTTTCGTCGGAGGTCCTGCCAACTCCATGTCCTGTGCCGTTGGGGGTCCAGCCGACACCTGTTTTGTCGGGGGTCCTTCCAACTCCACGTCCTGCTCCGTTGGGGGTCCAGGCGACACCTGCTCCGCCGGGTTTCCTGCCAACACCATATTCTGTCCTGTTGGGGGTCCCGCCGACACGTGCTACGCCGAGGGTCCTGCCGACACCAGCCCTTGCTCATATTGTTACAAAATATTATTATTAAAATACGATTTCCAAGTTTTTAATGCAAGGGGCAGCAATAGCTACAGATACAAGAGAGATGATGAACTAAGATCCGGGAAGACCAAATTCATAAATAACCGTACATTGCAGTGATTTGTTATTGTGCATGTATTTGATTTGCAGCTCCTTGCCAATGTTGTATTCTTACATTGAAATCATATAACAAAAGAAACAAGTCGCATAGCACTGACAAAAACATGTCAGTTGCAGAAAACACAATGCGTTTAGTTATTTTAAATTAGCGAAAGTGTTGCAAAAGAGTACACACATAATCACACACACAAACTCACTGCCCCCCCCATGCTAACCCACAGTCCGTGTCTGTCTGTTCCATCTTCCAGCAGTACAAATGAGGTCATTCAGGATGGGTTTTATCAGGGGCCCTGGAGAGCCAGTAAATCAGGAGTGTGTTGTCTTTACACCATGTATGCGTGAGTGTGAAGCACAGACCCACCAAGAGAGACAGACAAGCAGAGAGAGAACATAATGAATTTAGTTCACTGAACGTCCATTCTCCCTGTTTAACAGTCTGGGAATCCGTCATTCTGACCTTTCCCTTGTTACGCCGTTGGGGGCACTGCGACATTTTTCCACACACACACACACACACACACACACACACACACACACACACACACACACACACACACACACACACACACACACACACACACACACACACACACACACACACACACACACACACACACACACACACACACACACACACACACACACACACACACACACACACACACACACACTTGCACACACACACATCTGGCTTCCTCATTACAAATTAGGACTGAGCCTAATCCCAGTGTCAGCAGGAATTACAATGTGGTTGCTAAATACTTTAAAACCACAGAGTGTTTTTTTTCTGCTCTGAATCTCCTACCCTTCAGTTATTCAAATCCTCCCTCGATATAGGGATCCATCCTGACTACCACCTACTCATAATATCACCCGTGGATTCCATTTTAGTGGTATTGGGACGTCTGCTTATAAATTATAATGTTCAACATTTGGAGAGATGCTGTTTGCAAAAGAGAAGACCATCTTTTCTGCCAGTTTTTCTGCTGACAAGGCTTCTTTGAAAATGTAATCAGAAATATGTTGGATTGAGCGGGTTGGAGTAAGGGAGGTTTCCATACAAGTCTTGGAAAATGTATAGTGATTAAGAAGAAGGGTTATTTTACATGAGGACAAGCCTGAGATATAGTCAAGGTTTTTAGTCAAGGAGACAAATCTCGTTGGGTTTTACTGAGCAGAAATTTAAGGATCTGGGAGTTATGGAAAGTGTTGATGACTCAGAGAAACATAAAATATATAGGGTGGTCATTTCTTCATGCAGATATAATGTTTATATAGTTTGTAAAGTGATTAAAGGTAAAGTCAAAGAAATGGAAAATGCAAAAACTTTTTTCTTTCAACTGGAAAATCATTTTCTTTATCGGTCTGTTTTTTAAAAAGTGCTTAAAGCAGAACTTGTTAAGCATATACTGTGAGTCAGAGATTGAAATCATAGAATGGCTGGGGACTTCTATACTAGTTTACTTTACTCTAAAATGCATATATATATATCCTCATTTCCTTTCTGTGTTCAGTATATCTTACCTGTTTTAATCCAATGTTTCGACCCATGAAGTTAATGTTTTCGAACATAAGTAGTTAGTTTGAATACATCTTATTTTTAGGGTATTTGGGAGAGTTATGTTTCTGTAAAACAAATAAAACCCTTCAATTCTAGTGTTAGTAATATATAATGTAGACACTTTATGTTTAGTGTGTGGGCCATTGATCTCAAGTTTTTGATTAGATTTTTGATTCAAATATAAACCTACATTAGCATTCATTTAGAGTCATGTTTCTGGCCACTTGGTATGACAAGTATGAAGTCAATGTTGTTCTTCACCAAATGCCTCACCAACAGAGTTGGGTGTAACGCGTTACTGTAATAATATTACTTTTGTCGGTGACGGAGTAGTGTAACGCGCTACTTTTATAATTCAGTAATCACACTACAGTTATTAACATTGCCCCGACACGCGTTACTTCGTTACTTACTAAAATCAGTCATAATCAAACCTCAACAAACACCTGCAAAGAACACATGCTAAGGTGAAGCTAACGCACAGCTATTTGTTGTTTGTTTATATCACGTAGTCTGTTCTTCTTCTCTGTTTCCAGTGCAACACATGGCCAACACGCAGGAGAACATGCCGATGCCGACGCAACAGCGTGAGCAGAGATAGACTGGGAAAAATATACAGATAGCAGGAGACAGAGGACAGCCATGGTCAGATAGGAAAACATTCAGGAGCTATCTGGATCAGTCTTATGCGACAATGGAAACTGAACTAAAGAGAACATTTGAAACTTTAGCAGTCTGCGTGATCTGCCTGCAGGGAGGGGCGGGCCGGCCCTGCGAGTAAAGTAACGAGTAAAGTAACGAGTTACGATGACTTCCGGTTGGACGAACATGTGAGGGCTGCGTTGTCTCGTTCTCCCACGATTTTACTTTCTACATTTAATTTAAAACCACCGAAGTTGAGTTAAACCCGTATTGTGTGAACATAATTTGGACTATAAATCAGAACAAGCCGATGTGATGCCGAAACCTGCGTTGAAAACGGAGACGAAACAGGCAAAAAAGACCGAAACTGCTGTCTCAAGTGCAAGTGAAGTTGCTGGCGCGGACATGGCTAGCATAATTAGCCTGCTTGAAGAGCACAGAGCTAGCATTTCAGCTGATTTCAAAGCTGCCTTTGCGGTACTGGAGGCGAAGCTGAACCAAACGCAGACCACAGTAGCAGAACATGGGGAACAAATAGACTCTCTTGAGACCAATGCCAATCTGCAAGATCAGCGACTCCGTATACTCGAGGAGAAGTGTGCGGTATTAGCAGATAGCAATGCTAAGCTAGCTGCGAAGACCGCAGATCTGGAAGGTCGGAGCCGCAGAAATAACATTAGAATCATTGGACTTCCTGAGTCTATTGAGGGACCCCGGCCTACAACCTTCTTTTCTGAATTTTTGGTGGAGCTGCTAGGCAATGAAACTCTCTCATCCCCTCCCGAGCTGGACCGTGCACACAGAGCGCCGGCTGCTAGGCCGCAGCCAGGGACGAGACCGCGACCTGTGATATTGCGGCTGCATCGCTACCAAGTAAAGGACCTGATTGTCCGGGAGGCCCGCAAGAGACGAGGGGATCTCCGCTACCGTGGGACACCAGTGCAGATCTACGAGGACTTCACACAGGAGGTTCTCGAACAGCGGGCGAAATACCGAGACATCATGTCAAAGCTGTACAACCTAGGCCTCAGACCGGCTCTTCTGTTCCCTGCTCGCCTGCAGATCACACTTGGAAGTGGGGCTAAGAAAAGGTTCCCCTCGCCCCTGGAGGCTGTAGCCTTTGCAGCTGGCTATGAACGCGAGCCGGCTAACTAACCACTGATGTTGTGCTAGGCTAGTGGTGGCTGAGCTAAGCTAGGCTAGGCTAAACCGCGCTGGCGCTGCATTGATGGTGGACTGGGTACGTTACAACCGTTATGTTGGGACACAATTGATTGTATAATCTAACGTTACCTAGCCATGACAGCGCACAATGCGACATGTTGTCTACATTTATTTTTTGTATGATTACATTTGTATATTTACACTATATACCCGGGGTGTTTTTTGCACTTTTTCGAATGTCCTTGTTAACTCATGCTGTTCACAATTGTTTCTGGGCACTTTACAGCCGTCGTTCTGTTGGGACGTCATTTCTTTTATAACTAACGTTGCTCGGCCAAGTCAGCAGACGATGTGACATGTTTACATCTATTTTAATTTAATTTAATTGTTTTCATTTTTGTATTTACACTATACCCGGGATGTTCTTGCACTTTTGCAATGTTCTTGTTAACATTTGCTGTTCACAATTGTTACACTTACTAAGGAGGTTGTATCTGCATGATGTGGGTACTGAGACACCTTGAAGAAGGAGAGATGATTCAGGTAGGGAAGTTATTGCCAATTTCATTGGCAGATGGAGCTCAGGGGTGGGGAGGGAGGGGGTCGAGGGCATGGGAGGAGGTGGGAAGGAGTAGAGGATGGGAGGGAGAGGGTGGGGCATTTATCTTGATGGGGCTACAGGTTTCCATTTGTTTGAGGCAGCTGTTTCATTTACATTCTGTTTTGTCATCTTTATGTACACTGTTCTCTCCATTTTTAGTTGTGGATGTTCTAAGGCTGATCTTACACCTTCGATGCTGTATGCAGTGTCATGGCTAATATAACTGGTACAGGGACTGGTGGTGGACAGGCGGTCAGGATACTCTCTTTGAACACTGGTGGGTTGAATGCTTCGGTGAAACGCACAAAGATTATGACACATCTTAAAAACCTGAAGGCGGATATAATGTTTATACAAGAGACACATCTCTGTAAATCTGATCAGCGAAAGCTGAATAGGCCGTGGATTGGACAAATGTTTCATTCACAATTTAACCTAAAGACAAGGGGCACAGCCATTTTAATTCGGAAAAAAGTAAATTTCACCCCTACTAATACAATTTTAGATCCAAATGGACGTTATGTCATCATTTCTGGTACTCTCTATCAGAAGCCGGTCATCTTAGTTTCTGTGTATGCTCCCAATTGGGATGATCATAATTTTTGTGAAATCGCTATTCTCCACCATCCCCAATTTGAATTCCCATCTATTGATACTGGGAGGAGATATGAATTGTGTTATAGACCCAACACTAGACAGATCTAGTTCCAGAACTGTGGCGCCCTCTAAAACGGCACAGACTCTCTCTGCTTTTATGGACCACTATGGCTACGTCGACCCGTGGAGATTTTTACACCCCTCGGCTAGGCAATACTCTTTCTTTTCCCATGCACATCGTTCATACTCTCGCATAGATTATTTTATTGTTGATAAAACATTTATTTCGTCGATTGTCTCCGTTCAATACTCACCGATAACTGTATCAGATCATTCAACTGTGATCCTGGACCTTCACTTTGATCATAAGCCTAAGGAATTTAGATTCTGGCGTCTTGACCCTCTTTTACTTTCTGATGCAGCCTTTTGTGAGTGTATTTCGGAATCAATTGCATTCTTCTGTGAGACCAACCAAAATGAAGAGACCTCTGCGTCCCTACTCTGGGAAACCCTTAAAGCTTTTCTTAGGGGTAAGATCATCTCGCATACGTCTCATGTTAATAAACTTCGTAGAGCACGCTAAAGAGAACTGGAAGAATCTATCATTAATCTAGACAACCAACTATTTTCCACTCAATCACCTGATCTATCTAAAGAACGGATGGGGCTCCAAACAGAACTTGACCTTCTCCTAACAAGAGAGGCTGAACGACTCCTTCTACACTCACGAGGATCTATATATGAACATGGCGATAAAGCTGGCCGTCTCCTGGCCCACCAACTAAAGGCTAGGGTGGCCTCGAACCAAATCACCCAGATACGGGACGGGTTGGGCTCTCTCACTTCTGACCCGGGAGAGATTAATAACATCTTTAAAACCTACTACTCTCGTCTCTACACGTCTGAATCCCCTGATAACGAAGATCAGCTACATACATTTTTGGATAAATTGGATATGCCCAAGATTTCGACTAACGACCAACAGACACTAGATGCCAACCTGCAGCTTGCTGAGATTAAAGAGGCAATACAGTCCATGAATAGTGGCAAATCACCGGGACCTGACGGATACCCGGTAGAATTCTACAAAAAATTCTCAAATCAACTTTCCCCATTATTATTAGATATGTTTAATTCGTCGTACGTCCAAGGCTCACTGCCGCCTACCCTTATGCAAGCCTCTATCTCTCTGATCTTTAAGAAGGGTAAGGACCCGTTGAGCTGTGCATCATATCGCCCAATCTCGCTCCTGTCTGTAGATGTGAAAATACTTGCGAAGATTTTTGCTCGCCGGTTGGAATCTATTATACCCTCCATCATTTCGGAAGATCAGACAGGATTCATAGGGGGGAGGCACTCCTTCACAAATGTCCGAAGACTTCTCAGCGTCATCCACAGCCCGCCTTCTCCTGCTGAACCGGAGGTTGTCATATCTCTTGATGCTGAGAAGGCCTTCGACAGGGTTGAGTGGGCCTATCTGTTTTCTGTCCTTCAACAGCTGGGCTTTGGTCCAGGCCTCGTCTCCTGGGTTAGACTTCTGTACTCTTCTCCTCACTCCTCTGTATGTACGAACACCCAGCGCTCCAAATTCTTTCCTCTTTTTCGCGGGACGCGTCAGGGGTGTCCGCTCTCCCCACTACTATTTGCAATTGCTATCGAGCCATTGTCGATTGCTCTAAAAGCAGAGAGAGGAATTAAGGGGATTCAGAGAGGGGATATCGAACACAGGGTCTCGTTATATGCTGACGACCTCCTTCTGTATGTGCGCGATCCTATAGCTAGTACTCCACACATTCTCTCACTTTTGACCACTTTTGGTTCATTTTCAGGATACAAATTAAACATCCAAAAGAGTGAATGTTTCCCTATCAACCAATTGGCTGCAGAATTACCTCCGTTGTCGTTGCCTTTTAGAATATCCAACTCAGGGTTTAAATATCTGGGCATTGCAATCACGCAGTCTTTTAGTGCGCTACGGGAACAAAATCTTACTGTCCTGACGGCAACAGTCAAATCTGACCTGCAGAGGTGGGGCCATCTGGCACTCTCTTTAGCAGGAAGAGTTCAGACAATAAAAATGAATGTACTGCCCAGATATCTATACATGTTCCAATGCCTACCTATTTTTTTGCCTAAATCTTTTTTCACTGCTATTGATAATATTATTTCCTCATTTATTTGGGCTGGTAAACATGCAAGAGCTAGTAGACCATTACTGCAGAAGGACAGGTTCCTGGGTGGGCTTGGTTTACCTAACCTTATGGGTTACTACTGGGCCACAAACACACACAAGATCATGCTCTGGTTCACTTCACCCCAGAGTGACTGGTGTCTTGTGGAGGCCAACTCATGTCGATCCACGTCACTTCAAGCCCTCGCGTGTAGCACTCTGCCCCTTTCCCCCTCACAATTCACATCTAACCCCGTTGTAATTGGCACTTTAAAGATCTGGGCACAAGTTAGACGTCACTTTGGTTGGCTTACTCTTCCTCAAGCAACTCCTGTCTGTAACAACCATCTATTTTTACCAGCCACAATTGACCCCCGATTTTCTCACTTGAAGAGGGAAGGCCTCCGCTGCATAGGGGAGTTATACATTGATAGCCTGTTTGCCAGTTTTGACCAACTACGGGTTGGCTTTAATCTAAGAGGATCTGATTTCTTTAGATACTTTCAACTAAGGGATTTTGCTAAGACCCACTCTCCACAATTCCCTCAATCCCTGCCTCCCAGTGGAGTGGATCTTGTACTTAGAGCAAGAACTTTGTCTAGGCGCCATGTCTCTTACTTTTATGATCTTTTTTCTCCGGTTGATGAATCTGCCATTAACAAGATTAGAACTAATTGGGAAAAGGAACTACAGTTCACCTTCTCTGATGACTTTTGGAAGAAGGTCCTGAGAGCCGTTAACTCATCCTCCAGTTGCGCTAGACTCAGCCTAATACAGTTTAAAGTTCTCCATAGACTACATTATAGCAAGGCTAAGCTCTCCAGGATTTATCCAGATAGATTGGATGTAGGGCTGGGCGATTTTTTCGGTTTTCACGATTAATTGCATTTTTACTTTCCTACGGTTTGTGAAATGGCTAAACCGAAAAACCGCGATTTTTTTTTGGATCTGTAATCAAAAAGCTCCTCAAAAACACTATCGAAGCAGTTCCTGCCGTTGCTACGTTAGTTCAAACAGTAACAACGCACTATTTTTCTTAGCGGATGCATGTCAATTTAAATCAATACAAAACTATTTTTTAAATCAATAAAATCATTTTCTAAATCCATAAAAGCATTTCAATTAATATTGGGAGTCATGTCGTTACTTTGCTGAGAATTTGGCCATGTAATAAGCGGGATAATGTGCACATTGCACATTGCATAATGTGCCTTCATGCCGATCCCTCCGCAAAAAAAACGGCTCGTTCGCGGGCGAGAGCCGGCTCCCGTCGTTCACTTAAATAGTTCGCGACCGACACATCACTACGACAGACGTAGCATAAAAATGTCCACGAACACAGATGAAGAAGAACTAATTCCTAAAAAAGGTACCACTTCAGTAAGTTCAGTTGTATGGAAGTGGTTCGGGTACAAGCAGTCAGACATAGAACAAACAACTGTTCTGTGTAAGGTCTGTAGAAAGACGATCGCTGCAAAACATGGGAACTCAACCAACTTATTCCAGCACCTGCGACAGAGACATGCAGTGGTGGAAGCTACATGAAGCTAACTTCCCAAGACTGAGTTATCTGGCCAAGAAATATCTCTCCATTCCTGCCACAAGTGCCCCTTCGGAGAGGGTTTTCAGTACGGGGGGTAATATTGTAACATGCCAAAGAGCATGCCTCAAGCCAGAGGCAGTAGACAGGCTTGTCTTCCTCGCGAAAAACCTGTAGAACACTTCCTAGAAAGTTAAAGGGATGTTATTTTGTTTGAGGGTATTTTTTTATTATTCATTTCATTATCATTATTTGTTGTATTTGTATCATTCAACATGATGATATTTTTAAATGATGAAACCAGTCTGAAGTGATTTTTTTGTTTGATGCCAACAGCAAGACTAACCTGGAATTCATGCATTGCAATTATTCTAATGGTTAACTTCCTGCAAGCTATAACAAACCCCAATATTACCTTTCCTGAAATCAACATCCTGTAACCTGATTTATTTTGGACATGTTTTTCTATTTCACTATTATATTAAAAACATATAACAATATATATTTTATTTTTAAAAATGTTTAACTGATGACCTATAGCCTTTATATTTTGTATTGGAACATAACAAAAACATATTTCATAAAACAGTTTTACATTTTCAAAGATATATGAGGCTTTATACTTTCTTTTAATTTTCTTTGAGATATGATTTGTTGAAATGATTGACAAAAGTGTATAATGTATATTTTTCTCACATAACTAAATATGCAACCCAAATTATTCTGGACAGTGATATTTAATAGGTTTTCTTTCCATGCAGGTGCATTTGGAAATAATAGAAATGTTGAAATTGAAATGAAACCAGATGCAGTCAACATTTCTAACATCAGATTCAGTATTGGCATTTTTTTCATCCGTGAACCTTTGTTGGAAATGTGGATGATCCCAAAATAAAATGTCAAGTCCTCGCATCTTTACTCCAACCATCTGTTTTATTCTTCTTTTTACTCGCCATACTTAACTCACCACATCCAGGAGGATCCATATCATTTCAGAAAAAAATCGAGGTTTAAATCGAAAATCGTCCATTAGTTAGAAAAAATCGAGGTTTTATTTTTAGGCCAAATCGCCCAGCCCTAATTGGATGACCGGTGTGATAGATGCTCCCAGGCCCCCTGCGACCTGACTCACATGTTCTGGTCGTGCCCTAAATTATCTAGCTTCTGGCAATCTTTCTTCGAATGTATTTCTGAAATTGTAGGTCTAAAAATCTCTCCATCCCCTCATGTAGCTATTTTCGGTAGGCCCCCAGATGGAATCAACATTACAAACACTCAAACCAATGTCATGGCCTTTACCTCCTTGATTGCTCGTAGGAAAATACTTCTTTTGTGGAAATCTCCTTTACCTCCCTCTTTTCAAATGTGGCTGAGTGATACTATGTCTCTTCTAAAGTTGGAAAAAATTAAGTTTACTCTCCGGGGTTCCTCAGATAAGTTTTACACTCATTGGAGGCCACTGATCAGCTATGTAGACCGTCTTCCCCCTGATATGGTGTCGCTGTAGGGATTCTCCCTTTATTTATCCGTCTATAATTCTGATATGATTACTCCCCTGTCCACCACATAGGCAGCCCATGTGACATCCCTGGATATGTGTTAGTATGTATGTATGTATGTATATGTATATTATTGTATCTATCATTTTGTATTGTATTGATGTACTGTTGCCTCAGTGCTCCGGGAGAGGGGTGGTTGGGATGGGGCGGGGTTAAGGGAAAGTGAGTAAGGGTTCTTTTGGGAGGGAAAAAATGAAAATGCCTTAATTGCTGTAATACAATTCACTGTTACACTTTCTTTTATTTTTTTACATGTGAATAAAAATATTTAAAAAAAAAAAAAAAAAGTAACGAGTTACTTTATGTAGAGAGTAACGAAGTAGTGTACTATATTACTTTTTTTTAATGTAATATGTAATATATTACTGTTTTTTTGTAACGACCCCATCTCTGCTCACCAATGCATTATTTCCACTGCGTGAACTAGACACAACTCCACTCACTAATGGTACCCGGCAGAGTTCTCGTTAGCCGGTAATTACCAGATGTCAGGATTATTATGTCATGTCACGTGTCTATGTCTAGGTGTGGGTGTTTTTCCATTCTCCTTGTCATGTTTTCCTCCCTGTATATTGTCTGGTCTCTTTTCCCTGTGTTTTCATGTCTGTCGTTAGTTTCCCTAGTGTGTCTAATTTCCTGATTGTTTTCACCTGTCACTCCTTGTGTGTCTCCTGTGCTCATCAATGTCAGCCCCACCCCTGATTGTTCCCACCTGTGTCTAGTTACCCTGTGTTTAAATTCCCCTGTCTTCCAGTGTTCAGTGTCAGTTCGTATTGTCTCTTGCCATGGTCAGGTCTATGCTCTTTTGTGCTCAAGAATAGTTTTGTTCCTCACTACGTGAGCGATGTTCCTTTGGTCTCATTTTTTGTCATCTCATCCTGAGATTAGTTAGTGACATTTTTTTTGTTCATCGTGTTTTTTTGGAAAAAAATAAAGTATCTTACCAATACTTTACCTCTGTCTCCCTGTCTGCAATTGGGTCCAACATCCTAAGTGCCTGAGATCGTAACAGAACGAACTGACCAGAAATGGACCCAGCAGATGATCCATTTGAGGTGGAGCTACAGCATTTTTCCTTTTGTTTGGCTTGCTGCTGTGATTGGTGGAGTGGAGCGTCCAGTGTTCGGCAGAGGGAGGCCGCTCTGGTAGAGGCGCACCGGTTGGCTATGGAGAAACCAGACTTGGTGGTGAAGTTCTTGCCTGGCTGGATTTTGAACTTCCTCTTGGTGTGTGATTTCCAGCCTGCTGACTACAAACGTCTCAGTGTGGTCCGTCTGGAGTCAGCCAGTGCTTCTGCCCCAGTTCCTGCTCCTGTCCAGGAGTCGTTTTCTGGAACTCGTCTGGCTTTTGGAGGTCCACGGAGCCTTCAGGCGGCTTCTAAGAGAAGGAGGCGCAAAGCCAAGCTAGCAGCCATGCCTCCATGCTCCAGTACCGGCCCACGCAGCTTTGCGTCCATACTGGATTACCTGGCTTACACAGCCAGGGTCCAGGCTTCCGCTCTGGAACCAACAGCCATGGTTCCGTGCTCCAGTACCATCCCACATAACCATGGTACCGTGCTCCAGTACCACCCCACACAGCCATGGATCCGTGTTCCGGTTCCTTGCCCAGCAGCCATGGTTCCGGCTCCAGTGCCGGCCCCAGCAGCCATGGTCCCTGCTCCAGAACCGGACCTTACAGCCATGTTTCCGGCTCCAGAACTGGATCTTACAGCCATGGTTCCGGCCCCAGTTCCAGCCATGATTCCGGCTCAAGTACCGGGCCCAGCAGCCATGGTTCCGGCCCCAGTTCCAGCCATGGTTCCGGCTCAAGTACTGGCTCCAGCAGTCATGGTCCCGACTCCAGCTCCTCGTCACCTGTTGACTCATTGGCCGACGCCAGCTCCCCGAGTCCTGTCGGCATACCGGCCGACTCCAGCACCTCGTCTCCTGCTGGCTCCCTAGCCGACGCCAGCTCCCCGAGTCTTGTCGGCGTACCGGCCGACTCCAGCACCTCGTCTCCTGTTGGCTCTCCAGCCAACACCAGCTCCCCGAGTCCTGTCGGTGTACCGGCCGACTCCAGCACCTCGTCTCTTGTTGGATCTCCAGCCAACGCCATCTCCCCGTGTCCTGTCGACGTACCGACCGACACAAGTCCCCTCTCGAGTTCCCTCTCAGGTCCCCTCTCAGGTCCCCTCTCGAGTCCCCTCTCTAGTCACCTCTCAAGTTCCTACCAGAGTCCCCTCTCAAGTATCCTCTCGAGTATCCTCTCGAGTCCCCTCTCGAGTTTCCTCTCGAGCCCTCTCTCGAGTTCCCTCTCAAGTCTCCTCTCCAGTTCCTTCTCAAGTCTCCTCTCGAGTTCCCTCTCGAGTCCCCTCTCGAGATTCCTCTCAAGTCACCTTTCAAGTCAACTCTCAAGTTCCCTCTCAAGCCCCCTCTCGAGTCCCCTCTCGAGTCACCTCTCGAGTTCCCTCTCAAGTCACCTCTCGAGTCTCCGATCAAGTTCCCTCTCGAGATTCCGATCAAGTCACCTCTCAAGTCAACTCAAGTTTCCTCTCGAGTTCTCTCTCAAGCCCTCTCTCGAGTTCCCACTCAAGTCCCTATTCAAGTGTCGTTGGAGGTTCCGCTGGGGGTCCTGCCCCCCCAGCGGAACCTCCAATGTCCTGTGCCATTGGAGGCCCCGCTGACTACTCTCCTGCGAACCTTGTGTCCTGTCCCGTTGGAGGCCCCGCCGACTACTCTTCTGCCGGGGGTCCAGCCAGCCCTGTGTCCTGTGCCGTTGGAGGCCCCGCCGACTACTCTTCTGCCGGGGGTCCTGCCAGCCCTGTGTCCTGTGCCGTTGGAGGCCCCGCCGACTACTCTTCTGCCGGGGGTCCTGCCAGCCCTGTGTCCTGTGCCGTTGGAGGTCCCGCCGACTGCTCTCCTGCCGGGGGTCCTGCCGGCCCTGTGTCCTGTCCCGTTGGGGGTTCCGCCGACTACTCTTCTGCCGGGGGCCCTGCCAACCCCATGTCCTGTTTCGTTGGAGGCCTCGACATCACCTGTCTCGCCGGGGGTCCTGCCAACTCCTTGTCCTCTTCCGTGGGGGATCTTGCCGACACCTGTCCCACCTGCTCCGGTTCCTGTCCGGTCAACACTGGCTCCTGCCCGGTCCCCTGAGAGCTGTGGTCTTCGCCCCTCCTCGAACTCTGCCTTGCCCCCGGGCCGTCCGCCCGAGTTCCCCTTTTTGAACTCTGCCTTGCCCCCGGGCCGTCCGCCCGAGACCCCTTCCTCGAAATCTGCTTCCCCGGGCCGTCCGCCCGAGTTCCCCTTTTTGAACTCTGCCTTTCCCCCGGGCCGTCTGCCCGAGATCCCATCCATGGTCTCTGCCTTGCCCCCGGGCCGTCCGCCCGAGACCCCTTCCTGGTCCTCGGCCGTGCCCTGGGCTGTCAGTCAAGGCCCGTCCTCCGGACCCCCTCCACCCACCCTGCTGGACCTTTTGGATTTTTTTTGTTTTTGTTTAGGGATGTCTAGTATCCGTCCCTTGAGGGGGGGGGTTCTGTCAGGATTATTATGTCATGTCACGTGTCTATGTCTAGGTGTGGGTGTTTTTCCGTTCTCCTTGTCATGTTTTCCTCCCTGTATATTGTCTGGTCTCTTTTCCCTGTGTTTTCATGTCTGTCGTTAGTTCCCTGGTGTGTCTAATTTCCTGATTGTTTTCACCTGTCACTCCTTGTGTGTCTCCTGTGCTCATTAGTGTCAGCCCCGCCCCTGATTGTTCCCACCTGTGTCTAGTTACCCTGTGTTTAAATTCCCCTGTCTCCCAGTGTTCAGTGTCAGTTCGTATTGTCTCTTGCCATGGTCAGGTCTATGCTCTTTTGTGCTCAAGAATAGTTTTGTTCCTCACTACGTGAGCGATTTTCCTTTGGTCTCATTTTTTGTCATCTCATCCTGAGATTAGTTAGTGACCTTTTTTTTGTTCATCGTGTTTTTTTGGAAAAAAATAAAGTATCTTACCAATACTTTACCTCTGTCTCCCTGTCTGCAATTGGGTCCAACATCCTAAGTGCCTGAGATCGTAACACCGGACTATGACCGCCGGTAAAATATGCTGAAGACCGGCAAATCTAAATCTCTCCGGTCAAAGTGTCCGGTCAAAATAATTTCCCCTTAGCGCAATCAGTAGCGTGTCGTGGGGAAAAAATTAGGGGAAGCCAATAATACGTCCTTTCTTTTGGGTCGGGGGTGTGGTGGCCAATCACGCAGGCTGCATGGGGCCCGCCCAGAGGGCCTCAGCTGCTGTGCGCAGTTCTCCGCTCAGTTCTCGCGCACCCCCCGCGAGAGTGAGAGGTGAGACAAGGGGAGCACGTTTGTAACCCGACACTGTTGCAATGAATCGACATCTGACCAATCACGGCTTTGATACGGCCACTAGTACAGTTGAAGAGATGTCGGTGAAAAGACAGTTTCAGTCCGGCGCAAGCAAGAGGGAAAAAAAACAAAACATGAAGAAACTAGAGCATCACTCCAATGTGGGTTATTGTATGAGTCAAATGTATAACTTGTGAATGTTGTATAAGTCAAATTGCCATATTAAAACATCAGCTGCAATTCACGACATGAAGAAGGCAGTCTCTGCAGAGCATACAGGCTAATGGAGATGCAGTTATTTCTAGGGATGCACGATATTGGTTTTTTGAAACCGATACCGATACCGATAACTTCCTGCTTCTCAAGACCGATACCGATAACCGATAATAAAACATTTTTTACGCCACTAATTATTTTAACGCGATTAACGCATGTGTATTTTTTTTCCTCGGCCGCCCCGTAGTTTCAGAGCGCATTGAGTTTAAAATACCATCTACAAGCCGCTCCTGTCGCCCGCTTGTGGCAGACCACACTTCCACGCTCACCGGCAGGCACCGACTGGCCATCTGGAGGACCGGGAGGGTGTGTGTATGTGTATGTGTGGCCCGAGCGAGCGAGAGAGAGACCTTACGTGCATTGTTGTTGTTAGCATCTGGTGCTAGCTAGCTGCGCAAACGGATATACGGAGCTGTTTAAATGAAAACAGAGGAGCGACATTTCGCCACAACTGCGCCGAGCACTTGACTTTATGCAGGAAGCCAGACAGTGGGACATTGTACGAAAAGTCAGCACACTCAGCACGGATAGTGCGCAACATGATTGCAGCGTCCAGGCAGCTCCGGTTCGAGCATATGCCTTGAGTTGCACATAGCTCCAACGCCCATACCACCGACGACATGTTTGTTTACTGTCCTGGCTTCACGGCCGCACACCATTTACGTCACAGCCAGGCATGAGTTAGGGAGCGCTGGATTTGTGAAAAACACCCCTCTTCCTAAACCACTAATACCACAGTACTGGCAAAACGGGAGGAGCCGAGTGAAAAACAAGCGCCCCTCATCCCAATCCACCCACACCCCGTATTTTTTCTTTTTTTTTACCCAAAAAATATATTGTTTATTATCGGGGCTATTAATACTGGTATCGGGTTTATCGGGATGACGTCATAATTCCTAATATCGGACCGATAATTATCGTGCATCCCTAGTTATTTCCAGCATTCTTTATTTCACATTCATTCAAGTATGTGATGCCTTTGATCTGCACTGTCTGTCTAGTTGGCTTACATAACAGTTAAAGTTTACAGCTTAAAAAACATGGAGCATTTTTTTCCCTTTTATTCATTTTGATGTCAATTTGCACATATCATTAGCCGCTTTCACACCGCAGGACTTGCCATACTTTAGTGCCGGCACTAAAGTACCATGGCACTGAATCCGCCAGGGGGCTAGTGCCAATCGCATTCACACCGCAGTACTTTCCCTGAGGCAAGATTACGCTAACGTCACTTCGTCTTCTTCTTTTCTGGGTTTACTGGCAGGCCGCAAAACCACTTCACGGCGAGTACAAAAAAAAAACGAGAGAAGAAGAACTACACGGGGGAGGGGGTATAAAGCCCACCCGCTGTATGAGGCGTTTGTTTACTGGTCTTTCGATCGTTACCACTCTTATTATTGTGGTCTTTAATTTTTTTATAGTCCTGCCTGAGTTTCATTATTTTTACCCGGCATCCGTGTGCACTGTGCACGATTCCCAGCTCAAGTAGCTTTTGCGAACATCGCTCAAAACATTTGGAGTTGGGAACTGCTTTCTGTAGAAGCTGCTGCATCCCGTCCTCAGAGTAAATTGCCAGAAGCGCTGACACTTCCTCATCATTCCACCGCTCCGGTGTTGTAGTACGTGTGGTCATAACTGAAAAATGTCTCGCTCAGGTGTGGATGTGGTTTTGTAGCGAGGAAAAAAATGGCTGCCTAACAAAAAAAAATCAGAGTCTAACGGGGCGTGGTTTGCAATTCGCCCAGCCAATAGAAATAGAATAGAAATTGGCACTCTTTTATCACCAGGTTCGTACCACCTCTCTAGCAGGGACTGAAAATGGCCAAAAGAGTTCCCGGCACTGAGTAGTCCCGGCGGTGTGAACGCGACATTATTGGTACTAACGGAACTAAAGAACCAAAGTACCAGGGAAAGTCCTACGGTGTGAATGCGGCTATGGTGACGCTCAGCCTCTCCCCTTAACTCCTAACAGTCATCATCATGTCAACCACAACACAGAGAAATACTGATAGAAATGTGTGTGTAGTTGTTGATACATTGCTGACAGAGGGAACTACGTTTGAATACAGATTTAAGAAGTATCAGTTTTTGAGCATGTCATAAGCATGTTTTGTCTTGACTATATTACAACTATATTATAATAAAATAATATAGTATTTATATTATTGAATTGATTATGATTATGATTATTATGATTATTATTATTGTTATTAGTAGAAGTAGTTTATTTGCATTAATTATATTTTAATTTTTTTGAGGCTAGTATTTGGCAGGAAATGCAGACGTATTCACCTGTAAACGCACTGAACGACATACATGCACATTTACCATTTACCTCACTGTATACAAAAGTAACTGTTGATAATAATAATAAACAGGAATTATATTTGCAAAGTAGCCTACTTTGTTTCCAAATTAAAAAAATTCACTCCTGTCGGATGGGGGGGGGGGGGGGGCCTCATCTCACAATGTCGCTTGGGGCCCCAATTTGGCCAGGGGCGGCCCTGGTGGTCAATGTAATAACGTAACCAGATGAGTGATTACAGCACCCGGTATCATTTTACACACATTTGTATCATACAGATGCAGGACTTACACACGCCTGTTATCTAACCGACAGGTCCACATGCACTCTCCAGCCCAAACTCTAATAAGCATTCATTCACAAACTAAATCAGGAGACCTTTAACGTTTTACGTTCGATTCGTTCCTTTTTTCCTCGCTGTACACAGCTCCAGTTTGGGCATTAGCCTGTCATCAGATGTTATGTGTTGTTGCTGCTGTAGCGGAAGTTTAGTACAATTATATTTGATTAAATACTCCAAATCTCCACCCTCCATAATTGCACTTGCTTCAGTTGCTTGCTACTTTCTAACGGCGGTGAGAGTGGTGCAGTGGCGCTATCTATCTTATATCGATTAGATTTATGATTCAAAAATTATAAAAGTAGGGTAGACATGTGGATATTATCCGACTGAACACAACGTGCATTTATATAACAGGTTCGTTTTCCACTGACCTTATTTCAAGCTATTTTCCAAACTCCTATGGAGAAATCCCATTGCTTTTTTGTCGAGGGAAACCGAGCGCAACTTACTTCCGGGTTTTAGGATGCGTCACTGCAACACTAAATTGATGCGATTTGATTGGATTGTGAGGCAAGGGAAGCTAGCCGCCTCTGGCTTCCCTAGGGAAGCCAATTTCGGCTGGCCTCCTCTCGCAACAGAGAGTGCAATCTACTGTTTCACCATAACATCTAGAGGGGCGCTGTTTCCCTCTTTGTAAAATACTCAATGAGAATGGGGGAGAGACGGGCCGGCAGCAACACACAACAAATAATTTCCTAAACTAAACGAAGTGTTTTTATTTATTTATTAAAATTATAACTACAATCCAAAAAAAACAGGGGAAGCCTGGCTTCCCTTGGCCTCCAGGAGAAAATGCCACTGAGCGCAATACCGCATCAGTTGCGCCACTTATGTGACAGACAAAAATAGTATGTGACAGACAAAAGAGTATGTGACAGACAAGAATAGTGTCTAACACGTAATGTGGAGAAAGCGATGTCCTGTATGGGGTGATTGTGCGTTGATCTGTTGGTAATGCCTCGGGGTACCGATCGGCATGTAAACAAATGCATAGTGCTATACTTTGCGGCCTCACCCGGTTGCATAGCGACGCTTATTGTTTAGGTGTCTTTTAACAAGCAGGTAGTCCTATCATTAGCTAGAACTAGCTAGATCTGATCGATATGGACATAAATGCGAGTAAAGTCTAATCTGACGGGAGAGAGAGATCAGCTGCTGCTGACGAGTCGACACGCAGCTCTGCATAATCACATGCAGCGGTGAGCGGAACAAAACACACTCTTCAGGTTAGAATATCACAAGTAGCTATTGTAATGACCTCTCAAGTATCTGGTGTGAGGGGTAGGGTTAGGGTTAGGGTTAGGGTAATGTTGTGAATCGAGTGGCCCATGGTGGTGGTGGGGTTATGGTATGGGCAGGCGTATGTTATGGACGACGAACACAGGCCACTCGATTCACAACATTACCCTAACCCTAACCCTCACTCCAGATACTGACTGGTTTTCGGACCCCCCCAGACCCCTCCAATAAAGCAAAAATGCATGTTTCCGAGTGGCCTTTTATTGTGGCCATTCTAAGGCATACCTGTGCAATAATCATGCTGTCTAATCAGCATCTTGATATGCCACACCTGTGAGGTGGGATGGATTATCTCGGCAAAGGAGAAGTGCTCACTATCACAGATTTTTTCAGATTTGTGAATAATATTTGAGATAAATGGTTATTTTGTGTATATAGAACATGTTTTAGATCTTTGAGTTCATCTCATGAAAAATGGGAGCAAAAACAAAAGTGTTGCGTTTATATTTTTGTTCAGTGTAGATATAGATACGTTTAGTTTTTACTGTCATCTCATTACTGATCCGCGAGCTGCATGATACTGACGGGGCTGTCAGGAGAGGGAGAGAGCGCTCCGTTTATTATTCCCGTGTTATTGTAAATTACTGTACACTTTTGAATAGTTAATCTACTATTATTAGTTTGTTTAATATCGAATCATATCAATTTGTTTTAAAGCTCAATAAATAACAAAGAAGACCTTTGACCGGCACTTTTCAAATTGTGTCCGGAAGATTTCAACTTTAACGGACATGTTGACCGGCGAAAAAATATTCTAACGGGAACTCTGGTACCCGGGTCATTTTGATTTCCCGCTCAGTGTAGACAGGATCCTCAGCTGTTCACCAGCATTCTAAACTTGGCAACCAGGGAGAGTTACTTTTTAATTTGTGTTGAAGAAGGTCTTGTGGGCTGCCATTTAAAAAACCCATCTGAATAAAGAGAGTGAAAAAAAACTGTGATAGTCATCTGTATAACTCAAATTTCACCCAAAACAAAATCACAAAATAGATATAGATTGTTTCATTAGAGGTAAACATGTCATAATTCATAAGCGTTTAAACACACCCTTTTCAAAGCCAAAGGACTGTATATATTGGGGATTGAATTTGAGTTCGTTTTTTTTAAAGTAACACAAACACAAGCACTTCAAAAAGATCTAATGTCTCCTCAAAGTGTTTGAGCCACGTTGAGTGCCAGCTGACATAACAGGCTGCCATAAGTTCAAATAATCACCATGAGGACTGTTGTGTTTCTGTGTTGCCATCAACAAACACAACACTTTACAAAGCAGAGCGTGGTAGTCATGGATCCTCTTCATCAACTGCCCTATTGCTTCCCCCCCCCCCAGCTGACACCTGCTTCTGGAAGTGTCCATGTCACTTTGAGACCCACAGAGTTTTACACTATGTACCCTGCAAGTGTTTAGTTAAGTTGTAAACACCCAGTCAAATTTAAAGCAGATAACAACCATTTCAAAGGTATGGCAAATAATTAGGACATTTAAGGGGAAACCTTACAGGTGAATAATGTTAATGTAAGGTCAGTACTTACTTAAGCTTCATCGCATGCTAATTTAGGATTTTCTAATGCTAACTTAGAATTTAGCATAAATCTACAGACACATATTGTACATTTTGTACAATAAATTCCTGAGGACGCCTGTCCACATATAGCTTTTTTTCGTATTGAGAAAAAGCACTGCTCCCAGTATAATTTTTCTGAGCACTCCTTTTGTGCTATAGTTCACTCAAGGTGAAAATATTTTCACTTTTGATAAAGCTCGGGTGACGTAACTGTAAAGATTGGATGAAATATGTGGTTTTGGCCATGTCTGTCAGACAGTACGAATGGTATCAGAGACTGAGACGCCTTTTTGTTGGATCAGACCAGTCGGGTGGACCCTGACTGTTGCTTCCAGTGACTTACTATTATCTCCGCTCTACGGCTGTCAGACGGCTTTGAGCCGTGAAGCTCATTCATACGCAGTGTGAGAGCATCTTCAAGTTGGTCCTCATGGTGAACAAAACAATGTTAAACAGATATAGTAGCACAAACAGATGATAAAATTGAAGGGGCGATGTGAGTTTGTCATAAAACAGTGGTTGATGGTGATACGTTGGCGAGATTATGTCATGGAAATAAAAAAAAAGATCTGGGAAAGTATTTTTTATTTAATGCTGAGAGGATCTGCAGAGCAACCTGCCGCCACCATTCTGCCAGAAAAAAGGTATTTGTAGACACATGCTCTTACCAGTCGGAAAGAAGAGAAGTAATGAAAGCAAACAAGGCTCAAATTAAGTAAAAATAATAATGTTAATGCAAGTAGGGATTCCATTTAAAACTCAACTGACAAGTGTTTACTAGCCAAGGGGCAGTAACACGCTGTTTACACACATACACACAAACACACAAACACCGGTCTCCGAGGGCCACTATCAATTACAGTTACCCCTTCCCGTTTCCATGTCAATAAAAACAGAGAGAAAATAGAAGTTAAAAATACTCATAGTTATGAATGTCAATATGAAGCAAAACTATTGTTTCACAATAACATCCCAGTGATTATCTCGTCAACGTCACCACATAAATCTAATTCCTTTGCGCTCGTGATGGCAACACTTCCACGCACAATCTTTTTTGACAATAGTTTAGAAAAAAACACAGCCAAGAAATTCCCCAGTGATCTGATCCGGCTATTTTCATTCGAACAGTTTAATGGAGCTTGCGGCATAGCTGTCTGATGACACATCATCTTTTACAATCTGACTTAAATATTGGTTTCAGCATGCCAAATAAATCATATTTCACTCTCTCAGTCTCTTATGCAACCGTGCTGTTTCCAAGTGAAAACCCAGAGCCAGAAGCTACTTGCATGAGCTCATCGCTTCGAAGCTGCTGCATGTATTATATTTTTTCAGTACTTGGTGAGACCTAATGCAACCCGACCTCACATAGAAACTGTTGGGGAAGACAGGTATAACCTATACCACATGAGTCAAGGTCTGTCAGCGACAACAGTGAGCAATTAACTGCTTTGCTTTTCCAAACACCCTTTCTGTTGGAAACCAGTCGAGTGTTATTCCAGATCTGTCACAACAGCTCAGGAGAAGAGAGTCAGACGGTCCGACCCTCATTAGAGCTGTTTATTATCCAACGATCACAGGAACGCTGTGCTCCTAGCTTAAAGGGGAGAGACAGCAAGAGAACAGAGAAAAGAAAATGGGGTATTTGTGGTGAGGAGGAAAAGGAGATGGGGAGGAAAGTGTAGGGTTGATTCCACACACGGATTAAACCTCAACAGAATGATAGAAAGTGGCACACACACACTCAAAACACACTTTTCAACATAACTTTCCACTTGCTCCACATGGATCCTTATTAGGCATGCATGAGTTAAGTGTTTGGCCAGAGGTTTGGTCGCAGGGTCTTGTGAGGTACACACACAAAAGTACACACAGATGAGATCTTCCCTGCTCTTGACATGATATTTCCACTGAGTTAAAGTTACCAGTTTATTACTGAGACACAGCAGGGTCAGATGGTCAGTCTGCAAAACTTAGATACACTATGACATATACAGTATGCACCCTTAATACACTTTAGCAATGCCCTCCATATCAACCCTCTGACTCACAGACAAGGATAATTGATTGATTTAGCAATTATTATTATTATGATAAAAGAACACAAATCAAAAGGATAAGATGTAATTGGAAAAATTTCCAATATGGTCCAGAGAAAATTGCAGACAGTGAAAACAAAGAAGCTCAAGACATATAAAACAACCCCTAAATGCAAAAAAGAAAGTCACCAAAATGAAAAAATATATAATAATAAAAACATCAATAGAACATTTAATTACAATTTCCATTATAAATCTGTTTCCCTGTTTCAAAGAAACATTCTAGCCTGACTTATATAAACCCCTGTCATATAAAAAGACATGGAAACAGTCACAAAAAGGGAAGTGTACAATAAGGCCCAAAGATGAGGATCAAATATTATAATTGAGCAAGCATTGGGCCAACAGTAAAACAAGGTGCAGGAGGTCAATGAGTTGCTTACCCAATTTTATACAGTATGATAATGTTTAAATTCCAAAAAAACATACCTACACTCCGACTAGGGGATTGTCGCGTATTTTAAACAGAAACATATTTTTGGTCATCACAGGTTTGCAGTGAGTTCAGATGTTATTTTTAAGTCAAGGCGGGCGTGTCCAGAATCTTAGGAACAGAGATAAAAACGTCAGAGGTGTCTGTTTACTGATTGCTTGCCAGTTCTCTCGCCACACTGTGTCGCAGAACCCCCAGGAAGTGTGCCGGGGGTTGAAGGTCCCAAAACGATGGTACTACAACTTCAGTGTCAGTCCATAACGTCATTGGGCCATTGATTTTGGACTGACTGAATAGATTGACTTAAAGGTCTCCTATCATGCAAAATGCACTTTTTTACGTCTTTTATACATGAATATGTGTCCCCGGTAGTGTTGTCACGATACCAACATTTTGGTTTCGATACCGATACCAAGTCAAGAATTGCAATTCCAATTCTTTTTCGATACTTTTCTTTTATTATTTTCATGATCAATACAATTGTAGTTCTTTATACTTGAGTTTATGTGATTTCTTTGATAGTTAACTTTATATTTTATTAACATGTTATGTACAGTAATATAAATAATTATTGACAAAATGTACATTGCAGATGTTGGTAAGTTAGCTAAAAAGATAGCCATATTAGACTGTTATCATTGTCATTAATTGCCTCGTCAAACTACGAAAACGTTCGTTTGTCACAAAATAAATTACACTTGTTTGACTTAGATTTGAGGGCTTGAGCATGATGTAATTATGTTATCTATCACATTCGCTAACCTGTCTGTCTTTAAATTCTTTAAACAGCTCTGGATGCCGGTCGGCGGGGTGCTTAGCTAAGTCTGATGTGTTGGCTCCCTTGGTTTGCAGGGATCTAAACCATGTCTTACAGAAAGGCCACGTGGTGTCCGTAGGCTTGCCCTCACTGTCAGAGATATAGCTCAAATACTTCCAAATGTCGCTTCTGGCGTGTTTTTTGTCAACAAGCCGAGGCGCAGCGGCAGTTGCACTCCCACTTGCAGCCACTTGCTCCCCGTTTTCTCACATGCTCTGGCAGCTAGCACGTGCACGAGAGAGGGGAGGGACTTAGAGCGTGCTTGAGAGGGGAGGGACTCCAGGCACGGCTGCAGTGCAGGGAGTGGAAGCAGAGCGCTGAACACACACGGCTCTTATTAAAACAGCGCTTTCTCACCGGAGTACTTTTCCCCGTCATTCTTAAAGTACCGACACTAATGAAACGGAGGAATCGTAACGTTTTTAACGGCAGGGTATCGCGGTACCTTTCAAGTATCGGTACACCGTAAAACACTAGTCCCCGGTGTGTCAGGAGACTCACAAAGTGTCAGAAAACAAAACCCTCGATCTTTTCCTCCGTACCCAAATCTCTAAAAACAGGGGTACAACGGAGCGGATCCAGATTTGCGTCCGATATGACGTAATATCGGAAATGTGGATCCACGGCACTATCAGAAACGTTGCTATAAGAGAAAATGTCCGACGTGTTTTGGACGTAATATGGTCTTTGTTTACATTAGCAAGCATCGCTCAAAGCTAAGCTGTACTGGAGAGAGTATGTGTAGAAAAGCAGGAAATAAAAAAAGGAACTCACCTTGTGGTAAACCCCCAAGAGAAAAAGCATTTGAGCTCCATACTGTTTCAGAAATAATCCTTGATGTGGTTTGGAACATGATATGGCATTTAATCACGGCAGCATTTAGCTGTATCTCGTAGAATTCTGAGCAGGCACAAGCTCCCCCTCCTCTTTTTCAAGCTGAGGACCCCAGATCAGCCATTCTCCAACAGGGCTTAAATAGAGGGATATGAGGGATGTCTGAAATGCATGATTTGTTTGGTATTTTGAGCAAAACACATCACAAATATTTTTATATATCTGAGACCCATAATATATGCCTAAAAATAGCATAATAGGAGACCTTTAAGAGAAAAAAAGAGTCTGTTATTATTGAAATCATCGGGGTCTACAAGTTGTTTGATGATCTAAAGGCCGAATCCAGAGTTATGTTTCCTCTTCATTCATTTGACTGATCCACAGGCGGATGGGAGGGGGGGCTTACAGAAAAATGAAAGTGCGCATGGATGTCTCTGGATGATCAGGATATTTGTTGTACCTTCAGTTAGTCTATTTTTGACTTATTTAGCAACTTCAACAGGAATGAACAGGGCTCCCCTTTCAATGCTGTATCAAGTTCTCTTCATATATTCATGCAGAACCCCCTAACCATTATCACTGCTCATGCCAAAACCTTATCAACCAAAGCAACAAAGGCAAGCAGCACTAGCAAATCAGATGCAGAGTAAGGTGAAGGCATGACCTGGCCTACTCTCCGTTGTATGGCTGTTTGTGTTTGAGATAACAGGCACATAGGCTTTCAGTTTAAAGGGACATTTCCTGACTATTGGGGTTTTGGAAGAATGGGTCTATGGAAAGGTTAATATTCAAGGTTTTAAGTAAAATGTCAAGGAAAACTATCCATTACATTTGGAACAAACATTGTATGTAATGACCAAATCAAACAAAACCAAAAAGTCAGATTTGGCAGGACTTTTAGTTTAGTGCTAGTGTAACGTCCGAAGTGTTAAGGCTTCAAAGATACTTCTGTGTAACAAGAACTCAGGAACTTTAGTACTTTTTGGAGCATCACAGACAGCGCCTCTGTTTATTATTGTAGAGACACACAACACTCTCCTTCCCCACTTCAGGACAGACTGCGCATGCTCAAAAACACATGACCTCTCAACCCAATGCTTACATGCGTCCCCCCTTACTGAAAGAAATGTCCCCATTTCCACACACATGGTGAGAACACAACAAAACATTTAAAAAAACAATACAACAACGAAAAACCTAAAAACGTAACAAAATTACACAATACCCTGCAGAACAATACATGTACGCAACAAATAAAATACAAATCTTCAGGGGAATCACCAGCCCCAGAACTAGGCCCAAGATCACACTCTCCTTCCCCACTTCAGGACAGACTGCGCATGCTCAAAACACATGACCTCTCAACCCAATGCTTACTAGTAAGAACAATATTACCATGCTAATACTCACATGTTAAATTGTTGAACATAGTAAACATTAAATATAAAAAAGTTTCCATTATGAGCAACATGCATGTTAGATTTTAGCTCAAATATCGTCAAGCGTAATATCGTCTCAAAAATCCGCTGGCATGGCTCTAGATTTGTTGATTGTGATGAATTTTGACATAAGGTTTTCATGGATGTATTCATTTTTCTTCCATCATATATACAGCATGTCTCTTTTTGAAAATTACAACTATGAATTAGAACACTTAGTCCTAATCATATCCATATAACTTTTCATTAAACCTTCTTTCCTTGAAAGTTCTAGCGAGTTCTTGTTTGAACATGGGTTGGAAAAAGGTTAACCTTTGAAAAAGAAAAAAAAGGAGATATTTGGGTTCTGGCTTGGAAATATTTACAACATGTCATTAAATCCTAAAGACTAATGGCTCTTTATTTACCCATCAGACTTTCCCTAATATTTAGGGTTGCAAAGGGGCGGAAAGTTTCCGGAAAGTTTCCATGGGAAGTTAAGCTGGGGAATTTTGGAAATATTCGATGCAAAATTAAACAAAAAAACATGATTTTTATTTTTTTAAGTAGAACAGAACAAGTTTGAATTATTTGATTGAACAATTATTTGTTTCATTGAAGAACGAACACAGGAATGTTGAGTTAAATATTACTCATCCCCCCCAACCCCACTCATTAAAAAATGAACAAAAATGCACCCCCCATCCAAAAATCCCCACAAAGTCCCATTTAAAATGTTAAATGAAAAGAGCCCCTCTCCCTCCAAAAAGTCCCATTAAACATGCAAATCTTCCTTCAAGCGATCCTCTGCATTTTGGCTAAACCCTTTCAGTCAACGGGCTCTTCCTGGGCCTCATCAACATCCAACTCTGAGTCTTCCTCTTCAGTGTCACTGTCCAGCGTTGTTGAGGATGGCTCTGTGTCAGGCTCAGAGAGCCTTAGGTTTGCCCGAATGCCAACCAGTTTTTCCACTCTCACATGTGAGCCTTTTACGAACCTTTGTGTGGTCTCATTAGCCATGCAGTAAGCAGTGTGCTATGGCATGGATATTCAAGTGTACTTGAATGGCATCTGTTTGTTTTAGTCAAGATTATGCTAAAATATACTTTCCCCAACTATATTTAAGTTCCCTATGAAGAGCCAACCTTCAATTTTGAAAATTCCCAGTTTATTCCCATCAATTCCCGTTAATTCCCGTGGAAAGATTCCATCTTTGAAAATTCCCGGAATTTTGCAACCCTACTCATATTGCTGGTTCCCTATAACAGCACACCTAGAGACACCAGATCCCGGGTCCCGCAGACAAACAGCAGGACGGATACAACTAAAGCAGCATTCAATCATCGACAGCCTCCTGCATTATGCTGAGATACTTGTTTTCTGTTCAGTTACAACATACATGGATCAGAGTGTGTTTGCTACACTTTATCTACACTGAGCCTCAAGCACCAGACCTGGCTGGCCTCCGATCTTTCAAAAGGCTTATCATCTAAAGATCGGGATCTTGATTGAGTCACTGCAATTATAAAGAACTGATGTAACCTTTAGTACCCCCTGTTTCCTAGCAATAATCATTTCTGTTCTGTTGTGTTTTATTCACCCTGACCTGAAATTACGTAATATGTTATTTTTATTTTTATTGGATTGAGGTTTTCCCAGCGTTTTTAGTGTAAATGTAAACCTCTGCCAGCCCCACAAATCATGTGAAACCCAGATTTGGCACAAAAAAGGGGGAATACACGTTTCGCAATTATGCCACATCAAGGTGGAACGCTCTTCCCACAACTGTAAAGGAAAGTAAAACTATACTTACCTTCAAAACCTCTCTTAAAGAGCACCTTCGGGGAGAGCATTGCAAAACTGGCCCCGGTAATGGTACAAATCTCAACCTGTCGTTCAATGGACAGCTTCCCCCCCCCCATCTATGTATATACTCGCATTTTAGACTCTGTTACTAACTGTATATCTGTAGACTTGGTATGTCTTAAATGTCCCGTTAGGATGTATTAGAACGAAATCTAAAATGAAAATTGTAAATAAGCAATCTGTATGTAAAAAACCACCTGTATGTAAATTGTAAATAAGCCATCTGTATGTCAAATATGTCTTATATGTCTTAAATGACATGATGAATTGGAAATGGGGGACCCTGATGTAAACAAGACGAAAGTCTTTCTCTGGTCTGCATCCCCTTAACAATTGTATGTTTTGAGCTGTACTGTACTGTACCCAATATACAAGCTGTTAATAAACTTTTCAATCAATCAATCAATCAATCAAACCCACTCAGGCCATCTATGGCTGCTTTATTAGGACCAGCACAAGTATTGATGTTTTTTTCTTACTGAAGCTTCCCCAGGCAAGATTTCTGCCTATTTTCATCCTTTCTACTTATTGGTTTTCTTGCCAAAAATAGTTTTCAGTATTCCCACGGACAGTATTTTAGTATTGTCAGTGTGGGAAAGCTTCTGTAATATGATGTACGACAGAGGAATCACCATCTGTGTATATTTATTAAGTCTTAAGAAGTATTTTTTTTAATAAATAGCTAGATAATAAAGTATTATTCAATTACATTCAGGGTACTTTAGCCTTATAGATATTTAGGATAAATACATCCTGTGTCAAAATCTGGTCTTTACGTCATCATCTTCTCAGGAATGGTGAGTCATTTCCAGGAATTTTTAGGAGTTGCACAATGCAACGTGTGAGAAAAGAGCGTGTAGAACTGTATGGTGTTTATTTGAGACATTAGTAAAGTTACTATACAAAAGTGACTGTATTAGGGGGCTTCTTGGCCACACTAAATATGAATGATGTATGTAATGTGTAAGATCAGCCAAATGTTTCTGAAACAGCGGATTGTTTGTATCGGAAGAAGCTTTACACCACAACCATGAGTATTTTGTAGGCCCTCTCCTTCTGAACGCCTTGCGTAGCTTAGCTTTCACAAGTTGCAGACTTCCAATTAAACCTTTTGTAATATTGTATCAATAATTTAAGTGTTTCAACTTTATGGTTTATAATCAGGAACTTCAGATTATGATCAAACAGCTTGTGAGAAATAGGGTGTGTCATGTTTAGAAGGCTATAGCTCTATATCCCAATGTTTCAGATCCATATTTATTAATCAGTTAAAGGGGCCCTATTAAGCTTTTTGGGGTTTTCCCTTTCCTGGAGTGTGTTAGGTTTGTGTGCATGTAAATGGTCTGCAAAGTCTAAAATCACAAAGTTCCGTCCAGAGGGTGTGTTTTCTCTCACACACAAATAAAGACCCTTTTGAACATTGAGGCATGTAAACATGTCACATTATAGGCTAAAAATACAATTGATGAACCTGAAAATGAACATGATAGGGCCCCTCCAGGACAAGAACATTGGAGGACTCGGATCGAGATATCCTTAGGGAATCTGTTGGGCAGCTGTGTGTACATTTTTAGAGTTAGCTTTTTCTTTTTTTTCTATATTGCCATGGCAATTCCATAAAAAACATCAAAGGTCAAACATTTTTAAAGCTTTTTTTCCATTCTCAGTAGTGCTGCTCTGTTTGTGATAAAAACCTGGGCCCCACACACACATACTGCCCCCTTAGGGCACAGGCAGCTCACACACAAACACATCTGGTCTCAGTCTGAGAAAAGCTCTGTTTATCCCTGCAAATGGACTCAGACTGACCAGTTTAGGTGTCCTCTCTGTGGGGGCTCCTCTTCATCAGTCCACTTTAAAGCGGCTGACATATCTACGAGCAGTGAGGCTCAGCAAGTCTTACGAGCATGTTCTTTTTTTGAGTGTGTATTCTGTGTTTTTACAATTTTACAAGAAGTTTACATTTAACTTGTATGTTTGATGTTCAATATAGGTTCAAGGAGAGACACTACAGGTGAATAGGATAAAGATACAGATATATATCACCATGAAACCAACCCAGTTGATTACTGTACTTACATTGAGACGATTATTAAGTATTATCATTGAGTTAAGTTCATTTCTTGTCATTGTACAGGTACAACAAAATCTAAATATATTTAAAATATGTTAAGCTTTATCTCATTAAATAAGTAACATTTCCATACATTCCCAAATCGGAAGACTGCAGGTTTTTAAGGAAGGAATTAACTTTGGATATCTCTTTGTATCACCCCATAAATAAGAAAATACTATCACTAGCCATTAAAAAAAATCACCATAGGCCTATGTTACGACAAAAATATGACTTTAATCAGGCAATGAATTATATAGGAACCCTCTGTAAAGGCTTTACGCATATACTGTAGATAGAGAGATAATGAAACTCGAAATGTGTATATATGTAAGTGCCACTAAAGTGGAGATTTTTGGATCACAATATGAGAAAAATGTATCAGATTGAGAAAACGGGGGTTACATATTGTAATCCTTATAAACACAGGCGGAGCCCTCTACTGGACTCTATGGGTACTAGTCTTTATTTTGTTAAAGTTTCAGCTATTCTGTTTACAGTTCTGTCATCAGATTATTTAATACGATTTGTTAAAACATTGTTGTTTCTTTTGATGTGAAATATTATTTATTTAATTTAAATAAAAAGCAATGTCAATTTTGTAAACAATTTGTTAAGTTAATTTAATAATATATGTATTTTTGAATCAAGTATTCATCTTTGTCTTCATTGGTAGTTTCCACATGCCTAAAACAACCTCAAGCTAAATCTAAAAGTTGATGGATAAATAAGAGCGCTTGAGAAATTGTGCAAGGCATACAGTAATAGTCCGAATAGTCGATTAATCGTTTCATTAATCGATAGATTAATCGATTATCAAATTAGTCGTTTGTTGCAGCCCTATTATCCCATGTATAAATAAAACGTGTTATTCAGCAACCCTTGCAATTTGGGATTTTATTTGTGGTTGGTAGACCTCGGTGAGCTGGTGGTCTCGAGTGAGGGAACAATGGAGATGGGCCGGAGCAGCGGGAGCGGTACTGCAGTCGCTTTACCGCACCGTTGTGACGAAAAGGGAGCTGAGCCAGAAGGCAAAGCTCTCTGTCTACCGGGCCATTTTCGTTCCTACCCTCACCTATGGTCATGAAGGATGGGTCATGACCGAAAGAACGAGATCGCGGATACAAGCGGCCGAGATGGGTTTTCTCCGCAGGGTGGCTGGTGTCTCCCTTAGGGATAAGGTGAGAAGTTCGGTCATCAGGGAGGGACTCGGAGTTGAACCGCTCCTCCTTCGCGTCGAAAGGAGCCAGTTGAGGTGGTTCGGGCACCTAGTTAGGATGCCACCCTAGGGTGGTGTTCCAGGCTGGGAGGAGACTGAGGGGTAGACCGAGGACCAGGCGGAGGGATTATATCTCTTCGCTGGTCTGGGAGCACCTTGGAATCCCCCAGTCAGAGCTGGATGATGTGGCCGGGGAAAGGGAAGTTTGGGGCTCTCTGCTGGAAGAGCTACTTCCGCGACCCGACCACGGATAAGTGGGAGAAGATGGATAGATGGAAAATGAACAATATAGATAAAACACTGTAGTCCTATGTTCCCAAATATAGTTAGATTCAGTATTTCTCAATAAGTGTGTTGCTGAAGTCTAACAAATGTGTTGAATATATTTACCTTCTCAGAGTTTCATTATTTATTTAATTCTTATACAATACAATACAACTTTATTTATAAATCACTTTAAACCTCCAGACCAAAGTGCTGTACAGGCAAATAGATAAAACAAAGCATACAAAAAAGTAACACAGCTCAGCTCACACACCATAAAACAAACAAAGTACAAGTAAAAACAAAAACAATTTAAATGCAAAAAAGCAACACTCTGAAAGATGTTGAAACACCAAATGTTAAAACGCTAAGGAGAAGAGGTGGGTTTTAAGAAGCGATTTAAAAGCAGGCAGTGTGGAGGCCTGTCTGATCTCCAGGGGCGGAGCGTTCCACAGTTTGGGAGCCGCTACAGAGAAGCAACGGTCCCCTCTGAGCTTTGACCTGGTTTTAGGCACATTCAGGAGCAGTTGGTCCGCTGACCTGAGAGGGCGGTTCGGCGTGTAATGCTGTAGCAGCTCAGCAAGGTATGGTGGGGTCATGCCATTTAGGGATTTAAAAGTAAATAAAATAATTTTAAAATGGATCCTAAAATAAATTGGCAGCCAGTGGAGAGAAGCTAAAACAGGGGAAATGTGGTTATACTTCCGTGTGCCAGTTAAGAGCCTTGCTGCAGCATTTTGCACCCGCTGCAGTCGTGCGAGGGAGGACCCACTGACCCCCATGTAGAGGGAGTTACAGTAGTCCAGCCGGGTGGTAACAAAGGCATGGATTACTGTCTCAAACTGCTGTCTGGAGAGAAAAGGTTTTACTCTGGCTAGCTGCCTCAGGTGATAAAAGCTTGTTTTTACCACCGACTTAATCTGACTCTCAAGTTTGAGTTCACGGTCCATTTTAATACCAAGGTTCGTAACGGTTTTAATCGTGTTTTATTTACATCCATGTTTGCTGTCCTTCAGTATTGGAGTATTTGCTTGCTGTGCTGCTTGTGTACAGAACTTTGCATGTGCATCAACAAGCGTTGCTCTATTAAACTACTGTACTACTACTATGCATGAACCCCTAAACTGTTGCATTTCCCCCTGTTTGATCATTCAATATTAAGTTTTTTTAGCATGAGCAAAATCTATGCAACAACAAAAACAAAACCTTCACCATAAAACATACACACACACACACACCAATCAAATGAGTCTCTGAAACAAACTGACGAGGTAGGAGGTTCGCCGTTACCGCTTCATCTGCTCACTCTTCCATGGCTGCTGCTCAGTATAGTCGGTTCTGCTCGATACACACACAAAGAAAAAAATCAGATTGTAAAAAAGTCTATAGGAAAATAATTGTACTTCTCACATAATTTATTACTTCAGGAAATATTTAACTGTTGTGATTATGGTCTCAATTATAGTTTAAAGTCTTCAATACAGAATGATGTTGGTTTCCTGTCTGATAATTAGCTGATCAGATTTGGCAATGTTGTGACATCACAACAGATGTTTGGGTTGTGCAACAGTTAGCCAATAACCAACCAAGGTAACACACGCCCACCTTATCACCTGAATCTCCTCTTAGAGCGCTATTATGTTTCTTTAACCAATCAATTCACAGAGGGGCGTGGCCAGCAGCAGCTCATTAGCATTTAAGCTACAGACACAGAATCAGCACTTTTGAAACAGGTCTGAAACAGAGGGGATTATGGCAAGAATGCATGATCTGTTTGGTACTTTGAGCCAAACAATTCAGAGACATGTTTTGTACAGTATATAACTGAGAACTATAATATAGTGTTGAAAAAGAGTATAATAGGGGACCTTTTAGGCATGGCTAACTTATGATTGACAGGTCGCTACCATGTCTGGTTTGGGTCTTTTCTGTGGTTTTGTCTAAACACATTAACCCTTTAAACAGTGGTAACAACACATGTTTTGTTATAAGATCATCCTACCTGTCGTGCTTTTCTTCTTGCTGTGGAGAAAATAAATGACAATCATTTTTTCAGGCATCAACAGTGGTGGAAAGAAATAGCCTGTCCTGCATTCATGTTTAAGTAAAAGTACAATAGTATGCAGAATGGTCCTTTTCAGAATAGTACATAATTATCACATTGATGGAATACGTTTATTGATGCGTTAATATGTTTATTCCTTTTGCCGCTAATAAAGGTAAGGCGGAGCTCATTTCAATGACTTTGTCTGAGGGACCCCACACTCACCTAAGTACAGGTAACACGGCACACACAGGGTGAGCAGCAGCGAGATGACAATGTAAAACATCCAGCCGGTTGGCTCTGAGGAGAAAACAGAAAACCAACATGACCTTTATATAAATGTATATACAGTCTATAGCGGTCAGACTTTACAACTACCACAAACCCTGGTAGACCCCACACACATATAACAACAAAGACTATCTAACTAACACTCCTGTTGTGCAATACTACTTATGTGCAATATATATATAGATAGATATATATACCGTAAATAGCTGTGCAATTTATACTACCATCTTTTATACTTTCACCTGGCTGCTATATCCCTTAACTGTTATTGGTACTGGATGTGTATCTTGTAAATTGTGTAATTTCTAGTTTTTTATCTTTATATTTTTTTTTATGCATGCTTCTTGAGAGATTTTAAGATATCTTTGGCTCTTTGCTGGAACAGGTGTACATTTCTCCTCTGTGGGACGAATAAAGGTATTCTGATGATAATAAACATGACTATTTTATTGGTTTTATATGTCCTACATATATTATGTAGCATTGTTGGAGGACTCTGGTACTTAAGATTGCCATTGCCATATCTATACTGTAGCTACTGTGCACATGACAATGAAGCCTTGAATTAAATATTGAATCTAGTGTTAGATATGCTCCTCTGCTGCTGTTCAGTGGTAGCTCACAGAACTGCAGTGTAATAGGTGTTACTCGTGTGTTACGGTCCTTTTGATGCTACATTATGGCAGAAGTCATAACAAATATTTTGGTCAATATTGACTGATTGAAAAATCGACATATTGTTAATTGAATTTGGTGAATAAGGTGGATTTTCTTGAATATATATTTATATACATACATTATTTATTTGAATATATATATATACACATGATGTGGAGATAAAATATATATACAAAACAATATGTATATGTTTGACAATGTACATATATGCACATATTTAAATAAATATATTGTATTTTGTTATGGATACAAAATATATATTTATTGAATAAAATAAATATATTTGTTGTTTTTTCATTAAAAAAGATATTTCTGGTGTAAGGGCACAACTGTAAAGAAAATGTGCGATACCCTGGATTAAAAACACAACTAAAATGAGTGTGAATAAAACAGAATGTGGCACAATGATCGTTATATCTGGATTATCTTCTTTTCAACATTTAATGGAAGCCAATATCATCATTACAAATAAACCTAATAAGCTTATTAACTCAGCCCTCCTCCACTCACCCTCCACAGTCAGGGTGAAGCTCTTTTTGATGGGCACCCTCAGGGACTTATGGGATACTCTGCATGTGAACTCCCTTCCTGAGTGCTTGAGTGCAGCCCGCAGGTAGAAGAAGGCCGTCAGCGAGTACGTCTTGTCGTTGTTGTGTTTGTGGCTGGACAGCAGAACGTTCTGGAGCTTCTCGGGGAGAGGAGGGCCCACCCTCTGACCCGCCACCGCCGGGTCCTGCATGTACCACTCGATCTCCACATCCAAAGGGTAGTAACTGTCTGCCTCACATGTCACCCTCTGCTCCCCGCCCTCCAGCAGCGTCAGAGTGGGTCCAACGTTGAGGGAGACCCTGGGAGCCTCTGAGGAGAGAATAAAGTCAGATCATCTCAGCAAAAGCGTTCCATTATGAATTTGACTCCAGCTGCCAATCTTGTGTGCAAAAGCAAGTATGTTTTAGGTGGTACAGTTACTTCAATAGAGTAGTGCAGGGATGACGTGATTTTATAGGCCGACTCGAAAGTTAGCATCGCAAGGGCTCCTTTGACAAAAAGCAATGGGATTTCCCTATTGGATTTAGGTGTATTGCATAAAATAAGATCTGAGGCAAATGCACGTTTATGATACTTAATACATTTTGTTTAGCAGAATAATCTTCATTATATTAAAGGTGGGGTAGGTCATTTTGGAGAAACCAGCTCGAGGGCGCTAGAATTTGAAAATACACGACACGCTTACAGAGCCCCTCCTCCAACACACACGAACGCGCACATGACCAATGAGGGCACGAGATAAGTTTGTGCACAGATGGAAGGCTGACAGGCAGGTAGGGCATCCAGTTATTTTAGTCGGGCCGGCTCATGATTGGTCGTGCTTTTTACAGCGCCACGGCTTCCACAGATGACATTTTTTTATGGATTTTTTGTCAAAGCACTTAAAGGAAGGCTCCAGTCATTAGATAGTTAATAAAAACTTCAGTATTTAGTGAAACATTATGTTTAAACCATACCCTGAAGAAATCAGCGATATTCCCCGGTAAATAATGATTTTATAGCTCTTTTTGATCAAAACCTGTATATTCCGTCAGGCAGCTGCCATTTTGGCCATTTTCAGTAGTCACATGATCCGAAAAACTAGGTTGTGACGTCATCTATGCGTTCACTTTGAAAACACACAAACAGCTCATTCGACAAAAACATGGCGGAGTATTTGAGTTTGGACTCGTCAGCCGAGGAAGAAGTTTTGAGCAATGTGGAGAGATTGGATGGGGGAATTCAGCCATACAGCCAAGTCAGGAGAACTGTCAGGAATCCAGGGACAGTGACGATGAGGATGAACAGCACGGTGATCTAGAGACGATCCCTTTACTCGTGCAATTGATTTCGGGGGGCGAGTAGGGAGACCTGTACATGAATGGTGTACTTGCGATCGGTGTGTAGCCATGGACAATCCTCTTATGAACGTATGTTGTCATGAGTTTGAAGAGCTTGAAAATAAACTGTTCACAGACGACTTGGATTACACAGGGAATTCGACACTGTGGTGTTAGAAAAAGTTGTATTGAGAACAGCACAGTCAAAGTGTCCGTTCAAAATCATTTCCGTTTAGCGCAATACCGCATCAGTTACGCAACTTGCGCCACTTATGTGACAGACAAAAGAGTATGTGACAGACAAGAATAGTCCATTCTAATGTCTAACACTTACGACCCGTCCACACAGCGACGTGCGTTGACGCTTGCCGGCGGGCGTGTCTGACACTCGACCAACAACCAATCACATGAATCTCCCGCCCCAGACACACAAGCACGCGGTTTGATTGGCTAGAGCTTGTACTGGCATATGATTTGATTGGCTGACGCCTCCGTCGAGGCGTCAAAAGTTGAACATTGCTCAACTTTTGAAGCGAGCAATGCCAGCAACGCCCCACGTCGCTTCCCAAAATGCAGTTCGGCTAAAAGTGACGTCACCCCATTCAAAGTGAATGGGCAGAAGCGTTGGAAGCTTCAATGCATGCCGCTGTGTGGACGGGCCGTTAATGTGGAGAAAGAGATGTCCTGTATGGGTTGATTGTGCGTTGATCTGTTGGTAATGCCTCGGGGTTCCGGTGGGCATGTAAACAAATGCATAATGCTGCGCTATACTTTGCGGCCTCACCCAGTTGCATAGCGACGCTTATTGTTTAGGTGTATTTTAATAAGCAGGTAGTCCTATCATTAGCTAGAAGAACTAGCTGGATCTGATCGATATGGAGCTCTGCATAATCACCTGCAGCGGTGAGCGGAACAAAACACACACTTCAGGTTAGAATATCACACATAGCTATTTTAATGACCTCTCAAACTACCTAAACTAGTTATAGATACGTTTAGTTTTACTGTCGGGTCACTCATTACTGATCCGCGAGCTGCATGATACTGACGGGCTGTCAGGAGAAGGAGAGAGCGCTCCGTTTATTATTCCCGCGTTATTATAAGTTACTGTACACTTTTGAATAGTTCATCTACTATGATTAGTTTGTTTAATATCGAATCATATCAATTTGTTTTAAAGCACAATAAATAACAAAGAAGACCTTTGACCGGCACTTTTCTCATTTTGTCCGGAAGATTTCAACTTTAACGGACATGTTGACCGACGAGAAAATATTCTAACGGGAACTCTGGCACATATGTCAATTTGTCCTCGACACCAAACGCATAGTTCACGTCACTTCCGGTCAAATAAGTCATGTGACTCGTCAAAATGGCGCCGCCCACAGGGTTGATGTTATTTCGGTAATTAATCAGCTTAAAATCACTGATAACGTCATCGGATAAAAAAAAAAAAAAAAGACTGGCAGAGACTGGTCTGTTTTATCGGATGATAATTATTTAAAAATGCGTGTCATGAGGATTGCCTCCCTTTAAGATATTCATTGCTATCGGGACGTTAAGAGCATTCCATGGAATATAACAAAAAGTGTATCTCGAGCCGGTTTCTCAAACTTACCTACCCCACCTTTAACACCAATTTGTGATTTTTGAAGCATAAAGCAATCGCCAGAAGTAAAAAGCTAACGTCATGCTATTCACAAACTACTGTACATCAGGGTCGCATGGCTGCACATCACCACCGCTAAGCTAAAGGAGGACTCGGGTCAGCGTGATGATGTTTAGTAGTCTCATTTAGTCACTGATTAGCAACCGCCGTTTTCAAGACACATAGCTTTCATAATTCATGAGTTGAGTATTTTATTTTCTGAAGTATTTTATGTTTTAGAACATAACTGGAAAATATTGTAAGCTAGCCAAAACCTTATGTGATGTTTCTAACTACAAAGTAACACAATAAAAACGTTGACTTCGAGAGGATAAATCGGGTTTTAGGACTCATTCTTGCACCACTGAATTCAGTGTCAATACCATGTTTGTACATTTAATATAAACTGGTGTGAATACAACTGTTAGCTTAGCACATCACTTGAAACAGCTAGCCTAGAAGAAACATACAAGCAAAGCAGGCAGCACAGGTATTTCATTGTAACTTAGTTTTGTCTGTCACTGTAAATCCCCTCTCTTCTTAAGTCATTGTCACATTGTTTTTATTATTATATATATTATTTATCCCTGTGACAAAAACAGTCCAAAACAGGCTTCCCTACCAATTACTACGGTGACGTCAGTGCTTTCAATGAAAAGTTTAAATATTTGACACTCGAAGCGCTCGGAAGGGACACACAAAAAAAGTGAAGCACTCGGTGGCCGCTACCGACGGCATGGATTGGAATCATTGAATCATCATTGGAATCAATTTTAAAAGAATGCTGGCAAGTTGCAAGTTTTCTTATTTCTGAAACAGATACTCTTTAACTATGAAAGGTAACTCACATTATTAATAGCCCAGAAATGTCAGTCTGGTCTGATCCTCTCTTTGACTCTTCCTTACCTTCGATTTGCAGAACAATATCCGTACTGACGAGCAGTGGAAGCACGGACACTGAACAGATGTACGTCCCTTCACTGCTCAACTTGGTGAAGGGAAGGGTATAGGAAGCGTCCCCGTCTGCCAGGCTCCTATGTAGGACCCCGGACCCCTTGCTCTGTACTGAGCGGCTGCTGTGACTGAAGAGGCTGGTTCTCTCTCCACGTTGCTGCAGGAGCCACTCCACATCGAAGTTTGGTCCATGGTGGTCGACAGCAAACTGGCAGTGGAGCTTCTGTTTGGAGCCCAGGCCTGCTCTCACTGATGGAGTTAGTGTTTTCATTACCATGGCAGCTATGGACACGGAAGAGACAAGACACAGGCACACAGAGACACACTTAGTTCTTAAACATGAAAACTGGCCAGAACTACATTTCAATATGGAACTGACCTTAAATTAGGAGTTAAAAGTGTTATAACTTGCGTATCTTCAAGGTAACAAAATAATCAAAAAACTAAGATAATGTTTGATGATTTGGAGTAAATGGGGACAACGTTTAACTTCAGCAAAACCTTATCAACACAGTACTAATCCTGGAGTTCACTGCAATAATTCTTTAGAGTAATTTTGAATTAATTAATTGCGGCCCCCGTTCACTTCCACTCACAAGACTTTTTCTCTGATTGTGGATTCGCTTTTACCGAGAAGACATGCAATAAGAACAACATTTCCCTAAGGATTTGAAGGTAACAATAATAATTAATATCTGTGTATGTGCCTCTACTGTGACATGTTTACATGCTTTAATGTTCAGAAAGCTCTTGATTTTTCTCATTCTGCCTGTGCTTCAACACCTCTTTTCACCCTCTTTCTGAAACCAGAGCCCAGCATCCTCTGATTGGTTAGCTGGCATGCTCTGTTGCGATTGGTCAACCGCTTAAATATGTCCCGTCCCTTAGCTTATCACGTGCATGTGTTGTAGTGCTAGCCTATAGAAATGTTGCGGGTAAAGTTTTTCTTTAACTGTGTGAAAACTCCACCTTTTGAGTGGTTGCTAACATGACGTTTCGATCTCATAAGATCCATGAGAGTGTCCTATAAACATCATTACCATGATGACAAACTTGATGAATAAAGTTGTACCAAAACTTTCACTTGTGAATTTACAATACAAGGTTGTATCCCAAAATGATTGAATAGAAATAAATGTGTTGAGTGTTACTTGTTGTGACGAGCATCTCTCTGTCCCCGATGGGAGTCCAGCTGTTGTAGTCCTGCTGTCCCGGGGCTGCTGTGTCCGATGGGTGTCTGAGGAAGCCTGTAATTCTGAACAGGCCGTTGGTGTGTTTCAGGGTGCAGATGAACCAGTGGTTGTACTCCCGGGCCCCCAGCACTGGCCAGCGAACATGGATGCCCGCTGTGCTGTACCTACGCAGCTCACACTCCAACTGCTCCGCCTCCACTCCCTCCAAGTATCGCCGCAGGTCCAATTTAGAGACTACAACACAAAAGATTACATTAGAAAACAATAGATGTTAGTCTGTAACTCAATCGGCTGCAGGTCTTACCAGTAATCAGGAAAGTGATTCCATGTGGATTAACAGCAGCATCTCCTTTTAGACCAAACTGCAGCAGGGCCTCTCTGTGGATGAGCTGAGTGTCCGTGTGACCCTCTTCATTCTTAAACACGTGTTCATCAGTGAACTGACAGGGCAGCCATGACACCTGATGGACACACTGCACACCTGAGAGACACAGAGGGAGTCAGTGTAGTTTACAAACATATAGTACAGTATAATGTAGTGATATACTCAGGCTTGGGGAGTAAAGAATTTCATGTACCAGGATTCACGACACAAAACAAAAAAGGGTTACAATGTTACCTTAAATGTTTTAAATGAAGAAACAATATATTGTTTTTTACACTTCAAAATTATTAGAACACCAAGAGGTGAACGTCTCGATAGAGCCTAACTGTATGTATTAAACAAAATCAAAGCATTTCTTATTTGCTAAGGTTTTTATTCATGCCTTTTAAACTGTAGTATGTGTTCATGTGTTTCATTGTTTGTCTATGAATTTGTTGGAGGAAAGCTTTAAAGAATCGCTGTGCAGAGGACATATTTTTTTTAATCAAAGTATCTTGGTTTCTTCCTTTTTAAGTTGACATTGTTCTGTTGTCTTACATAATACATTTGCACAAAGCCAATCTATTGTGTTTTTCTTTTCTCGTCTTTATATGCATTGCGATTGATATTAAAGTACTCCAAAAAGTATGTTTTATTGCGATCCGTAGATTAGGGTACATATACCGGTATATCTATTTTTTTATAGGTAACTAGTAATTGTAACGGGATTACAATTTGAAAGTGACCCTCCCAACCCTGGATATACTACCGTATTACAGAGATTTGAGTAGGCCTACAGTATATTGCAAAATAACAAAATAAAATACAGTGTAGTTGTATGATTCAGGCTACTAAATATGGTGCCTCTTGCATAGTATATTACAGCACAGTTTTGTATGGTGTTTAAATCGTATACACTAGTATATTTAATTCTAGAACAGTACAATATAATACACTATAATGCAGAGTAGTATAGTGTAGCACAGTATAGTATAGTATAACACATTTAACTATTGTACAGTGTTCAACAGTAGAGTGCAGTATAGTGTATTTTTATCGAGTGACCTACAATTTGTGCCATAACCATGACGATACAAACTCAGAACAGACAGAAAGTATATTCACTTGGGCTAAACGATTTTAGGTACTTTTTCCGGGGTCTAAAAGTCAGATGTATATAGAAGTTAAAATGCTAAGTCATTTGTCTAAATTTAACTGAAATTTGCTCACCACACCTCCCAGCTTGCAAATTGCCCTCAACTGAAACAACTGCCTCTCTGAAGAACCAGCACCTTACCGTGGTGGAGAGGTTTGTGTGCCCTGATTAACCTGGGGGCTGTGATGTCTGGCACCTTGTGTTCCTGGTAGGGTCTCCCATGGCAAATTGGTCTCAGGCAAGGGGCCAGACTAAGATTGGTTCAAAAGACCTCATGAAAGAAGACACAAGGAGTGAGGATGCCCGGCCCGGAGGAAGCCCGGGGTCCCCTTCTGGAGCCAGGCCCAGAAGGAGGACTCGTCGGCGAGCGTCTGGTGGCCGGGCTTGCCACAGAGCATGGCACAGCCCGAAAAGGCAACACCTCCGCTTCTCCGTCCCACGGGAAACAGCGATGGGGTCGGGTGCGCTGCCAGAAGGGTGGCAGTGAAAGCCAACGGAAGGAGCCCGAGCTTGTGCGGGAGGTGGAGCGTTACCAGTTGGATCTGGTTGGGCTCACCTCTACGCAGAGCGTCGGCTCTGGAACCTTACTTCTGGATATGGGTTGGACTCTATTCTTCTCCAAAGTTGCCCAAGTTGTGAGGATACTCACAATCTCCCGGTTGGGTGCTTCTTTGTTGGAGTTTACCCCATCGAGAGGGTCGCCTCCCCTGCGGGTTATGGGGGGGAAAACTCTGACTGTTGTGTGTGCTTATGCACCCAACAGCAGTTCAGAGTATTCGGCCTTCTTGGAGACCCTGGAAAGAGTCCTGTATGGGGCTCCTGAAGGGGACTCTTTAATCTTAATGGGAGACTTCAACGCACATGTGGGCAATGATGGAGACACATGGAGGGGCGTGATTGGGAGGAACGGCCGCCCTGATCTGAACCGGAGTGGTGGTTTGTTACTGGACTTCTGTGCTATGGATTGGCCATAACAAACACCATGTTCGAACATAAGGATGCTCATAAGTGTACGTGGTACCAGAGCACCCTAGGCAGAAGGTCCATGATCGATTTCGTTATCGTATCATCGGACCTGAGGCCGTATGTTTTGGACACTCGGGTAAAGAGAGGGGCGGAGTTGTCAACTGATCACTATCTGGTGGTGAATTGGGTCGAGTGGCGGGGGAAGCCTCTGGACAGACCTGGTTCGGGCACCTAGTAAGGATGCCACCTGGGCGCCTCCCTAGGGAGGTGTTCCGGGCACGTCCAGCTGGGAAGAGACCGAGGGGTAGACCTAGGACCAGGTGGAGGGATTATATCTCTTCGCTGGCCTGGGAGCGCCTTGGGATCCCCCAGTCAGAGCTGGTTGATGTGGCCAGGGAAAGGAAAGTTTGGGGCTCTCTGCTGGAACTGCTACCTCCGCGTCTCGACCACGGATAAGCAGGAGAAGATGGATGGATGGATAGATGAAACAAATGCCTGTTAACAGGTTTAACTAGGGATTTTTAGTGCTTGCTGTCCAAAACACCCAAACTAAAGTTCAAAATGGAAAGCTTGAAATTAGGTTTAACCTTAGCAGAATTGGCAACAATTCACAACAACAGAGTTCAACAGAAGAATGCTTTTGAAGCTATACACGTATTTCAGGCAGTCAAAAAGTCAGATTTCTCCAGAAGTCAAAATATACTATACTGGTAGTGGGTAGTTGACAAATAAGGGTGACACAGTATTTTTTAAAACAAAGTTCTAATGAGGATTACAATTGTATGAAATCCTAATGATCAAATGCTGAAGTCTTTTAAACTGCTAGTGTTCTGTGGATTTTTTGTATAATTTCATTATTTTTTAAGCTTTTATAATAGCTTCAGCCACAATGTGTCCTGCGGTGTGAAATGTCACTATGATAACATTTAAATATTTAACTATTATTAATTTAAAGTACAAATCAGGTATGTTTAAAGTTTAAGAAGTACTCTTTCAGAAGGATCATTACAATTCTGCATATGATTATTTTTCACAGCTGTTTTTTTATTCGATTATTCACATGTGCCATCTTTTATCACTCACTCTAGTGGAAATATACTGAAACATGAAAAAAACCCTGATGAAAATATCTGCTTTCTTTTTGATAGTTAAATTGTGCAATGTTTTCACATGCACATAATAATTAAAGTTAGTTAACATTAGGAAAAGTGATGTCAAACCACAGGACATGCTCAGGACGAGATGAGACGTATGGACATTGTATGATTTGTCAAATGTATTAAGTGCTTTTTTAACAAACAAATCAATTGCCATTTTAACTTAACATTTAACAAAATGTAAATAAAATATTGTTTCTTAGAGAATGAATTGTAACTAGAGTAGAAGAATGTATAGCAGTTTAGTTAACTGTTAGTATTATATATTAGTCATGTGTAATATGGTAAAATACAATTAGTAGGCTACAGTACAGTACTTCGTAGTAGTATAGTAATTTCATTCATGTTTTATGGGCTAATTAACAAGCCAAAATATGTTAAAAAAAGCGAAAGAAAATAACTTACCTGCACAAAGATACAAGAAACTCAATATCTTTAAGATTAAATACATGATTATTTATTCGTAGAAATATCTACTTGCTGCTCGAGCACAACAACGACTTCTCTATAGTACAAATATACTTTCACTTTCATTTCACTGTAATATAACTTGCTTTGCCTGCGGCCTGCCTCCCACATCACGTGTTAGGCAGATTGAATATCACTGACGACGAATGTTGCATGTTTGTTTTTCAATTTTGCCCCAAAACAAAAAAACGGAAATTCAGCTGGTGTTTTCGTTTTTCTGTTCTTACTGTTAAAACCATACATTTATGGTTAAAACAAGTATACCACTCAATGTTTCGATTCGTTTCCATATAAGGGTGGGTCTCCAGTGCCTCCTTGCTTCTGATTGGCTAGTTTGCGCTGTACTCTTCAAAATAAAGGTTCATAATATTTGCCTTTAGATATGGCGTGTTAACACAAATATATTGAATATATGCCTACATGCAAAACATACAGAAGACAGTCTGCCCGTGTGTGTGTGTGTGTGTGTGTGTGTGTGTGTGTGTGTGTGTGTGTGTGTGTGTGTGTGTGTGTGTGTGTGTGTGTGTGTGTGTCTGTCTGTCTGTCTGTCTTTGTGTCTGTCTGTCTGTCTGTCGCACGATCTGTCTATCTGCATGTCTGTCTTGCACTGTCAGCCATGATCTTATAAAGTATGAGTATAGTTTGATGTTACTGTTGAATTGACACTGCGGTCGTATTTCCCGTTCTCGAGCTGGGTTTTTTCTTCAAAACTTTATTAAAACAGCTTGGAGGTTGAGGATTGATATACTATTTAGAGTACTTTTATTGTGTGTTTTTTGAGTGATCCTCAGTCAAACTCTCCTCCTGAGTACAATAATGCATGTTTTCTACTATCTTTGATGAGGGATAACATATGTTTTGCCAGAAGTTCTTAATGAGGTTGATATTGTTGGACTCAGTAGCCTACTAATCAAACTACACCCACAAGTAATATGAAGTAGCCTATACTTTTACAGTGTAATTTGTGAGTAATCCTCTGTCAAAGTCACCTCCTGGGTACAATAATGCACGTTTTCTGCTATATTTAATAAGCGTAAGAGCAAAATGTCTTCACAATACTGATATTGTTGGACAGTGTATTTTAAGAGGATATGGTAGACATGATATCCAGTAGCGTGGCGTGGGGAAAAATGTAGGGGAAGCCCATTTTTTGGGTCGGGGGGTGGTCAATAACGTAACCAGATGAGTGATTACAGCGCCCGGTATCATTTTACACACATTGGTATCACACAGATGCAGGACTTGCACACGCCTGTTATCTAACCGACAGGTCCGCACGCGCTCTCCAGCTGAAACTCTCTCCTTATTAATTTAAGCATTTTACTTATTAATGTATGCAGACAATCACACAATCTATGTGATTTTTGGATTTACCGTGCCTCTCAATTGCCCGTGACAGGTTGGCAAGGTCGATGAATCCTGAAGTTGCCCAAGGATTGTTCAGGGAGCACGAATCCTTGTCAAAAAGAAGACATGGCCAGCAAATTAGACGCTGAAGTTTAGCGCTTCCAGTTAGCCACTCCGTGCGGACATAATTGTCCTCATTGAACGTCCGATTCTCTCCCTTTTCCTCTGCGTACACACAGCTCGAGTGCGGGCATTGGCCTGTCATCTGATTTAATTTGTAGTTGCTGCTGTAGCGGAAGTTTAGTAAAGTTATGTTTGATTAAGTACGCCAAATCTCCACCCTCCATAATACTTCATTTGCTTGATAATTTCTAACGGCGGTGATGACAGTTACAGTATTAAAACTGATGTTGATGTGATTTGATTGGATGGCAGTGTCCAATCAAATCGCCAGCCGCCAGCCGCCTCTGAAGGGAAGCAAGAGGCGGCTAGCTTCCCTTGGCATGGCCCTGACCAATCACAGGTTGGCAGGGGCATCACGTGGGCCTCATCTGATTGGTCAATCCCTCCATTTTTTTTCACCAAGGGAAGCTAGATTCGGCTGGCCTCCTCTCGCAACAGTGAGTGCAATCTACTGTTTCACCATAACATCTAGAGGGGCGCTGTTTGTTTCACTCTTTGTAAAATACTCAATGAGAATGGGGGAGAGCCGGGCCGGCAGCAACACACAGCAAAGGAGAATTATCGAAACAAAACAAAGTGTTTTTATTTATTTATTTAAATTATAACTACAATCCGAAAAAACAGGGGAAGCCTGGCTTCCCTTGGCCTCCGGGAGAAAACGCCACTGATGATATCAATACTATAGTTCCAGTCATTACTCCAGCAGCATTTTTACCTCTTGAAAGTCTAGCCTGGATAGCTGGTCTATCCTCCAGCAAAGTGACACACTCTGTCACTCTGGTTGGCCTCTTATGATGCTGTTGTCGTGAGTAAGCCCTCAATGTAATGGCCCACTTGCTGGCACCCAGCGCCATATATGCCGCGTTTCCACTGCAGCGGGTAGCTTGCTTTAAGCGTGCCGAGCCGTGCGGGGCCCGTTTTTGGTTGCGTTTCCACTTGGCCTAGTACCGGCTAGCGGGTCATAATTCACAGTTTTTCTGGCCCCATAAAATCGTGGTTCTAGGGCCAGGAACATCCAGGCTGGGTCGGGCTGAGTATGCTAAACCAGAGAGAGAATCGCTGGCAAGGGGGCTACAACTACAACAAGATGAACATATTTGACCGTGATTTAATTGTAATACACGTTTCAAAATGATGCCGAAGTAACAACATATTGATACCGGTTAGTAAAAACCATGAATTAATGCTTTGACAAGTCTGCAGACAGACGGCAGGCGAAAAACCCTTTTAAAATGCGTGTTTTCTAAATGGAGCTTGGCTAAGCTAACGTATTATATGCTCCGACCGTCCACACTCACAACAACGGCCTATACAGACATAAATAAACCAGCGACTGTATTCGCCATGACACAGGCAGTCTGTGGTTTGAACTTGTTTAATTTTTGTCTAGTTTCTGAACAGATATGAAGAGCTATGAGCTCTGAGTGCTAAGAGCTAACGACGGCTGTGTTGTTTTTCTGGGGCTCTCATTGAAGATGACGTCACGGCTCCGCCTACACTGCGTTACTATAGTAACTACCCCAGTTCCTAAACTGTAACGGACAGTGTTGCCAACTCCAGAGCCCTAGAGAGATAAGAGTTACGACACTCCCATAGACCTCCGTTGTAAAAAATGGCGGCGCCTACTTCCGGGGTAAGGACATCGAAATAGTTCAAAATATTGTCATTTGGGCGTTGAACCTCATTCACTTACATTACGGCGCGTCGATTAGTTCCAGAGGTAAGTTGCTGAAATATCGAACTCTTTTGAATTGTCAACTGTCTATATTGTATCAGAGGCCCTTTATGATGCGTATACTGGTCTTCATTTGTATATGCACAGCGTAATTATCTATATTTTATCTTGGTTGTTACAACCAATTTAGCTAGCATTGCCTGCTAGTTAGCTAGCGCGACTTCGTCAGCTTTGAAGGTAAGATTTCAGTAATGAATCGCTAGCAGCTTATATATCAATGATGCTGGGTAACTAACAAGCAGGATTTAGATTGATTATGTGTTTTTATTGTTATTTTGGTTTTTATCCGCTGAACCTGACCGTGTTAGCCATCCTTAGTCGGCTTTTTCTGTATGATATGACTTAACTGCTAGCACTAGTAGAAATTAGGTGGCGTTTGTGATAAATATTTCATTGAATTTTGGGATATACTAACATTTATTTATGTGACATGTTGACTGTACTTTGTTTTTTTTGGTACTGTTCCGTGTTAACTCATCTGTACTGTACAACTAGCCTAGCGCTACTTTTTAATGCTTGATGGCATGCTAGGATAGATTCCTTTGTATTGTAATATACACACTAGTTTAATGATTGTTCTTCAAAGGTATTATTCAGTCTTAAACAAATAATAGCCTACTGAATAGGCTACTCTACAGCAGTGAATGAAGGATGAACCTTTTAGCAACTATACTACGGACGTGACTGCCCTGGCAGTGACAGCAACATAGCCTGCTTGTGATACCACACTTTCCCCTCAACATATCGTTAAATAACGAAACTTATAAATAGTGCCAACCCATACAAAGTGTAACCACATCATGTAAATATGAAAGCAATCTTTAAAAAATAACAGCGTTGGTTTAATCTATGACTATTTTGACCATGTTTGTGCTGTTTTTGCCATAGAGAAGCATTGCAACGGAAGTGCGTTTTGAACTATCCCGGCATACATAAACCACGTGACCGGCTGGCGGCGACATCAAAGAGTGTCGTAACTCTTATCTCTCTAGGGCTCTGGCCAACTCCATAGTAAGGAAAGTAGCTATTGGCTGTCCGGAAAGTCACCAGAAGTCGCTAAATGACGTCATCGCCTAATTTGCATATCATGTAATGGCGGCTGTAGGAGAGAGCACGGTAGAGGGCAGAGGGGAGTACAAAAAACGTTCCCAACCCTTCAAGGATCAAATTCTGGACTTCTCCAGGAAAGCATCATGATGTTTAGCTTGTCACAGAGATGTTTAGCTTGTCACAGAGAGGCACACACACAGTAGACGAGGTGATTGAGTGACTGAGGCTGTGTGAGGCAAAGCAAAGCAAAGGCAGTTATTTATTATAGTGTGAAAGTGAGTGAAGAAACATTTACATTTTACATTTAAATCCCGCTCAAAACCAGGACGGCTTGGCAGTTGGCGCATGCGCAATTCATTTGCAGTCTCGACGCGGGGGAGTGTGGTTGTCTCCTCTCGGCTCTGACTGCAGCAGCAGCTCTGCTGCGGCCAGGCAACTGTCAGTCTGAGCCATAGACTGTATATATAAATGGACGTAGGGTCCGTGACGTCACCCATAGGATTCTGCAGAGTTGCCGTGAAGCCCTTAGTAGGCGGAGTCGGCCACTAACGGCTCGACGGTGTCGTCAGAGTCTAACTCCCGCCTTCTCCAAATAAGGGCAAATAGGCGGAGCTGAGGCGGAGCCGAGGCGGGACAGGGCGGGACCTGCTGCCAACGAGCGTGACGTTCGAGTCCTAGCTCAGGCTAAGAAGCTAAGCTAACATGCTCTCAGTATCAATCGAATGTAAAACATGATTGATGAAAGTAGTAAATCGGTCAGATTTGACCCGAAGACAACAGGAGGGTTAATGCCATATTCGCTTAGTAACGCATGAACAACTTTTACAAATATTTCTATATAGTCTGTGTTGGTAAATGTCATCTAGGTTGCACATTTCCTGCTGAAATACATGCATACCAAGTCACTGCGTGGCACTTTGGTTTTGATAAAACAGTGTAGTTCCACTATATAAACGTTACATTCATAATCAAACGAGACAATCTGCAAGATAATTAGCTATTTGGTATTATTCTTAATGCTTGTCATTCACACGTTAATAAAATAAAATAAGTACAGATACATAGCAGAATAATTGTGGCGGTGTTCAGCTTAATAAGCCTTGCTCAACATCATTTATTTAGCTAATACTACAGCGGGCTGCAGGCGAACCAAGTCCGCGTTACGATGCATTCCTTGATCTCCAGTTATAACGCCGGACTCCGCCGCTGGCCGAAGCTAACGGAGCCCCAGGGTGCTAGCTACGGCCGCCGGGACGCGCTAGCGAGCTAGCACCCTGCAGCCCCGTTAGCTTCGGCGGCGTGGACTCCGGCGGCCCACCCCTTTTAACATTTGCTCCCGTTTAGCATTATGGGCGTCATAGCCATATAGTATAAAAGTCTTACCCAAGGCTGAATCATAAACTAAACTGTATATATGTATAAAGGGTTACGTCCTTAGCTGGCTAATAAGCTACATAACAGGCTAAGCTAACAAGCACACAAACACCTGCTAACGGGGTTAACATGTATAATATTATCATTTTACTCACCGAAAAAAGCTGAAGTAGACTTCTTGGAAGATCTGTTAGTACATTCAAGCGCACAGCACGACATTTTAATTATCTGGTATTTGTAACAATATTCCCTAACAGGCACGATCACCACGAACACAGCTAAAGGATCAAGTACAGTAACTACAACTAACTAACGTTGTAGCCTCTATGGTTGTAGCCTATCAGATTGGACAAGTTGCTGTTAGCTGACAGTGAGGCACGTATCTGTCAATCAAAGTGACCACGCCCTAATGTATGCACAAACTTTAAGACCTAATATAAATATAAAGCGTCGCGTTAGAAAACAATTCACTCACAGATCCATAATCATGAAGGTGGAATCTAACTATATCGATAATAAAATGTATGGAGCCAGGGGTAGAAACATGTTTTTTTCTGCTGTAAAATCGGGCATTTTAACATGGGGGTCTATGGAAATTGCTCCTTTCTGCAGCCATCGCCTATCGGCCAATATATGAACTGCAGTGTGTGGCACTTCCGTATTGGCTTCCGGACTCTACCCCACAGTTTGCCGCTTGGTCTGAGCGCCTGTGAGTACTGTGGGAGGGAGGCGGGGCTCACGGCAGCACCCGCGGCTCGTTAACTGCAGAACAAGACGTGAGTCTCCAAACACCAGAAAAGTCCCTAATAACACCATTATAAATCGTTAGATTAGTCGTTAGTCGCTTTTGACACAAATAAGTAGCCGGAGGGTTTGGAAAGCCGCCAAATTTAACGAGAAAATCGCCAAGTTGGCAACACTGGTAACGGAGCGTCCACACCAGAGCTATATAGAGAGGCGAAGTCCCTCCCCTTCCGGGAGCCTCCATGGGACCCCGGAAGCGGAAAATTATACATTGAAGTCAATGGAGAGAGAAAGGTTATCTTTTGATCCCGTTTGAATTGTGCCACGAATGACACATATGATGTTTGTCAATTTAAAAGAACATTTTGCAATTCAAAAAAATAAAAATGTATCGTAAAACTGTGAAGTTACACATTTGTTTGTGTGAAACCGCTCAGTGAACTACAGGTCTCTGGTCTCGCACAATACGCGTCACCATCACAAAGACGGCCGTCACGTTAGCAAATTTCACCTGTCACCTTTCAGAATAAGGCGAAAAGTATAAAACGAGGTGAACATCACTACAAGTCTGGGCATGTTGAGAGCTGTACATACATGAAAGGGGAGTTAGTCGGTTCTGTAAGAGCCAGCATGCGGGACCGGTGAGTAATATGAGTGCAATGTGTAACGTTAATGTCAGCTAGCTAACATTAGCTAACAAGGTACACTAACGTGTTTTGTTTTAGTAACTATTTTTCTCCTTAAGAACTTCGTGGTCTCTGTGTATGCTGTGGATAACATTAGTGTTCACAAGAACAAGGTACACTCCCGTGTTTTGTTTTAGTTGCTCTTCAGATTGAAGCGGACAGTTTTATATCGACTATACTGTATGTGTGATCTCCTTTTTCTCGTTGTGTCATTTGACTTTATTTGCTGTGTGTAGATTCAAGGATTTTTGTTATCTAGGCACAGCTGTGTGTGACTCCCTCTGGTACACTGGTATGTGTTTTCCTAATGTAGAGAGCATTGATTCATTAATAAACTACACACTGAGTCTAGATCCTGACCAAATCCTTTTTTATTGTTGATCAAATGTTTACATTTTTTATTCATACACATTTAGAAAAATACAATGTACAATCACAACCAATACAACACAAATTACAAAAAATACAGAAAAAACAAACAATAACAACAATCAGACAAGAGGACAAAACTATGGAAAAATAAACCCTCCCACCCCCAGATCCGGACCATCCTTGTATTATTGCTCATTCAATCTATTATAGCATGCTAACAAATGGTACTTACTTTATTTTTACAGATCTGCATGGGAGACGATGGCGCGATGCAGAGATACATCGATACATCGCCAACTGGGGGGTTGTAAACGAGGCCGAAGGGGTGAAGGCTTTTGTGCAGGCCTATCGGGTGACAGTGTTCGAGTCTGGTCTCTTTGTGAGTGAGTCAGGTGTTTTGGGAGCATCACCCGATGGACTTGTGCAGCCATCTGCCCTGCTGGAGGTGAAGTGTCCACACAGCCAGAGGAACATGACCATCGCGGAGGCAGTCCAGTTACCATCCTTCTGACTCCATGAGGAGGGTGGGTCATATATTCTCAAGGAGAATCACCCATACTGGCACCAGGTCCAAGGGCAGCTGCATATCACAGACCGGAGTCTCTGCTACTTTGTTGTGTGGACCACGAAGGAGGCGATTATCATCCCCATCCCCAAAGACCCTGCATGGCATGGAAATCTCCTCCTCCTGGAAAAATTCTACACCCAGCATATGCTCCCTGTGTTGGCCAGTAGAGAGGAGGACATTTCAATAAACATACTCTTAACACCCTCGGACTCTGCGTTGTGTTTCGTATGTGTGATGGGGTGTTATGCAGAGAGGAGGAAAACAGGACACAGCAGATTGGGATTGTGGTGGAGATGCTGAGCAGTTATTTAATTGTTGCATGTAATTATTATTATACTGCGTGCTTCTTAGTTATTCCATATTTTGCTGTAACATGGATCTGTATGTAACTCTATATTTACTTGTTATCTACCACACTTCCTTCTACATCATACACCATCATTATACATGATGGTGTATATAGGATATATATATTTGTATACATATCTGTAAATTGTATAATTTTATTTAAACGTCTTTTTGATCTCTCTGTCTATAAACACAAACTGAGTAAGATTGACAATAAAGTTGACTTTGAAAAATATATATATTCTTTATGAAAATAGTTGACTGTTGTCAAATGAATCCAAATGAAACGTTAGACTGAACTACAACTACGCCTTTAAATCTCTACGGACTGTTTTTCAGTGGGATGGCAAGTTCCTATCTTTAAACATTTATTAGTTTTTTCTCAGAACAGATTTGATTTTCTTAAGTTAATTTAACTTTGCCGACCATGTAAGGTCATCATTAAAAGGTACAATCAATTTGTTTAGGGTTGACTAAAATAATGAAAAACATTCATTTGGATAATTTACTGACAGAATAAGAAACTCAATGATGCTCTACTCACCTGTTCCCTTTTTATAAAGTGAAACAGTTGAAACGATAGATTTTAGTAAACTTATCAGTATAAAAGACACCTGTCCACAACCTCAAACAGTCACACTCCAAACTCCACTATGGCCAAGACCAAAGAGCTGTCAAAGGACACCAGAAACAAAATTGTAGACCTGCACCAGGCTGGGAAGACTGAATCTGCAATAGGTAAGCAGCTTGTTGTGAATAAATCAACTGTGGGAGCAATTATTAGAAAATGGAAGACATACAAGACCACTGATAATCTCCCTCGATCTGGGGCTCCACGCAAGATCTCAGCCCGTGGGGTCAACATTATCACAAAAATCCCAGAACCACACGGGGGGACCAAGTCAATGACCGGCAGAGAGCTGGGACCAAAGTAACAAAGGCTACCATCAGTAACACACTACGCCGCCAGGGACTCAAATCCTGCAGTGCCAGATGTGTCCCCCTGCTTAAGCCAGTACATGTCCAGGCCCGTCTGAAGTTTACTAGAGAGCATTTAGATGATCCAGAAGAGGATTGGGAGAATGTCATATGGTCAGATGAAACCAAAATAGAACTTTTTGGTAAAAACTCAACTAGACGTGTTTGGAGGAGAAAGAATGCTGAGTTGCATCCAAAGAACACCATACCTACTGTGAAACATGGGGGTGGAAACATCATGCTTTGGGGCTGTTTTTCTGCAAAGGGACCAGGACGACTGATCCGTGTAAAGGAAAGAATGAATGGGGCCATGTATCGTGAGATTTTGTGTGACAACCTCCTTCCATCAGCAAGGGCATTGAAGATGAAACGTGGCTGGGTCTTTCAGCATGACAATGATCCCAAACACACCGCCCGGGCAACGAAGAAGTGGCTTCGTAAGAAGCATTTCAAGGTCCTGGAGTGGCCTAGCCAGTCTCCAGATCTCAACCCCATAGAAAATCTTTGGAGGGAGTTGAAAGTCTGTGTTGCCCAGCGACAGCCCCAAAACATCACTGCTCTAGAGGAGATCTGCATGGAGGAATGGGCCAAAATACCAGCAACAGTGTGTGAAAACCTTGTGAAGACTTACAGAAAACGTTTGACCTCTATCATTGCCAACAAAGGGTATATAGCAAAGTATTGAGATGAACTTTTGTTATTGACCAAATACTTATTTTCCACCATAATTTGCAAATAAATTCTTTAAAAATCAGACAATGTGATTTTCTGGATTTTTCTCATTTTTTCTCTCATAGTTGAAGTGTACCTAGGATGAAAATTACAGGCCTCATCTTTTTAAGTGGGAGAACTTGCACAATTGGTGGCTGACTAAATACTTTTTTGCCCCACTGTATTTGGAAATGATTTTGGTTTCAGTTGTGTGTGTGAGAGTGCTTCACATGTGTATGTGAACAGTATTTCTGAATAATGTCCCTAATGGCCACTCATAGATATAAGTTTCTTACAAATAAGTCATTCACCATGAAAAAATACATTAAAAGATTACTAATTGACTAAAGAAATCTTTGTCGAGCAAAACCACCAATAAAGTCGACTAACTGACAGACGCCAAAAAAGCCTGAGATTATGGAATTAAACCAATAAATAAAAGCAAGGATAATTGTGTGTTATTGGTGAGTAAATAACAGTGTGTTAATTTGAAAAGAATATCAAATTAGAAGGAAACAAATATTTTAAAATACAGATTTCCGTATTCTGAGGCTCTGAGCCCCATTTATTTTCCTCACAGACGGCAACAAAAGTCCGAAATTATACGATTTCAAATAAAAGCAATAACTGTGGCTTGATATTGAGTAAGAACATGTTTTTATGAACCACACAGCTTCCGGTCTTCCTCGACCCGACCGGAGAAAAAGACGTGCTGCAGGCAGTACAAATACATTGCTTTTAAAATCGTGCTGTGCAACACGAAAAAAAGGGGCAAATCGTGTTGGTGAACACGAATCAATAGATTAAAAATCGTGTTGGTGAACACGAAATGCCGTGAGACTGGGTTGTCTATTTGATAGGGTTTGACTGGGTATGACTTCCCATTTGGATGATTTGGGCAAAGTCCAAGCTCCTCCCCTTCCTTTCCTGTACCTTCATTTTCGCCTGCCTGGCTGCTCTCTCTCTCATTGTCAAACTCACTCTCCCTGCTTGATGGTATTATCTGAAATACATATGAGGATGATCTCATCTTAAATTAACATTAACATTAGACTGCTATGTTGTCATTATTCTGTCTTAACCATCAATATAGCTCCTTTCTGACTTACCTCCATGTCACCAGCGCACACTCTCCCTGTCTGGTTGCCATGCTCACATTCTCTCTCTCCCTCTCTCTCTCTTTACTCTGAACACACCAGAGTGAACATGGAAGAAATATCAGTAAACTATTGACTAGAAAGACTGTTGATACACATTATACATATGGGGGGACACAGGAGTCTGTACATTAAAGTGGACCAATCATGCTATATTTGAATAATATAGTGTAGGACCATACCTATATAAGGCATACTTATACTTTTATTTTTTCAAAATACCAAACAGATCATGCATTTTCGCCATTTCGCTCAAATTAACACTGAGCCTGACATTTTGGATTCAGTGAGAACAGCACCATCTTTTGGCCTTTTAAATGTACTACAGCTCCTACAGCTTCTCCAGCGCTTTAGAACGGCAAAGCACGTGGCTGTCTCCTCCTGATTGGTGGAGTTGGCCAAATAGCCGTAGCGCCACCGTCCTGACGTCAGGACGGTGCTCAATCTGGATCCGTTTTTTTCAGATCCGTTGCAGCCCCTTTTTTAGAGATTTGGGCACGGAGGAAAATAGAGAGGGTTGTGTTTTCTGACTCTTGGTGAGTTCCCTGACGCAACTGCTCACACCAAAGACAGTATGACGGAGCGTCCACACAGCAGCGTGCGTTGGCGCTTGGAGCTGGGCGTATCTGAAGCTTGGGGATTTTTTGCGAGCAACGCGACCAACAACCAATCACATGAATCTCCCGCCCCCGACATACAAAGCAATAGCAATGTTAAAACGAAGTAAACTGGATATAAAATCCCCAAACAGGCGAAAACCTACCAGTTTCACCCACTGTCTCTGCCACCTCCCTCGCTCCTCCGGTTTGTATCCCGGTAGATGAACAGAGACTGATCAAACAGCACCGGGTGATTCACTACCGCTATAATCAATTGTCCCTCCATTTTTTTGAATATGAAGAAATGACCTGCGTAGTCTCTCCCAGCATACACGCGGTTTGATTGGCTAGCTTGTACTGGCAGATTTGCATAAACGGGATTTCATTGGCTGACGCCTCCATCGAGGCGTCAAAAGTTGAACATTGCTCAACTTTTGACGCCAGCTACGCTCCACGTCGCTTCCCAAAATGCAGTTCGGCTAAAAGTGACGTCACCCCATTCAAAGTGAATGGGCAGAAGCTTTGGAAGCTTCAACGCACGCCGCTGTGTGGACGGGCCGTGAGTGACTTTGCATGCAGCTTTTATAGCGCAGTAGGAGCAGGATGGGCAGCTACAGGCTATGGTGTGTGGAGGGGAGGGGATTGCACCGCCGCCCACACCTGTACACAACTATCCAGCATGCCTTACGCTTTAAACTGGAACTTCACTACATTTAAATGACAGCAATCGCTGTGAGTCACTTTACAAATTATTTACAAACAGACTAAGACCCAATCCAACCTAAAATTGCATTCACTTTAATCAGCTCTCCTTCTAATCCTATTATTATTACTTCAGTTTATACTGTTTATAAGGTTTTTTATATTTGTTATTGTTCTTAAATGTTATTATCCGTGTGTTTCATCCTATTAGCTGTTGCTGTTTTGAAAACTGAATTTCCAAACGGGACCTGAGAAAGGTTTTTCTAACCTTACTTCCCCTCTTTCAATCGCCACAATATCAATAATGATTATCTAGTTAAAATATATAATGAAAACACTCCAAAAGGACAAATCTCCATAACTTCTGATACAAAACATTTGTGTAAATGTTACTTAATCGTGAGCATTTAAAAAAAAAGGACTTTTACTTGTAGCAGAATATTAACATTTACTCTTTTTTTGCATTGGTTTATGGATACTTTGCTCAATAGGATTTCATTCTGCCATTTGCCCACCTTTACAATGGGTGGTTAAATTAATACTTTACTTTTCTCTACTGTAGAAGACACTTTTTTCCCTTGAAGACAGGCAAAGAAGTCCAGGTTTAATTTTAACGTTATATGCATCTCTTTAAGTTGCTTTTCCTGTTGAAGATGAACAAAGGTCAGGAGTTTGGAATCTCAAGACTGTAAATCTTAGAGCAAAAGTGCATCTTTGAAAAGCCAACATGTTATTAGTTCTTGACCCTGAGGTGTTGCTGAGGGCGGTGTAAGAGTGTACCTGTGTGAAAACCGAGTACTGTGCTTTAACAGCAAAGTTTGATTTCCTGTACATATTTCATTTGGTTGTGATAAGCTGTTATAAATAAATACCCTACTCTTATTACTGTTTATTTCGCTATGGAAAAAACAACATTTTAAACTTTATCAATAAATGTAGTGTTTTTCGTGCAAACTCACCATTCCATGTGCTTTAAAACAGGAAGAAAATGAAAAGAGAAAATTTGAGGGGAAAGAGATAAGTCTTTCATTTTACTTTAAAGGTATTAGGAGATTAGGATACAACTATGAACTAGATTTGCTTACATGATGTGCATTCATGTAATGGATAGTGTTTGTGTATAATGTGCCAGGCACAACTCCATCAAGGGATTGGACACAAAACAAAGATTAATCAAATCTATTCTAAAATTGACAGGCACCAAATGAAGGGACTTCAGACCAGATGAAATGTGTGCTCTCGTTCCGGTGTTAGTCAGACAGGAACGGCTGCATTCTGCACAATCACTAGCTCAAAGAGATGAGTCGACCAGGAGAGATTATATTATTTTGGGAGAAAATGTATCTTGAAAATGTGCAGCATCTCAACAAGCCTACAAATAAATGCCAACTGCCAAATCAAAAGCTCCACGATTTATTTAAAAATGGACAATGGTGAGAAATAACGGAAACATTCATTAAAAGGTGTGATTCACAACTGTTTACATCTTAACTATGAAGTGCTTGAGAGAAATATGATACAGTAACTAGGTAAAACTGTCACAGCTTTCTAGCTTCTATTTCAAGAAAAATAATTTAAACTTGAAGATACATATGGCAAATCAATCAAACAGTGTTGTCTGCATCTCAGTTCACAAACCTTTAAAATACATTAATTAATATTAATGTATTAAATAAATACATTATAAAACAGTCACTCTAATGGTTAAACTACAGATTGTTTGTATTGCATTGCTTCCACTCAAATTTGAGTATAATTGAAATGTTTTCTTAAATATAGTTTTCCTTTTTCATGTTCAAAACATACCATTTAAAACACACTTTTCCAGAATATTTGAAAAAGAAAAAAAATGTGCACAAATAAAAATCAAACAAAGTCTTTTGTACAGTTAATGAACCTGGATAAAATGCCAGAATAATACGATAATGCAGATGTTTTTTATGATATTTTCCAGCAGTGTGTACTATTGCGGGAAATAATCTGGAGCATGATATAAGCATGTTATATTATGAATATACATCATTAATACTTTTTGAGTAAAAGAAAAATCAGAAACAAACAAAATCATGTTTGCTAAATGTTTATTTATTTATTTAAGATGTCATTCAAAGTCATATTCCCTTCTTGTTTCCTGAGCACAGATGTGGAGCTTTGAGGAGCTTCCCGATCCCACCAGCACGGAAGAAGAAGAAGATGTAACAACTTCATCTGTGCTGGACGGGCTGGGGAGCTCCTCTTCCTCTTGGCTGGTGGGTGGAGCGGGGGTTGTTGGGGGCTGGGGTGAAGGGCATGGAGGTCCTTACTGTACTCACAGGGTCTGGCACTAAGCAGAGAGCGGGCTGCTGTGGTGCTGGGTCTTTCCGGGATCATCGGTTGGTGACCCACTCTCAGCAGCCAAAAACACAAACAGGAGTCCTGCCCTGTGAGACAGAAACACAAATAATAATTACTCAAATATGCAAGCTGTTAAATGTAACCTCCAATGATGGAAAAATGTGATAAAGCTCCTATAATAAATACAATCCTTGTGAGGAGATCACTTACTAAGCCCCAAAACACGACCCCCGCTCTTCATCAGTTGTCATCCTTTCTTTTGGTCGGGTCTGCAGTACTCATCCTCTTCCTCTGAACATCCTGGACGTTGAGTTTCAGTCTTCCACGGAGTTTCTTCTCGTAGGGAGGTTGATGCAGCGTGTGTAATGCTGGAGACCTGTTCGAAATCCTGAAAGAGACTTGGAGACTTTTCGTGACGTTAGTAGTCACTGCTTTAGCACTATATGTTGCACCGAGAAAAAACTGAGCATGACTTGAGTAAATGTGCTTGAATTAGTTTAACCACTGTCTTAAACTATGTACTTACCTGTCTTGTAAAGCCATCTATACTTTAAAAAGAAAGATCACACAACCATACCATGTTATCTTACCTCTGGTATCAGCATCGACCATCATCACATTTTATCCAAAAGTAAAAACGATATATAAAATTGAGTAATGTATGTATAAAAGCCCTGGTGATTTGACCTATCATCCAAGCAATACGTGTTTGAAGCTGTCTGGGGCTTCATCAGTCCTGCTAGAGCCTCGAGGCAAAGGATTTCAGATCCTGTAGCAGGAGGTCCAGAGGGATAGGTAGGAGAACATTTCTGGCACCACGCCTTCCAAATACTTGCAGGTGGGAGCTGCTGGACGAGAGGGGAGAGACGTCCGATGTCGGCATCACCATCGTTTACAACGTCCTCTTCCTCTTACCTCTGGTATTAGTATTGACCATTATCAAATAATATAAAAAAGACAGTAATATATAATATAAAACCCAATGCAAGTTTTGACCTATCACAAAACCAGCAAGACGTGTCAGCTGAGGGAGGGGGGTAGCTGGTATGAACATCGGCCATCAACAATTATTATCCAAAAGAAAATAAAGTCAAAATGAAAATCTACATATTAATAAAATAAAGCCTATCGCCAACCCAGAAAGATGTATTTGAAGCTGCCTGGGGCTTCATCTGTCTTGCCAAACGCAAAGGTTTTCAAATCCTTCAGGGAGCCTGTGGTCCTCTGGACGGTATCTCTTGTCCATGGGGGGCCAGGGGCCTGAGGAGGAGGGTGTCAAGTCCCTAAAGTCCTCTTCCCTGATCCTCTTGGTGGAGAGGCCGACGCCTGAGGTGGGGGTTGGCGATTCTTCTTGCCTATTCCTCTTGGTGGAGAGGCCGAGGCCTGAGGTGGTGGTTGGCGAGTCCCTAAAGTCCTTTTGCCTGTTCCTCTTGGTAGAGAGGCCAAGGCCTGAGGTGGTGGTTGGCGAGTCCCTAAAGTCCTCTTGCCTGTTCCTCTTGATAGAGAGGCCGAGGCCTGAGGTGGTGGTTGGCGAGTCCCTAAAGTCCTCTTGCCTGTTCCTCTTGGTAGAGAGGCCGACGCCTGAGTTGGGGGTTGGCGAGTCCTCTTGCCTGTTCCTCTTGGTAGAGAGGCCGACGCCTGAGGTGGTGGTTGGCGAGTCCCTAAAGTCCTCTTCCCAGCAAGCCTCTTCCCAAGTCCTCTTGGTGAAGAGGCCTGATGTCGATGGAGGGGCTGAGGATGGAGCTGCTTCAGGACGTTCCACTTGCGGCTCAGGATCCTCCGGAGGGGCAACGCCAAAAGGGCGAAATGTCTGCCAAAAAGTCACGGGTGGGCGCTGCTGGACAGAAAGGGGCACCATGGGGCAGCATAGGCATAAGGTGGAGGGTGCCGAGTCCCTTGAGTCATCTTCCCTGATCCTCTTGGTAGAGAAGCCAGGGCCCGATGTGGAGAGTGCAGAGTCGCTGGAGTCATCTTCCCTGATCCTCTTCGTGGAGGAGACGAGGCCTGGTGTTGTTGAAGAGAAAGCTCCTGACCTTGGAGGGGCTGAGGGTGGAGCTTCTTCAGGATGTATGGATGCAGAAACCTCCAGAGGGGCAACACCCAAAGGGAATGAGCAGGGATGTCCAGGGGGGTAACTTGGAGTGAAGTTCTGACGCAATGCCTCCCAAAAATGTACCGGTTGGAATTGCTGGGTGAGTGAGGAGAGACGTCTGATATCCACATTACCGTCATCACTGTAATCACTGTAATCACCGTTGTCACCGTCCTCACCGTCCTCACCGTCCTCACCGTCCTCACCGTCCTCACCGTAATCACCGTCATCACCGTCATCACCGTCATCACCGTCATCACCGTCATCACCGTCATCACCGTCATCACCGTCATCACCGGCATCACTGTCGTCACCGTCGTCACCGACGACGACGGTGACGACGACGGTGACGACGTCGATGATGTCGTCACCGTCCTCACTGTCCTCACTGTCCTCACTGTCCTCACTGTCCTCACTGTCCTCACTGTCCTCACTGTCATCACTGTAATCACTGTCCTCACTGTCATCACTGTCCTCACTGTCCTCACTGTCATCACTGTCATCACTGTCATCAGAATATTCTTCAGTGTCCGCTTCCTCCTCTTCGTCTTCTTCCTCGGAGGACAAGGGCCCGTATCCAGAATCTTCGGATGTCCAGTCTTCCTCCTCATCCTCTTCATCCTCCTCTTCCTCATCAGGAGCGTTGTAGACAGGGAGATTACCTTCATCGCCTGCAGGACGCTCCATGACGGAGTTCTCAGAGCTTGGTGGGGGGCGGGAATTCAGAGTGTAAGTGTAGTCCTCAGCCCTGCACGCCTCTTCCCAGGTCCTCTTGGTGGAGAAGCCGAGGCCTGATGTCGATGGAGGGGCTGAGGATGGAGCTGCTTCTGGACGTTCCACTTGAGGCGCAGAATCATCCGGAGGGGCAACACCAAAAGGGCGAAATGTCTGCCAAAAACTCACGGGTGGGCGCTGCGTGACAAGAAGGGGCACCATGGGGTAGCAGAGCCCTAAGGTGGAGGGTGCCGAGTCGCTGGAGTCATCTTCCCTGATCCTCTTTGTGGAGAAGACGAGGCCTGCTGTTGTTGGAGTGAACACTCCTGACCTTGGAGGGGCTGAGGGTGGAGCTTCTTCAGGACGTTCCAGTTGCGGTGAAGAAACCTCCAGAGGGGCAACACCCAAAAGGAAGGAACAGGGATGTCCAGGAGGGAAGCTTGGAATGAAGTTCTGACGCAATGCCTCCCAAACATTTCTAACATTCTATGAACTTTTCACATTTAAACTAAACCAAACATTTAAACTAAACCAATCGCATTAATTTCCACACATAAACAGCTTTGTATGATTTTAAGGGGATATATGAACAATTAAAAGGCTTAAAATATGTTTTGTAAACGTCTTCTTTTTTTTTTACTTTGAGTGTAGTTTCCCAACACGGCCTATTGCCAGCGGCAGGTGCTGCTCCTCCTCTGGGGGCCGGGGGTCTTGTTCAGCGTCTCCGGGTTTCCACAGCAGATTTGATAGTATTGTTTTTCAGAAGTTTTGTTTTCCAGCAGGTTGAATCTCAAAGAGTTTTCTCTCCACAGGTGAGTTTTGCAAAAGGTGTGCTCTGGTCAGAGTCCAAGTGCAAAGTGAGATCAAAGCGGTCAGCAGCTGCAGCCCCAACGTTCGGTTTCCATGACTATGACGCACGTACGTGAGCTAGAGAGGCCTTTTACCAAATCTCATAGTTGTTAAATATTGATTGTTAAATTAAAAGCTACTAGGATTTATTTTTTCCATGTAGCAGTAACTTTCAGTGCAGTACTTTATTTTCCTTGTAATAGTAGCCGACAGCAGCTTCATCCCGTGTTTTATTTTTCTCTCGTTGTGTTGCTCCTTTTTGTTTGTTTCTACCGCTTTCGTTAATTTTGGAAACGAATCAAATCTCTAATAATCTCAGTTTGTGTGGGATTGCCTTTTTTTCTTCTGAATATGTCACTTACTTACCAACCCGTTTCTGCAGTACAACACATCTGAAGTTGAATTGAACAGATGATTTAGGCCTAAATACAATAGGCTATGTTTCGTATGATGTGCAATATATATATTATTCTTTTATTAATCTCTAGCTTCATTATACATTTCTTAAAATGACTAGTCATGCTGGTTTAACCAAGCTGCTTAACGGGTTACTCTCAGTAAATCCATGGGAGGTAAAACACAAAGGAAACTATTGCAGGAATAACCTACCTGTAATTTGAGACATACAACGTAACTAAGTACTTTTACTCTACCTACAGATTAAAAGTACTTGTATTTTACTTAGGTGCATAATATTTCGTACAAAAAACATTATATTGTATTCTGCACACTTGTCCCCCTGCATTATGTTCTTTGATGCCATCGCCCATGGATTCACCTCAGCCATCAAAAAATGATGTATTACTGCCATCTATTGAGCATTTACTGACATTTCAAGCCAACATGAGAAGTTCTTAAAACGACCCTGCTGAACGTGGTAAAGTGAGATTTTTCTTTATAATTTGCTGGTCATGCTAATTCGCTGTTTAATTCAACAAAAGATAATCTCTAACATTTTCGAATATATTTTATTGCCAAAGGAATGCAATGAAAATGTTGAAGGAAAACAAACTTGTGTTTATCAGACAAACAATAATTACTGAGGATAATTATAATACTCGTCATTGTGTGCTGTTTGCTCGGGGTTGTAAGATTATTTGTCTCTGTAAAACATGATTGGGTAATATTGGTAACATTATATGTATTTACTTTCCTTCATCCGCTACCCAAATAGTATTGTAGCTCTAGAAAGGCATACTCCAGCCTTCAGTGAAGTTATGTTTTAGGTTCTCAAAGCCAAGTAGAAATTGAGCTTGTTAAAGAGATGAGTCGACCAGGAGAGATTATATTATTTTGGGAGAAAATGTATCTTGAAAATAAATGCCAACTGCCAAATCAAAAGCTCCACGATTTATTTAAAAATAGACAATGGTGAGAAATAACGGAAACATTCATTAAAAGGTGTGATTCACAACTGTTTACATCTTAACTATGAAGTGCTTGAGGGAAATAGCGTACGGTATGCCTGAGGGCAGTCGTACAGTGCAAGGACTTGGCACACGATCACAAACACAAAGTACACTGTTGTCTGCTGCATGTCAATATTCATCAGTCTTTTCATGCCAGGACATTCAATGTTCTGTCTATTAGTGTGTCTGTGTTTCTTCCCTGTATCTTATATAATAACTCCATTGAGAACAATATGAGTGAAAAAACACAAGAATAGATTTAGAAAATAAACTGATTATCTTCCTTTTTGAAGGTAAGGATCCTCAAAGATGTCTTTCTCTGGAGTGGCCTCATTAATAAAACATGTGTTTTTGCCATGAGGGTCTATTAATATCAGTCAATCTCATGACTTCATGGATTTATCCTGAGAGTCTTTTGAAATGTCATTTTTATTATATTATACACCAAGAAGTTCACCCAGATTTTTCCCAGAACTGTAGTAGTCAAAACCAATACTATTAGTTGAAATCAGTCCTATTCCATACCAAGGTAAAACACAGAAAACAAATATATGATTTGAAAGAAATGCTTTGGTAATTTCATTTTTGTATTATAAGCTGTTTTACATTGCTGTGAAAACATATATTTTAAACATCTTTATTTTCAGTATGATCTACTTTACCATGACTTTTTCATGACATACTACACTATCACTTGTTGTTACATCATAATTTGTTCCTCAATTCTCAAGACAAATATTGAATCATATATTTACATTTTAAATGTTTGCATTTTTATTGATTGCAGTAACACGTTAAATAAAAACACTAGGGTCAAATCAAACCCATATCAATGTTACAGGGCTGACGCATACTAAAACATTAACATTCACAAGGACAAGGACAATTTCACATCACCAATTGTTTTTTTTTGCATAATCATTATATAGCGGGAGTAAACCGGAGTTCCGGAGAAAACCCTGGTTGCACAGGCTGAAGTATTTAAAGGTCATCCTGCACACTTGGTGGTTGTTTCTAAAGACTGCTGATTTTATGTGACCCCAATATCAGTCTCACCATTCTCAGATGGGTCGCTGAGAGGATCACACATTGCATCTGAAAGATCCAGGGTGCAGATGTCCATCATCTCAAAGGCCTCTGATGCATGAGGGTTAGAATACATGGTATCTTCTAGGTGAACCATTGTTACAAAACTGTGTTCTAGGGCTTGTCCGGGCGTAATCCTAGTCTGACCATCCAGATTGAACAACGCATTTAAGAGGTCTGAGAATGCCATCTTGTCTTCAAGCATAACCTCTGACAATGTAATCTTGTCTTCAGACGTATCATAGTCATGTTCCTCTGACTTCGCCATTACTGCACCTGTCAAATCTTTAAAATCATCAAAATACCAACTTGGAAATTCTGGCTGGACACCAGACACCATCTTGTAATGAGATGGCGTCATTAGCTCCCATCCTGGAGTCAAGCCCCTTCCCTTGATAAAATACTGCCAAGTGTTTATCCCAGCATCTAGCAGGTGTTTTTTTGGCTGACCAAGGAGCTGGCAAATAGCTCTCATCTGGTCGTATGTAGATTTTGGAGGGAAAAAGTTGGTATTAAAATACAATGAACCCAGGAGACATCCCAATGACCACATGTCGATGGCTTCAGTTATAGGGAGACCCAAGGTCACCTCTGGAGCTCTATAAGAAATAGGTTGCATTTCCATACCAACCTCTGCTACGGAAGCTGGGAGGGCCAAACCGAAGTCAATTAATTTAATCCTGAAGGGCTGAGACTTGTGGTTTACAAGCATGACATTGTCCGGTTTCAGGTCTGTATGAATAATGCCAATTCCCTTCAGGGCTTCAAAAGCTACAAGTAGCTGTTGTGTGATAGGGCGGATTTCGTTCAGGGAAAATGGTTCCTGCATTTGCGAATAAAGGTCCCAAATGCTCATGTCCAGTATTTCAAAGGCTAGGCAATACTTGTCTTGGAACATGAAATGATCCATGTATCTCACTAAGTTATTCTTATCTGGGTCAAGTCCCTTGATTTGTAGAAGCATTCTCACTTCATTATTTGCATCTCTTCCGTCTTCGAGGATCTTGATTGCCGTAGTTTCAGATGTTTTCAAATTAACACACTTGGCAACTTTTCCAAAACACCCTTCTCCTACAAAGTCCAATAAAATGAAGCGTGTGGAACTGCTGTAAAGTATTGTGGGATTTTGTGCCTGAAGTGGTGCGGGTGCTGACTCGTTGTTGTGGGATTCAGGATTGCAGGGGTCTGCCTGAGAGGTTGTGTCATTGGTAGGTCTCTCAGTGTTTGAATTGGCAGCACATCGAGAACTCTCAGGGGGTGAGTCACCGTCAGTTGCCTTCATGTCAGTTTCAGGGTTGCTGAGAGGATCACACATTGCATCTGAAAGATCCAGGGTGCAGATGTCCATCATCTCAAAGGCCTCTGATGCATGAGGGTTAGAATACATGTTATCTTCTAGGTGAACCATTGTTACAAAACTGTGTTCTAGGGCTTGTCCGGGCGTAATCCTAGTCTGACCATCCAGATTGAACAACGCATTTAAGAGGTCTGAGAATGCCATCTTGTCTTCACGCATAACCTCTGACAATGTAATCTTGTCTTCAGACGTATCATAGTTATGTTCCTCTGGCTTCTCCATTACTGCACCTGTCAAATCTTTAACATCATCAAAATACCAACTTGGAAATTCTGGCTGGACACCAGACACCATCTTGTAATGAGATGGCGTCATTAGCTCCCATCCTGGAGTCAAGCCCCTTCCCTTGATAAAATACTGCCAAGTGTTTATCCCAGCATCTAGCAGGTGTTTTTTTTGGCTGACCAAGGAGCTGGCAAATAGCTCTCATCTGGTCGTATGTAGATTCTCCAGGGAAAAAGTTGGTATTAAAATACAATGAACCCAGGAGACATCCCAATGACCACATGTCGATGGCTTCAGTTATAGGGAGACCCAAGGTCACCTCTGGAGCTCTATAAGAAATAGGTTGCATTTCCATACCAACCTCTGCTACGGAAGCTGGGAGGGCCAAACCGAAGTCAATTAATTTAATCCTGAAGGGCTGAGACTTGTGGTTTACAAGCATGACATTGTCCGGTTTCAGGTCTGTATGAATAATGCCAATTCCCTTCAGGGCTTCAAAAGCTACAAGTAGCTGTTGTGTGATAGGGCGGATTTCGTTCAGGGAAAATGGTTCCTGCATTTGCGAATAAAGGTCCCAAATGCTCATGTCCAGCATTTCAAAGGCTAGGCAATACTTGTCTTGGAACATGAAATGATCCATGTATCTCACTAAGTTATTCTTATCTGGGTCAAGTCCCTTGATTTGTAGAAGCATTCTCACTTCATTATTTGCATCTCTTCCGTCTTCGAGGATCTTGATTGCCGTAGTTTCAGATGTTTTCAAATTAACACACTTGGCAACTTTTCCAAAACACCCTTCTCCTACAAAGTCCAATAAAATGAAGCGTGTGGAACTGCTGTAAAGTATTGTGGGATTTTGTGCCTGAAGTGGTGCGGGTGCTGACTCGTTGTTGTGGGGTTCAGGATTGCAGGGGTCTGCCTGAGAGGTTGTGTCATTGGTAGGTCTCTCAGTGTTTGAATTGGCAGCACATCGAGAACTCTCAGGGGGTGAGTCACCGTCAGTTGCCTTCATGTCAGTTTCAGGGTTGCTGAGAGGATCACACATTGCATCTGAAAGATCCAGGGTGCAGATGTCCATCATCTCAAAGGCCTCTGATGCATGAGGGTTAGAATACATGTTATCTTCTAGGTGAACCATTGTTACAAAACTGTGTTCTAGGGCTTGTCCGGGCGTAATCCTAGTCTGACCATCCAGATTGAACAACGCATTTAAGAGGTCTGAGAATGCCATCTTGTCTTCACGCATAACCTCTGACAATGTAATCTTGTCTTCAGACTTATCATAGTCATGTTCCTCTGGCTTCTCCATTACTGCACCTGTCAAATCTTTAACATCATCAAAATACCAACTTGGAAATTCTGGCTGGACACCAGACACCATCTTGTAATGAGATGGCGTCATTAGCTCCCATCCTGGAGTCAAGCCCCTTCCCTTGATAAAATACTGCCAAGTGTTTATCCCAGCATCTAGCAGGTGTTTTTTTGGCTGACCAAGGAGCTGGCAAATAGCTCTCATCTGGTCGTATGTAGATGCTCCAGGGAAAAAGTTGGTATTAAAATACAATGAACCCAGGAGACATCCCAATGACCACATGTCGATGGCTTCAGTTATAGGGAGACCCAAGGTCACCTCTGGAGCTCTATAAGAAATAGGTTGCATTTCCATACCAACCTCTGCTACGGAAGCTGGGAGGGCCAAACTGAAGTCAATTAATTTAATCCTGAAGGGCTGAGACTTGTGGTTTACAAGCATGACATTGTCCGGTTTCAGGTCTGTATGAATAATGCCAATTCCCTTCAGGGCTTCAAAAGCTACAAGTAGCTGTTGTGTGATAGGGCGGATTTCGTTCAGGGAAAATGGTTCCTGCATTTGCGAATAAAGGTCCCAAATGCTCATGTCCAGCATTTCAAAGGCTAGGCAATACTTGTCTTGGAACATGAAATTATCCATGTATCTCACTAAGTTATTCTTATCTGGGTCAAGTCCCTTGATTTTTAGAAGCATTCTCACTTCATTATTTGCATCTCTTCCGTCTTCGAGGATCTTGATTGCCGTTGTTTCAGATGTTTTCAAATTAACACACTTGGCAACTTTTCCAAAACACCCTTCTCCTACAAAGTCCAATAAAATGAAGCGTGTGGAACTGCTGTTAAATATTGTGGGATCAGGCCCATCCTTATCTGATTTTGAGCAACTCATTTTTCCTGTAAGATGTCCCAGCAGAGCAGATTTAAAGTTGGACTGTCTTCTTCCTGAGGTTATAACAATATGAAAGTGTCTGAATCCCTGAGTTCTTACTAAGGTTTGATGATGTCATCTTCAAAGCGAATGATGACATCATACAGTTCCATAATCGAGTCACAAGTTGATGGTGTCATCATGCTTTGCTGATGTCATCATTCTAAATTCTAAATTCTAAATCGTTCACTTGTTTTTGCTCCAAGCTTTTGTTTTTTTCCATTCATCTCTTTCACTGTGATGTTATCAATGACTAATTCTGATATCTGCTTGTTCGACTTCCTATGGCGCTAGCAACTTATTAACCAATTAGCTTCATGACAGTCCATACTATAACGTTATGACTAGGGTTGGGAACCGAAACTCGGTTCCAGAGGAGAACCGATAAGAAAATGCCGGGTACATACAAAATACACAATTTCGGTTCTGCTTAACGGTTCCTAAACGCGGTAGACCCTGTATTCCACCGGGTCAGTCTGCACCGCGGCGCTGCGGTGACCCGGTGGAATACATAGCGGACTGGCCATCTGTGTGTTCTGGAGAATCACAGAACGGCCGGTCGTCAGCGGGCCGTTGACGGCCGGCTCGGTACGCTGACGGCCGGCACCGCCCTTAATGGCATCATGTTGCGCTGACAGGCGACAGAGGTCCACAGTTGCCCCGCAGCGAGGCTCCCCCGCCCTCCCGTATACAGTTCACGAGCTCAGTCACTTCATAACACCAAAGATGGGTCACGGTAAACGCTCTGAAGTGAGGCTCCACTACACTAAAAAATAAAAAGACAAGGCACAGTGTAATGCAGGGTGGGAATTTCACGACGGCCACGACGGCCATGTTGTAAATGTAAAGTCATATTAGTGCGCGCAGTAGGATAGTCCCGTGCCTGTGGATCAGAGCGATTGCTCTGCTGTGATTGTTCCGTCAGAAATGCCTGTAGGGGCCCGACAGCCTCCTCCTCAGCCGCGGGAGCAAGACAAGCACAGGTAAGCAAGCGGACCAAGCTGTTTTGATATGATTTAACTGAAGTATGTGGTAGTATTTGAAAGGACTTAACATTTACGTGTTTATAGAAAGTACTATTGATAGGTAATTACCATTGTATTAGCCTATTTAAAGTCGACTCGTTACATTTTGTCATGAAAACTAGCGATAGCTAGCTAGTTTGGATAGCGCTAACGTCTTCCCTTCAAGGGGTCTACATCTAGTGTTGCTTCTACAAGCTAGCAGATAGCTGTCACCTTTGAATCTAGTATTTTTCTTGCTAAGCGGTTTTGATATAATACATGACTGACTTATGTGGTTTATGGCTGAACTTAACGTATACGTTAAAGAAACACTATTGCTATTCAGCCATTTGTAAAACGACTGGTGTTGACGTTAGTGCTACACTTTTCAGTCATGTTGATTGACCAGCGTAATTTAACCAAACGGCCTTTGTGCCCTGTCATGTGGCCTTTGTGCCCTGTCATGTGGCCTTTGTGCCCTTGAAAAAAATGTGAACGGGAAGGCCAAATGGCCTTGCCCCTAAAATGACGAAATTCCAAGCCTGGCACCGGGGACACATATTCATGTTTAAAAGACGTACAAAGGTGCATTTTGCATGATAGGTCCCCTTTAACATTAGACTGCTATGTTGTCATTATTCTGTCTTAACCATCAATATAGCTCCTTTCTGGCTTACCTCCATGTCACCAGCGCACACTCTCCCTGTCTGGTCGCCATGCTCACATTCTCTCTCTCCCTCTCTCTCTTTACTCTGAACACACCAGAGTGAACATGGAAGAAATATTATCAGTAATGTAGGAGCAGACACAATAGTGGTGGCTCAAAGCCCACCTGTGCTCCGCGCCGTCCGTTAGATGAGCCTGGTCAGATTGATAAAAGAGGGAGTTCAACACACCGGCATAAAAGTTATAACAATAATCTGATTTTAATGGTAAAAAACACCAATACAAGTTTACAGAGTACTCCGGACTCCCAGTTCTACTGCTGTGCGATACAGGTATCGGGACCAGCCAGTCAGAAACAGGGGGCATTTTGCATGACTACACAACAGTATATATGGATATATTTTGAGGTGGACAGCCACTTCTTATCTTCCACCGGACCCAACTCCTTTAATTTCCCAGGGAAGGCTTCACACAAATTATTCTTTTAAAACAATCAAACATTGTACACAGATATATTTGTGCTTGGGATTATTCTCAGAGGAACCTTGAAAAAGAACATGTGTGTGTGTGTTAGTGAGGGAAAATGTATGTGTGTGTGTGTGTGTGCATGCTGATAAGCAGAGGCATATGTGTGTGTGTTGCTGATATCTGGGTTAAGGAGTTTATGTGTGTGTGCTGCATGGAGACAGTAGGTGTATGTGTGTGTGTCAGGGTCTCTGGGTCATGGAGTGTAAGTAAGAAGGTTTAGATATATAGGATTACTTTAAACAGTCCCAAATAATACATGTTCACTTCAATACAGTTCAAGATAATACCTGTTTACTTTAATACAGTTTAGAACAATATCTGGGTGCTTTAGTAAACAAGCTATCTGACTGGTAACAATACTCACTTTCTCACTGCTCTTAACTTACTTTTTTTCTTTTCTGAGGCTGCCCAAAAAACTGTCTAATGTCACTGCCAGTGCCACCCTTCCTCTTGCTCATACTTACAGCTTGACCTCGGCGATCTGCAGTTGCTGATGTGATGAATACGGGTCAGCAGCACTGGATATAAGATAATTAAACATGTTTATTAGCAATTCTGAGCGTTCTAAACCCAGCACAAGCTACAGTATGATGCACACTGCAAACCTCCTGCGTGTGAGTATCTTTTAAATGCTTCTGACGATTATGAAATACTATTTCATAATAATTGTAGAGTATTTATTATTTAATTAATTCTGGCACCTTTGGTATTCCATAGGTGTCACACATCACAGTTTTAAATCTTTCCACACCCTACAAATTACAAAATAAAATAGAAATAATCCACATGAATAAATATCTATTGGATTACATCCAAAACGATACCGTCATTTTCCACATAGCTGACACTAGCCCGCCAAACCCTGGCTAACAACTGAAACCAGCTAGCCCACAGCTAGTTAGCTACTATTCCTGAAAAGTTCAGTTTTAACATGAGAACTACAAGTTACTTACACAAAAAAGCTAAACCGGAGGGTTCATGAATGTAAGAGAAACTTCGGTGTAGCAATGCAGTGGGAGTCACCGACTCAGGAAGGAGACACGGTGGAGCAGGAGCTTTGATGTCAAACACTGATGGTTTATTTGGAGTTTCGGCCGGAGAGATTCACATCACAAGTCCAAGAGCCAGAGGTTCTGACTTCACGGTAGAGTTGCCATGTCAATTCTAGAGCGCCTCTCTCTTGTTAGCCCATTTAACTGGTTTCACAGAGAGTAATCAACATATTTTGATAAGATAGCTTTAGACAGTTTGGGCACACTGAGTTACTTGCGTCCGTCATTTATGGCCTCGAAGATGTCATACCTTGGAGTCCACAAACAACAAAGAAGGAAATGTCCCAGTGCACCCACAACAACAGACCATCTGTGACCTAGTGTTGACCGGTCACAGAATGGGAACAATAACATTATGGCTCAAGCAGCCTATGTCCTTAAAGGAGATAAACAGACGTCAGGGTTGGTCCTGTACGTCATATCTAGGAGTCTTGGACAATTATTTCCCTAACAATTAACATTACGAAATAAAATATAGATTACTTTAGGGCTAACTAGAAAAGATACCAGAACTAATGGAGGGCAAATTAAAACATGACTGACCTGCTTGGAGCATCAAGCTAACTGAAGGTGGACTCAGACGTGCAACAGCGAAATACACCCCCGGGTACAAAATAAGGAACCAATTTACATATGAAAAGAAATATCATTTTGGTGAAGTTCACAATAACAGAAAATACAGATTTTCAAGTATACAAATAACCAAAATAAAGAAGTCATAGAATAGCAATTTTATTTTTAATTAAAAAATTAATCGTTTTTTGCTATTTATTGGGGGGGACATTTTTGAGTGTATCTGAATATTGGGGGGGATGTGTCCCCCCCAATGTATATGGTGAATACGGCCCTGAAGTCAACACATATCGACCCTAAAAGAGCCTTCCCATGTACACACAGTCAATGTCACTTTCCAAGCCTGCCATTTTTGTTCAAGACAACACATTTCCTTTTGAATTTTACTTCATTGTTTGTGGACTTTCGTTGTCTTGCCTTGATTTCCCTTGCGTTTTTGTACTGCGTGAGTTGCGCGAGTTGAGACGTTTCCAACTGTCTTTGAACGCTCCACAGCAGTGACACGTCACAGACGTAGTTGGAGGAGGAGTGATTGTTGCCTTCAGTCATTCACGTTTCACAACACCGTCGTCCCAGGAAGTAGTATCCGTAGTAAAATGAAGGCGAGTGTTTGACACGCTGTTATGAGTTCTGAGTTCTTGTTTTCAAAACAAACGTTTCCACGGACCAGCGCTCATCAAGCTGGGTTTTTTGACGAATAAAAGAGCCTTATTTCCACCTTTCTTAAGCTCTTTTCTGTTCTTTGGTTTTAGCGCCTGGCCGACGCATCACTCAGAGATATATTGTTTGTTTTTGGTACATTTATTTCCAGGTTATCGTTTCCATTTCAGCACTGTTCGTTCTCTTCTTTAAACACACAAATGAAGGTATCTTACCAGACGATATTGAAACAGTTTTCGTCATTTAAATAAACAAATCGTATCTTCTCTGCAGTGCAATGCAGCGGTCAAAAAACCGTGTGGCTTCACAACCAAACTAGAACCCAGAGTATAATCAGCAGGACTCCTTTAACCAGCTGAGGCAATCGCAGCACCAATCAGCCGCTCCGCCCAGCCGTGGCTGCGGATCCCGATCAAATGACACCAATCAATTATACTACATTACATACATTAAATTATTAAATAATCAAAATAATAAATCAATGTTTTGGCTCCTACAGACCCTAAATAAAGTATATAATAACAACGAGAGATGTTTTAACATATGGCTTAAACAAATGACAAATGAGCGAGGGTGATGACGTCAGAGCATCGTCCTATGTGCCGGGGCTGAGCCCCGGACAGCCCCGGCCCAATTTAACCCCTGGGTGCACCGATGTGAATCGGTGAATCTTAACATCCCTAGTATACACACATATTGATATATGTCTTGTGATGCACTGTTGAGGAACCTGTGACCCAAGTTGTTCATTCATTGCATAACTACACAGTAGTTGTGTATATGATATGTCAATAAACAAATCTTGAAATCTTGAAAGGGATGTGCAAAATAGCAATTATATACAGTTTTTAATTAACTATTAGTAGAGAATAACGAGTAATTAATATACTTTATAGAGATCGCAGATAAATGTTTAGTCTTCTCAAGCACCAACTATCAAATATCTCTCCTGATTGTTGGCACTTGACAATCACCTTCCCTGAATTTTACTCAGGTGTAACTAAAGTCTCATTAAAGGGTTGTTTATATTTCACATCATTAATCAGAGTCTGCAATGTAACTCAAATAAATGTAGTGGAGTAAAAATACCAGGTTAACCTCTGAATTGTAGTGGAGTAGAATTACAAAGTAACAATGAGCTGTCATGTGGGTATATATTAATGCTGCCCATTATGGATACAAGCGATTTTCACCCATTTAGTAATTACACGTTTTAAATTTGTACACACCAATTTGTGTCCTATCGCCCAAACCTCCAGGGCTGTACACAGTTTAATACTGTCAACTTCTAATTTTGGGAAAAACGTCTTTTAAAACTACAATTCCCAGTAGAGACGTGCCATAGAGAACATGTTGCGAAACACAATAGCCAGCATGTGTAATGGGGGGGGCGTTCGAGTCCAGTTTTGAATAGTCTGCCTTGGTTTCGTTCCATTTCAAAGAGCTTGGCTCCAACATCCAATCCCAGAGCTTGAAGATTAATCACGGGGTTTGTCAACGGGGCTGTAGTCACAACCGATAGCTGGGGATTATGGGTAGTGTAGTGTCTTCGGCCATCCTAAACTCAGATTTTTTTTCGGATATCATATCGCATTAACAACACCACATCCCAACGTGCATTGCGGCTAAAACATCCAATCAGCGAACATGAAACATTCCGAGTTAAACATGCAAAAACAAATCGCTAAATAAAAAGATAAAACACTGGCATGTAATTTACGTTAGAATAAATAGAATGGTTTTGAATAATAGATGAGAGTAAAATCTACGTCACTTTACAGCCCCGTCCACTTTTGGGGAAACCCAATGGCGAACCGTCAGGGCCTTCAAGGTATTCAGAGAATACCCTGGAACACTCAGATAAAACAAACAAAAAATTGATTTAATTATATAAATAAAATGTATATAAAATGAATAAATGAGAATCGTATCTGTGTTGTTGATCTGTAATATTACAGTGTTACGTTGATTTGTTTGTCCTTCTCGGACCATGCACTACGCATTTCAGTAGAAAAGAAAGCAACCAATCAGATCTTGTTCTGGGTCTCTGGGTAGAATATCCTACAACCAAGGTATTCTACATCCTTGATAGAATGCCCTGGCCGTTGCACTGAATGAGAGCGTACGTTTGGACTGACAGTTTGATCAACCAATCATATATTGATTTGTAGCCAATGGGCGTATTCTTTCAGAGTTCCCTTCGGTTCCAGGGTATTCTAGAAGGCCCGCTAGTTAACTGGCTCGATGCAGAGGATCTAGATCAGGGGTGTCAAACTGAAGGCCCGGGGGCCAAATCCGGCCCGCCACTTCATTTTATGTGGCCCACAAGAGCTTGCAAAGAATATAATAAGTGTATTATAATGTTACGTGCCGATTTACAGGAGAACGTTGCCCATAAACTACATGTCCCACAATGCATCTCATTTTGTGACATGCGCAATGAAGAGACTTGCAATTATTTTCCCTAGACTTCTGCTTTCAGACGTAGTTAATTATGAAGTTATCACCCTATCCGATAATAATCCAATGCAGAGGAAATATTGTAAAATAATACATTATTTTATATTTATTATGTATATTTATCTATGTATATTTATATAGTCTTAAAGTTACCACCGGCCCTTTGAGTGCAACAATAATTCTAATGTGGCCCGCGATGAAATTGAGTTTGACACCCCTGATCTAGATGAATGCGACGAAGCAATTCATGCCATTTTATTGTTTTTAACGTTGAAATGACAAGTGCAACAGGTGAAGATGAAGTTGTTGTGAAATTGCGGCGGCGGCGGCGGGGGGTGGGTGTGTCTACAGAAGGTCCAGTTGTGATGGCCACGGTTCGCCACTGGGGAAACCAATGCTGTGATTTGAACGGCGATCAAGCCTGAAGCCACAGAGCTCTTCTTGTACTGTCCTTTCTTCTTAGAGGAAGTACAGAAACACGTAACTCTGGATTTGTTTTAATGTTTGAGGTGCAATAAACGACACAGCAGCTTCTTGGCATGATAAAACAATTATGTTCTGCTTCGCTCATGAGAGTAACAGCTGGCGAAATTACAGCCTCGCCTACTGATTTTAATGTAACCATATATCGAGCCCGATTCTCGATTTCAAATGTGTGCTCTAAAATCATTATTATAAGCAAGACAATAAATGGCAAAGATATGTAGAAAATAAACGTATTTCCCTGTTAAGCCCGAAGGTCCCCGTCGGCGGGGACCCTGTTTTTTGTTCCCACGACACTGTGTCTCAGGGGATCTTAATATTTAAGAACCTATTAATGTGTTATACATACCAGATTAACGGTAATAATTTCAGCTAACTGACGATACAAACCGTTTTTACCAAAACAAAACACAAGTCTCATAAGAAGCATCTAAATGACCCCTTAGCGAAAAATGCTAACGGACATTGGCACAGAAATCAAGATAAAAGTACCCGTATTACTTATCGTAGCTGCACATACAAGATATCCGATTAAAACTGAGGTTCCACAGATTATTTAGGTATATAGTATCATCACTGAGTCATCCGAACTCGCGACAGGGGAATCAAACACAGACATCACAACACGTACCTTTACAGAGCTTCTAGGGAGATCGTCTCACCGTAGCTGTCAATCTGATCAAAAGACGTGTTCAATGGCATTAAAACGAGAAAAAAAACGCGGCTGAATCGGTTAATCCATAGGTTTTTAACGTCTCTGTATAAAACAAATATTTCATTTATAATCCATAATTCCATTTTTATGTAAAAATCGGAGAGCAAAAGTGAGCTGCTAATGGTAGTCACCAGAGTGGCTGCTGCTTCCGGTCTTGGCTATGCGGTAGTCTCACAAACACACATTACCAAATAAGGACTATGTGGGAGTTCCCCTCGATTCCATTGGCTCTGACGGTCAGAAAGAGATGTCACATGTCAAAATCCAGCAAGGGCGGCCAGAGATATGAAAAATCCACCCAAATGGCCCCAGAAGAGGGTTTGTTTTGCTAAATCTGTCTAAAAAGGTAAAATATCACTTGTTTTGCATCAATCTTGATACAGGGTACTTATTATATGTTGTACTTTGGATTCCTAAAGCTTTTAGTCTACTAACCCATCATCCAAGGTTAGTTTTCACTATAAATACAAAATATATTTTGGACGGACACTATAATTTACAGTTTTTTACCATGTTCAATCTGAATTTTCTTTAAAATAAAAAACATCTATATTGAATCTGACTTTTCTACATCCAACTCACAGGTTTATCATTACTTTGAGAAAAAAGATTATTAATGTAACCCTTTTAGAAGGGAAGATATGGTCATTTTCGAGCCTGAAACCTGAAAAACATTCATTTAAATAAAACACTACTCCAACCTCCCCCTGCACTTACATCCTCGTGGATTCATCTTCTTATTACAGACACATGCATTTCCTAATATTCGGTCTATATGCTGTAAAATGTATTATCTCTTCGATTTACACACGGCATCTATTGCACGTCTGTCCGTCCTGGGAGAGGGATCCCTCCTCTGTTGCTCTCCCTGAGGTTTCTCCCATGTTCCCTTAAACTGTGGGTTTTCTCTGGAAGTTTTTCCTTGTACGATGTGAGGGTCTAAGGACAGAGGGTGTCGTTTTTCTCATACTGATATTCTGAACAATCTGTGCTGTTGTATTTGCTGTAAAGTGTCTCTACTGTAGGCCATTTTTATTATATGTACAGCACTTTGGCTCGACCAAAAATCGTTTATAAATGTGATATAAATAAAACTTGATTTGATTAGCAAAAGTATTTTAATCCCTCGTCTTAATTGGCAGAAGTGGCTAATTGTTGTACTCAAGAGGGGACATAGGATAACTCAAAAAGTACACAGTAAAAGTACTCTTAAGTAGTATTGTATTTTTGGTAGTTAACTAGTACTGAGTCCAACATTTTCAGTCTCATGAAGAACGTAATAATGTTATCGCTCATCAAAGATAGCAGAAGTGTGTTATTTTTGCACCGTCTAAAAGCAAAGATTATGAACCTATAAGTACAGCGCACACATGGGGCAAACTAGCCAATCAGAAGCAAGGGTGCCCTGGAAATGGAAACGAAACATTGAGTGGTATACTAGTATTAACAGTAAGAACTAAATTGGGGAAAAATTGAAAAACAAAAAAACGTTTGTTTTTTTCAATTATACAAAAAAAACAGACGGTTAAAACGTACCTTCGTCGCCAGAGTACCGTGTTTATTAAATGTCTTCAATATGAAATATTGTATTTACACTGTGCATTTCTTTGATGTTCATCTTGTTCATACAGTGGATACATGTTACTTTATAGGGCTCCTTGTTGTTTCTGAGGTAACAGAGATTTTCTTCTTTGTTTTGTCTTTGAGCACACACTTATTTTCAATAAAATAATATGAACAATATAGATAAAACACTGTAGTCCTATGTGCCCAAATATAGTTAGTTTCAGTATTTCTCAATAAGTGTATCGCTGAAGTCTAACAAATGTGTTGAATATATTTACCTTCTCAGAGTTTCATTATTTATTATTTAAGTCTTCAAATCATGTTTTATTTACATCGATGTTTGCTGTCCTTCAGTATTGGAGTATTTGCTTGCTGTGCTGCCTGTGTACAGAACTTTGCATGTGCATCAAAAAGCTTTGCTCTATTTAACCCTTAGCAGTGTGCGAAAAAGTACACGTCCCACCGTCCGGGACGTGCTATTTACAATATCGGACAAGTAGATCTTTCAATTGACTTGTCCGGCGGACAAGTGACGTTTTTCGGCCTGATTTATTGACAAATTATTGATACATTCAGTTTACAAAAGGCAGAACTCATTCGCAAATTGTACGTGTCCGCCATTGTTCGTTTAGAAGTGTTAGTTTCTGTTCTGCTTGTCGATTCCTAAGGAAATGCATATCGCCGCTTTCTGTACTGTTAGACGGGGGCGGGGCGGAGCGTGGTGAGAAGTGTAGCACTATGGCAAGGTTGGGAAGCAAAACTCGGTTCCGAGTAGGGTTGGGAACCGAAACTCGGTTCCAGATGAGAACCGATAAGAAAATGCCGGGTACCGGGTACCCATACAAAATACACAATTTCGGTTCTGCTTAACGGTTCCTAAACGCGGTAGACCCTGTATTCCAGCGGGTCCGTCTGCACCGCGGTGCTGCGGTGACCCGGTGGAATACAGGGCGGACCTGGAGAATCACAGAACGGCCGGTCGTCAGCGGGCCGTTGACGGCCGGCTCGGTACGCTGACGGCCGGCACCGCCCTTCATTTTTTTAAACGGCATCATATAAATTGCGCTGACAGGCGACAAATGTCCACAGTTGCTCCGCAGCGATGCTCCCCCGCCCTCCCGTAGACATTTCACAAGCTCAGTCACTTCATAACACCAAAGATAGGTCGCGGTAAACACTCTGAAGTGAGGCTCCACTACACTAAAAAAGAAAAAGAAAAGGCAAAGTGTAATGCCTGTTAATAGCTTGCCACAGGCATAGCTCAGTTAAAAATAAAGCACAGCTATTGTGCAATACATTTGTATTGCATGTATATTTTTTAGTAACAATTTCAGTTAAAGCTTTTAAGAATAAATATATTTTTGTTATCTAAACGTTTGACCTCTTTATTTTACAATGTTGGAATCGAAACGGGGAATCGATAAGAACCGGAATCGATAAGCAGAACCGGAATCGAAATCGGAATCGATAAATTTCAAACGATACCCATCCCTAGTTCCGAGTAGGAAAAAATAACAATTGTCCGGTACAGGGATTAATAAGAGTTGTGAGGACAGGAGGCGAGGCCGAGCCCCGCGGACTGCAGCTCTATGCTCCGTATCAGCTGATCGCTGCATGGTGCAGCCGTGCAGCTCAGCGTCTCTCTCTCTCTCTCTCTCTCTCTCTACATACAGCGGATCCGCTGCCCGTTTAACAGCCTCATCTTTGTCAAACTTTCTTATGTTCTTTCTCTAACACATAATGAAGGTTATTAAGCGTTTTAACTCCTATGTTGTTAATATTGACCACCATTTCCTTTATGAAGTAAAGCAAGCGTCTTTGAGTTGTAGAAAAACGCTAGGCCTATAGGCTATACATCTAATGTGTCATTATTATTAGGCCTATGTGTTGGACATGTGTGGTTGGACTCTGTCTCACAGGCAGGTTGCAGTGTAACATCAGAGGAGACTGGGCCAATTGTACATTCTCAAACTGCACCACTTATGCCCCGGCCACACGAGGACGAAAACGTGTGCGTTACTGTTTAGTGTCATATAGACCATTCGGCCACACGAGGACGACCGCATACGGCACTAAACGACTGAGGAAACGACAACGGGTCCCAAGGTGGATAGAACGGCATACGCAACGCTCTGGGGGGTCAAACGGCTCTGTGTGTACGCCCTATACGAACATGTTCTGATAGTGATTGCGCAATAGCAATAGCCCCGCCTCTCCCCACCTCTGCTGCTCACCTCCGCGTACCCCGCGCCATTGCTGATGTGTTTCGCCACCAACAACAACAACAATGGCGGATCGCAGAGTTGCTATCGTGCTCCGGACGCTACTGACCATGCTACAGTTATTTGTGCAACATCTACAGCAGACTTACACATCCGGGGGGATCTTACTCGCTGCTTTTGTGGATATGTACTGCAGCTTCAGCGATCATTTTCTGATAATGATTGCGCAATAGCCCCGCCTCTCCCCACCTCTGCTGCTCACCCCGCGTCAAAGTAAACTGCACACTGAATTCAGATTATTTATCTTTCTCTCGATATGGACATAAACGCGAGTGAAGTCTAATCTGACAGGACGGAGACACCTCTCAAACTACCTAGTTATAAATATGTTTATTTTTACTGTCGGCCGGGTCACTCATTACTGGATCAGCTGCTGCATGAAACAGACACTGACGCTGTCCAAAGAGAGGGTGGAAAAGGAGAGGCTCCGTGTATTTTTATTATTATATTATATAGAGTCGTTATTCATTTGTTTTAAAGCTCAATAAATAACAAAGAAGACCTTTGACCGGCACTTTTATAATTTTGTCGGAAGGTTTAAACTTTAATACACGTTGACTGGCGAAAAACTCTGCCCGGTTCCCTCGGCCCCCACCGCGGAGAATAAACAGAAGGGCAACCATGACAACCATGCTTCTTCGCTGCTTTTGTGGAGGAAGTTACAGCGCCACGTACAGGCTCCTGCATATGTACTGCAGCTTCTCCAGCGGTTGGAGCTAAACGGAGCGGTCTCGTGTGAGCAGACACTATCCGGATAACTATTGCGTGTGGACGGAAGCTTGTTTGCAATTGCGTTTGCGTTAATCCTATGCGTTTAGCCGTTTTCGTCCTCGTGTGGTCGTGTGGTCTTAGAACTAACTAAACAATGCAGAGATTATTTTTATATAATTGTATTCAATAACCGTAAGAAATTCAACAGTATGAAGTGATTTGTAAATAGGAATACAGATTTGACTTAATGTTTTCATAAATATATTTTTCTCCCAGTTTGTCATGGGACTTATTTTTACCCTCTCAAAGAACCGGAATCGAGAACCGAAAATAACCGGAATCGAAAAGCAGAACCGGAATCGTTAAAATCCAAATGATACCCAACCCTATGTGTGATGCAGTAAAATCTTACCGCTCACTTACGTTAGCGGTGTCGTAAAAACCGTGGGAAAATGTAAAATACGATGACGAAGAAGAAGATTCCAGTGGCCCCAAATTTTTGTCCATTCTGGACAAGTGAAAAATGTATTCGGACAAGTAAATTGCCAAACTCACTTGTCCATGGACAAGTACTCTCTAAAAACTTTTTCTCACACTGCTTAGATGCACGAGTGACTGGACCTTACACTCTTCCATAAGTGGGTAAAAAAGGACCTGTATTAGAATAATACGTGTTTTTATGCCATTTTTGTCATTTTGGTTAAGAAAAATCACTTGTATAATATTTTGTATTATATGTTGTTCACACTAGAAATATTTTATATTTAATTTTTCAGTATTTATCATTTTTTTACATTTTGAAAAAAAAACATAATTCCATAGAAAATGCATGCGGGTCATTTTTGACCCACTTATGGAAGCTTGGGGTAGTAATACAAAAACTACAATTCCTTCAAATTTAAATAAAACATTTGAATGGCATGATATCCAAAACATGTTTTTTGAGGAATAGCTGGAATATGAAATGATAAAAAAATGTAATTACAAAGATACTCCAAGAAAACCACCTCACCGGGTCAAAAAAGACCCACTTATGCATCTAAGGGTTAACTACTATGCATGAACCTGTAAACTGTTGTATTTTCGAGTTTGATAATGCAATTACATTTATTTATTAGCATTAGCAAAATCAATGCAACATCAATACAAACATTCATCTTAAAATAAACACACACACACACCAATCAAATGAGTCTCTGAAACAAACTGAAGAGGTAGGGGGACAGTTCGCTTTTACCACTCAATCTTCTCACTCTTCCAAGGCTGCTGCTCAGTATAGTCGGTTCTACACACACAAAGAAAAATAGTCAGATTGTATAAAAGTCTATAGGAAAATAATCTTACTTCTCACATGATTTATTACTTCAGGAAATATTTAAAAGGTCCCATGACATGGCCATTTCTACTGATCATAATTCCATTGTTGAGGTCTACTAGAATCATTGTTCAATGTTCCAAACTCAGGGCTGGTTTCTCATACAGCATCTCTGTATAGTATGTGTATTCACTCTCTCGGCTTGTAGGAGCTCCTGCCCCCTCCCTATGAGCCCACTGTGTTCTGATTGGTCAGCTCGCCCACTCACCATCACCACCGTTACAGCGGAACATCAGTGATTATGTGTTACAATGGCGTTAGCAACCAGAAAATGACACCAGTAATGACAAACAGATGAGAATGCTGCGTGGGGTCTGGGTGCCATGTTGGCGGGATGTTGCGGGGCTCACTGCTGCGCCCTTTGAGCGGACATTGTGAGCTGGATTACTGGTGTCGTTTCCTGGTTGCTGCGTGGGGTCTGAGAGAGTTTGTGTGTGTGCTCAGGCTGAGTTCAGGCTGAGAAATCCGCGGAGCAGCGGCTGAGAAAAGATAAGGCTGAGTGAGAGTGTGTGAGGAGCTCCACGGATTGGTCCATTTGGACCTGGGCATGGTTACGTCACTGTACTCAGGAAGAAAACATTGGAAAACGAAAAATCTCCAATGAGGCGTTCTGGGGCAGCGTAGACAGGTATTTTCTGTGTTAGAGTTTTACTCGCTACAGGGTGTACTTTGAGGGTTTGTGACTGCAGACCGTTTACATGCATAAAAAGCTACATAACACACAAGGGGACAGGTAATAACCGGAAAAGCATGACATGGGACCTTAAACTGTTGTGATTATGGTCTCAATTATAATTTAAAGTCTTCAATACAGAATGATGTTGGTTTCGTAAATGATGCTCTGATTTAGAAAAAGATAGTGTATGCTTTAAAGGTCACCTATTATGCAAAATCCACCTTTACATGTCTTTTATACATAAATATGCATCCCCACTCCCCAGTGTCTTAAGAGATTCAGAAAGTTTCAGAAAAAAGCAATGTCTCTCTTTTACTACTGACCCATTTATATAAAAACCTGTCTGATAATTAGCTGATCAGATTTGGCAATGGTGTGACATCACAACAGATGTTTGGGTTGTGCAACCATTAACCAATAACCAACCAAGGTAACACACGCCCACCTTATAACCTGAATCTACTCCTAGAGCACCATTGTGGTTGTTTTAACCAATCGATTCACAGAGGGGTGTGGCTAGCAGCAGTGCATTACCATTTAAAGCTACAGGCACAGAATCAGCACTTTTGAAACAGGTCTGAAACAGAGGGGTTTATGGCAACAATGCATGATCTGTTTGGTACTTTGAGCCAAACACTTCAGAGACATGTTTTCTATACATCTGAGACCTATAATATATATCTATTTTTTAAGTATAATAGGGGACCTTTAAGGCATGGCTACCTTATGATTGACAGGTCACTACCGTGTCTGGTTTGGGTCTTGTCTGTGGTTTTGTCTCCGAACATTAACCCTTTCACTGTGGGTTTTGTGCCCAGGAAAGGTCCAAGTGTCACTCCTGCTTGCCAAAAACAAACCCAAAAGGGTCGAAAGGGGCAACTACGTCATCTTCCTATACATAGTCGATCTGAGCCCAAGGGGTACAGCGATAGACAATATAATTTTAAGCTAAAAATGCAAATCGATCAAATAAAATCATTGTATTTAAGTGGGATAAGTCTGTTGGGACTACATTTGATATAAATGTGGTAAAACACTATTATTACCCCAGATAGATGTTCTAATCCTACTACTGTTGCAGAGGGCCTTCACACAAACACACACACACACGTGAAATATTGGTTGATGGCAACGGTTAGATAAAAAAAAGTGTTGTTTTAAGATCATCTTACCTATCGTGAACGTCTTCTTGCTGTGAAGAAAACAAATGATAATCATTTTTGAAGATATCAACAGTGGTGGAAAGAACATATTTTCATGAAGTATGAATAGCCCGTCCTGCATTCATGTTTAAGTAAAAGTACAACGGTATGCAGAATGGTCCTTTTCAGAGTACATATCACATTGATGGAATACGTTTATTGATGCGTTTATGTGCTTATCACCTTGCCGCTAATAAAGGTAAGGCGGAGCTCATTTCAATGACTTTGTCTGAGGGACCCCACACTCACCTAAGTACAGGTAACACAGCAGCACACACAGGGTGAGCAGCAGCGAGATCACAATGTAAAGCATCCAGCCGGTTGGCTCTGAGTAGAGAATAGAAAACCAACATGACCTTTATATAAATGTCTATATACAGTCTATAGCTGTCAGACTTTACAACCACCACGGCCCCTGGTAGACCCCACACACATATAACAACAAAGAATATAACACTCCTGTTGTCCAATACTACTTATGTGCAATATATATACAGTATATCTACCGTAAAAAGCTGTGCAATTTATATTATCACCTTTTATACTTTCACCTGGCTGCTATTTCGCTAAACTGTTATTAGGCGCGTTCACACCGCAGTACTTTTCCCACTTTAGTTCTGATATAGTTCCGAAATGTTGCGTTCACACCAAAAAAATCCGGAACTAAAATGAGTTCATGAGAACCTTTTTACCCAGTTTTGGAGAAAAAGGTTCCTATTTCTGATTGCCAGGGTGGATTACAAACCACGGCCCGTAAAATTCCCAAAAGGTTTTGTGAAGCCGCCATTTTATTATCCTCGCATTGCATTATTAGCATTAGCCCAGCGCAGAAACGCAGAGAGACTAACTTATGGCAACACAAAAGAAAACATGGGAGCGGTGGAGATAAGGAGGTGTCGGCGTTCTGGCGATTTACTCGGAAGGCTTCAGTAGAAGCTGCTGGGAGTCCCAGCAGCTTCTACTGAAGCCAGTCCCCAACTCCGGGGACTTCCGGCCGGGGACTTCGGGTGGCAGTATACGCCGTGAAGTGGTTTGCGGCCTGCCATTAAACCCAAAGCAGAAGAAGAAGAAGAAGAAGAAGAAGAAGAAGAAGTGACGTCAGCGGCTTCATTTGCCTAATCCTCCCCCAGGGATTTATTCCGGTGTGAGCGCGATCTGTACTTAGTTCATGAGAACTCTTTAGTTCTCATGAACTAAGTTCTGATGAACCTTTGTGGGAAAAGTACTGCGGTGTGAAAGCAGTACTTGGTACTGGATGTGTATTTTGTAAATTGTGTAATTTCTATTTTTTTTTACTTCAAATTTTTTTTTATGCATGCTTCTTAAGAGATATTAAACTGTCTTTGGCTTTTTGTTGTAACAATTATACATTTCCCCTTTGTGGGATGAATAAAAGTATTCTGATTCTGATAAACATGACGTTAGGGTCAGATATGCTCCTCTGTTGATGTTCAGTGGTAGCTCACAAAACTGCAGTGTAATAGGTGTTACTAGTGTGTTATGGCCTGACGAGGGCTGCTACATTATGGCAAAAGTCATACAAAATATTATTTTGGTCAATATTGACACATTGACCATATTGCTCATTGACTTCGCAAATATAATGTGGATTTTCTTGGTATACATTTATATACATACATAATTTTTTTGAATATATATACATATATAATGTGGATTTTTTTTAATGTATACATATTTAAAAAGAGATCAAATATATATTAAAAACATATATATATGCTCGACAAAATACATATATGCACATATTTAAATACATATATTGGGGGGTTTTTATGGATGAAATATATTGAAATGTTATGTTTTTTCATAAAAAAGGTAATTCTGATGTAAGTGCACAACTGTAAAGGAAAGGTTGGATGCACTGGATTAATAACACAACAACAAATTGTGTGATTAAAACAGAATGTGGCACAATAATCGTTTTATCCGGATTGTCTTGTTTCATAATCAATATCATCATTACAAATAAACCTAATAAGCTTATTAACTCAGCCCTCCTCCACTCACCCTCCACAGTCAGGGTGAAGCTCTTTTTGATGGGCACCCTCAGGGACTTATGGGATACTCTGCATGTGAACTCCCTTCCTGAATGCTTGAGTGCAGCCCGCAGGTAGAAGAAGGCCGTCAGCGAGTACGTCTTGTCGTTGTTGTGTTTGTGGCTGGACAGCAGAACGTTCTGGAGCTTCTCGGGGAGAGGAGCGCCCACCCTCTGACCCGCCACCGCCGGGTCCTGCATGTACCACTCGATCTCCACATCCAGAGGGTAGTAACTGTCTGCCTCACATGTCACCCTCTGCTCCCCGCCCTCCAGCAGCGTCAGAGTGGGTCCAACGTTGAGGGAGACCCTGGGAGCCTCTGAGGAGAGAATAAAGTCAGATCATCTCAGCAAAAGCATTCCATTATGAGTTTGACTCCAGCTGCCAATCTTGTGTGCAAAAGCAAGTATGTTTTAGGTGGTACAGTTACTTCAATAGAGTAGTGCAGGGATGACGTGATTTTATAGGCCGACTCGAAAGTTAGCATCGCAAGGGCTCCTTTGACAAAAAGCAATGGGATTTACCTATTGGATTTAGGTGTATTGCATAAAATAAGAACTGAGGCAAATGCACGTTTATGATACTTAATACATTTTGTTTAGCAGAATAATCTCCATATATTAACACCAATGTGTGATTTTTGAAGCATAAAGCAATCGCCAGAAGTAAAAAGCTAACGTCATGCTATTCACAAACTACTGTACATCAGGGTCGCATGGCTGCACATCACCTCCGCTAAGCTAAAGGAGGACTCGGGTCAGCGTGATGATGTTTAGTAGTCTCATTTAGTCACTGATTAGCAACCGCCGTTTTCAAGACACATAGCTTTCATAATTCATGAGTTGAGTATTTTATTTTCTGAAGTATTTTATGTTTTAGAACATAACTGGAAAATATTGTAAGCTAGCCAAAACCTTATGTGATGTTTCTAACTACAAAGTAACACAATAAAAACGTTGACTTCGAGAGGATAAATCGGGTTTTAGGACTCATTCTTGCACCACTGAATTCAGTGTCAATACCATGTTTGTACATTTAATATAAACTGGTGTGAATACAACTGTTAGCTTAGCACATCACTTGAAACAGCTAGCCTAGAAGAAACATACAAGCAAAGCAGGCAGCACAGGTATTTCATTGTAACTTAGTTTTGTCTGTCACTGTAAATCCCCTCTCTTCTTAAGTCATTGTCACATTGTTTTTATTATTATATATATTATTTATCCCTGTGACAAAAACAGTCCAAAACAGGCTTCCCTACCAATTACTACGGTGACGTCACTAGTGCTTTCAATGAAAAGTTTAAATATTTGACACTCGAAGCGCTCGGAAGGGACACACAAAAAAAGTGAAGCATGGATTGGAATCATTGAATCATCATTGGAATCAATTTTAAAAGAATGCTGGCAAGTTGCAAGTTTTCTTATTTCTGAAACAGATACTCTTTAACTATGAAAGGTAACTCACATTATTAATAGCCCAGAAATGTCAGTCTGGTCTGATCCTGTCTTTGACTCTTCCTTACCTTCGATTTGCAGAACAATATCCGTACTGACGAGCAGTTGAAGCACGGACACTGAACAGATGTACGTCCCTTCACTGCTCAACTTGGTGAAGGGAAGGGTATAGGAAGCATCTCCGTCTGCCAGGCTCCTATGTAGGACCCCGGACCCCTTGCTCTGTACTGAGCGGCTGCTGTGACTGAAGAGGCTGGTTCTCTCTCCACGCTGCTGCAGGAGCCACTCCACATCGAAGTTTGGTCCATGGTGGTCGACAGCAAACTGGCAGTGGAGCTTCTGTTTGGAGCCCAGGCCTGCTCTCACTGATGGAGTTAGTGTTTTCATTACCATGGCAGCTATGGACACGGAAGAGACAAGACACAGGCACACAGAGACACACTTAGTTCTTAAACATGAAAACTAGCCAGAATTACATTTCAATATGGAACTGACGTTAAATTAGAAGTTACAAGTGTTATTTGTTACATATCTTCAAGGTAACAAAATAATCCAAAAACTAAGATAATTTGTTATGATTTTGAGTAAATGGGGCCAACGTTTCACAGCAACAAAACGTTATCAAAACATCCATTTACAAACCGACAGAAACTCATGCAGTATCATCACAGTCTCATATGCTCAGTACTACCCAAACACATGCATTTTCACTGAAACCTTGCTATTCAAAACACAACGGTACTGATCTTGGAGTTCACTGCAAGAGTGTTTAAGAGTAATTTTGATTTTGTTAATTTCGGCCCCCATTCACTTCCACTCACAGGACTTTTTCTCTGATTGTGGATTCTCTTTTACAGAGAAAACATGCAATAAAAACAACATTTCCCTCAGGATTTGAAGGTAACAATAATAATTAATATCTGTGTTTTGTGCCTCTACTGTGACATGTTTACATGCTTTAATGTTCAGAAAGCTCTTGCTTTTTCTCATTCTGCCTGTGCTGCAACACCTGTTTTCACCCTCTGTCTGAAACCAGAGCCCAGTATCCTCTGATTGGTTAGCTGGCATGCTCTGTTGCGATTGGTCAACCGCTTAACCCTCCTGTTGTCTTTGGGTCAAATCTGACCGATTTACTACTTTCATCAATCATACTGTAACTTTTTTGTTTTACGTTCGATTGCATTAAGGCTTTATGATATCCTTCACAGAAGACATTTGAACATATACAATTGCTCATCACCACTTTCATTGCATTTTGGATGATTTAGTCAACTTTGTAACACTCATGGTGTTCCCGCTCAAAAATGACCGCCATAAAGAAAAGGAATTAGTAACCATCCGGATCATACTTAACAACCGTCCCGATTTTCGCAGGAGACTCGCAATTTCATAGCCCTCTCCCGGTTTCTTCCCGGGGTCATATTTCTCCCGCATTTCTCCCGATTTCTGACAAATTCAGATTTACTCAGGACTGTTTCCACTCTGACTTTATTACAGCTACACCATTGTTTGGTTTCCATGGTAGCGTGTCTCTTTAGTAGCGTGCGCAACTAGACAGTCACAGAAAAACAGAACAAGAATGACAACTCGACCCTCTGCTCACTCCTTTCCTGGTCCAGCCCACACATATGCTCCATCAAGAGGATGTTGCTACAGGCCGCAAGGCATTGCACTCAGAACTACAATAAGCATGTTAATGTTAATCTAACAGCTCCCCCCCCCCGCGGTGGTTTTGAAATGCTCCCGATTTCTGAGGTCTCAAGGTTGGCAAGTATGGATGAAATACACACACACACACATACCATGTATGCATCACTTCAGGGGACATTACATTGACTTACATGCATTTCCTGGAGACTTATGCTAACCATAACCAACACATGCCTAACCCTAACCCTTACCCTAACCCTTAACCTTACCCTAACCCTAAACCCTATGAGCAACCTCTTGCGTAAACTTAGGGCCAATTTTGAGGGGGCTAGGGGGGACTGTGACGCGCTGCGGCCATGCCGGCTGATCTCCGCCTACCGGAGGAACAAAAATCTCCAGGACCTTCTGGTCCACACAAATCTCAACAAAAGAGCCAAAACTAGGGAGGCGCCTTGGATTTCTGAGGTTGATTTCATTCTCCTCCCCCACCCTATGCTCTTCCTCAACCTAACCCTAACCCTAATCCTAAACCTAACCAAGTCCTCACCCTAAAATTAATGATTCCCCTCATGGGGACCTCCATTTTGTCCCCATAAGGGAGGCGAGTCCCCACACGTGACTGTGTAGACAGATTTAGGTCCCCACAAGTATAGTAATACTAGGCCACACACACACACACACACACACACACACACACACACACACACACACACACACACACACACACACACACTAGTGATGTGGCTCAAAGAGCCGGCTCTTTTAAGTGAACGACGGGAGCCGGCTCGCGCCCGCGAACGAGCCGTTTTTTGTTAAGTAATACAAGACAGAATGATATGATGATTTCCACACTACAGCTGCTCCGTGCATGCATGCAGTGACATAATATCCAAGGATTAGAGACTGTTGGATGCTGCTGTTTTGAGCATTTCAATATATTTATTTTCACTGTTATTTATTTATGATTACCCTTAGGCTCAGCAAAGATTTGATGTCAGCTGCTGCTGTCTTTTTTTCTATAGTTAATAGTTACTGAAATAGAGCCCTGCTGTTTTGTCAGGGCCTTTTCTTTAAATATAATTTTAAAATGTCGATACAGTAGCCCCTTTTTTTAAATGTCTATGCTTAAGTTTGTATAGGTGTTGCTATCTGCTTTGTGTAGCGTGGTTCTACAAGCAAGTCAGTGCATTCATTGGGTGGTATCAGTAGTGCTGTAGCGACGCGTCGACTTCAAAATATCGTCGACGACATATTTCCGCGTCGACACGTCGCTACACACACATGGGTCACCCAAAGCAACAAGCAGTTCGCAATCGCACTTCAAACACAATGGAGACTGAAACGGCTACCACCTCCTCCTCACAGGATTGCGCACGAAGCCCCCAAACGAAAACATCTCGCCCTAGGTCTTCAAAAGCATGGGAATATTTTAAAGTTAGTCCAAAACGCAAAGATATTTATATATTTATATCTCACTGAGACTGCTGCATAGCCTAGCAGAAGCAGCAGCTAGCTGTGGTGGCTACCATTAGCAGCTAGCATTTGCTCTCCGATTTTTACATAAAATGGAATTATGGATTATAAATGCAATAATTTTTTTATACATAGACGTTAAAAACCTATGGATTAACCGATTCAGCCGCGTTTTTTCTCATTTTATTGCCATTGAACACGTCTTTTGATCAGATTACGGTGGTGAGACGATCTCCCGAGAAGCTCTGTGAAGGTACGTGTTGTGATGACTGTATTTGCTTCCCCTGTCGCGAGTCCGGATCACTCAGTGATGATACTATATACCTACTTAATCTGTGGAGTCTCAGCTTTAATCGGATATATTGTATGTGCAGCTACGATAAGTAATAAGAGTACTTTTATCTTGAGTTCTGTGCCAATGTCCGTTAGCATTTTTCGCTCAGGGGTCATTTAGATGCTTCTTATGAGACTTGTGTTTTGTTTTGGTAAACATGGTTTGTATCGTCAGTTAGCTGAGATTATTTCCGTTAATCTGGTATAACACATGAATAGGTTCTTAAATATTAAGATCCCCTGAGACACAGTATCGTGAAAAAAAAAATGTTTACATTACGTTTTTTTTACATTACGTTTTTTATGAATTGAGCAACAGAAAAATAATCGTTAGATTAGTCGACTAATCGATCAAATAATCGCCCGATTAATCGTTTTCAAAATAATCGTTTCCCCCCAGCACTATATCAGAGAGTTACACGGGTCTGTAAATGCAATGAAAACATTTGGCCACAGCAAATCATTTATATTAAAAATGTAATTTTTACTTTTGAATACTTCAGTACAAAGGATGTATTGAATAATTTAAGTGATATATGTGTACACATATAAATCATTAGTCAAAACAGGGCTCCATTTGATTTAATTATAAAAGGTATAATATGTGGTAAACTGAAGAGCCGTTTGGGAGCCGAAAGAGCCGGCTCTTCTTGGTGAGCCGAGCCAAATGATCCGGCTCACCAAGAAGAGCCGGAATTCCCATCACTAACACATACTCTAGATGTACCACCCCCCCCCTATGTGCCCATCCCCCTATGTGAATCACACACAAACACACACACAGAACAATTTGACACATTTCCCGCTCTTATGTGCCCATCCCCCCACATGGATCAAACCTGGCACACGCAATACATGTTCAGTGTCTATTCTTTGTATATTTACTGCAGTTTTTCATGTATACCAGTAGTCTGATACAATATGTACAGTTTGAAAGGGTGTTAAATGAAATGTGGTGATGATTAATGTTTTTTGTGTTAATGTAATAGCAGTTAAAATAGGACCGGTCAAATTTGACCGCGAACACCAAAGTAAGGGGGGGGGGGGGGGGAACGAAGCAACACATCCTCACTCCCAGGTCGGCCTATGTTGACGTTATGTCAAGTCCCCTGTGTCGGCTTTTTCCAACGCAAGGGGGGGCGGCCGTGTCGGCTTTTTCCAACGCAAGGGGGGGCAGCCCTTAGCATACATTTTCAACTTTCCGGGATGTCCATAGGCTTCTATATAGCTCCCTAAACGTATGTTGTAGACGACTTGAGATCGCGAGCGAATGCTACCCGAAGATCCATTCTCACAGCGTTTATCAACCTTTTCCTTACTCAATATCAAGCCACACTTATTGTTTTTACTTCTTTATTTAATTGAATAATGTAGGACTTTTGTTGCCGTCAGTTATGGGGAGAGTAGGGGCTCAGAATACTGAAATCTGTATCTAGGCTATCTGTATTAATGGACGTGCCCTTGTGCGATTGCGTTGCTAGGCAACACAATAATTTACAAACTCTTCAACTACAACCCTAATTATATTTAAAAACATTTTAGAAGGCCTCACGAAATACTTTAATGTAAATTAAAATGTAAATGTGAAGGGATGTGTGTAATGTGGTGATTGACATTATTCACCCACGGATCTATGGGTTGGGGTATTGTTCCGCACGGACATTTTAGTTAACCGGACTTCCTGTTGATGTGAAATACGAAAACATTTAAAAAAAATAAAATAATACTTTATTCCGAGTTTGCTTGCTTTTCTCTTAGGAGGTCATCACATAACGGCATTGTAATACACGGTTCGGCTGCATTAAATATTACATATCTGCCGTTCGCTATTTATAGAGCCCTGATGAGAAGACTTCTAGACAAACAGGAACAACTTCCGCCGAAACTGAATATGTGACGTGTATCATAAATATATCAGCAATTAAACAAAATCTTCAATTTCTCTTCACAATATAAGTCTCCTTGCAGTATCAATACTAATTCGGCTGACTTTTAGATTTGATCCAATCAGTATATTGGTATATTTACACCATACCGGTGCAAAGCTGATAGAAAGGGACACCTGGTGGTTAAAGCACATTATTCAAATGTATTATTTGTATTATTAGATAGTAATAGGAGACACATACAGACAAACTAATAAGGCTTTATTTAAACATTAAAGAATACTTTAGGTTAAGGTCTTATTTTGAATAAGAAAAAAGCTTTGGCGGTATAAATATTAAGCCTGACAAAGTACTAATATATTGCTTTCCTGCAATGTTTACTATTGTATGTTTAAGCACTTATTTTAACTGATATTATACATATGTATTATACTCTTATAAGATGTATGTAGATAGTATAAGAAATGTGCAGAATATGACAGTTTAATGGTGGAGGTATACACACATATTGATCGATGTCTTGTAATGCACTGTTGAGGAACCTGCGACCCAAGTTTTTCATCTCCGACCATGTTAGGTATTGAACATTCAATAAATAAAGAACACAGAATTATTAAATAAAACACAGAATTTGTGTGATTATACTAAATAATTTACAAATAAACACCACTGCATATTTACAACTGTTACACATTCTCTTGTAACTCAAATGTTTCCAACTTGGGATCAATAAAGTATATCTTATCTTAAGATGATCGACTGCCATATTTGCAAAATTTGGCTCTGAACCTTGACAAGTGCATGTTTCAGGCTTATCAATTAACAACAGGAGGGGTCACAGACATAAGACCAGCTGTTAAATAAAGCTCTTCTGACCCTAGCTGGCATGTGGGTATATATTAATGCAATTTTCACCCATTTATTAATTATATGTTTTAAATTTGAGTGTTTCCTATCCCCTAAACCTCCAGGGATGTACACAGTTTAATACTGGCAACTTCTTATTATGGGAAATATGAAAACGTCTTTTAAAACTACAATTCCCAGTAGAGACGTGCCATAGAAGTTAAACATGTTGCGAAACACACAATAGCCAGCATGTGTAGTTCTGGGGACGGGGTGGGGGAGGGGGGGATGGGGTGGACCCGTTAAAATCCAGTTTTGGACAGTCTGCTGTGGTTCCATCCCATTTCAAAGTGCTGTTCGACGCTCGGCGTAACCCTCGGCGCACACTCAAACATCCAATCACAGAGCTTGAGGACTATCACGGGGTTTGTCAAGCGAAGTGGAGAGAATACTTACTTCCGGGTGTAAAATTCTCTAAAGCAACTAGGCTACTATGAGCTGCTCCGACCCTCGGTCCTGACGGACTCCAACTTGTGTTTATTAATCAAACAAATAAATAAACACAAGGATAATTATGTGTTATTGTTGAGTAAAACAGTGTGTGGTTTAGAAAAGAATACAAAATTAGAAGGAAAAAACGATGAAACAATACAGATTTCAGTATTCTGAGCCCCTACTCTCCCCATAACTGACGGCAACAAAAGTCCTACATTATTCAATTAAAATAAAGAAGTAAAAACAATAAGTGTGGCTTGATATTGAGTAAGAAAAAGGTTGATAAACGCTGTGAGAATGGATCTTCAGGTAGCATTCGCTCGCGATCTCAAGTCGTCTACAACATACGTTTAGGTAGCTATATAGAAGCCTGGACAAAGTTGAAAATGTACGCTAAGGGCCGCCCCCCCTTGCGTTGGAAAAAGCCGACACGGCCGCCCCCCCCCTTGCGTTGGAAAAAGCCGACACGGCCGCCCCCCTCTTGCGTTGGAAAAAGCTGACACAGGGGACTTGACATAACGTCAACATAGGCCGACCTGGGAGTGAGGATGTGTTGAACGAAGACAATAGGAGGGTTAAAGATGTCCCGTCCCTTAGCTTATCACGTGCATGTGTTGGAGTGCTAACCAACAGAAATGTAGCGGGTACATTTTTTTCTTTAACTGTGTGAAAACTCCACCTTTTGAGTGGTTGCTAACATGACGTTTCGAGCAGATCTCATAAGATCCATGAGAGTGTCCTATAAACAGGGCTGCACATAACTGGTGCGCAGGTGCGCATGCGCACCTCCGCCAAAAAAAGAGCACTGGGTCATTTGAAACAAAGCGCATTTGCGTACCAACATTGAGAGAGGGAGAGAGGGAGAGAGAGAAGGGAGAAGAGAAAATAGAAAATAGAGGAGAGAGAAGAGAGAGAGAGAAAGAAAGATATTTGCGAGTTGCATATGAACCATGATATGAACTCAGGGTTGGCCCGTAGCACTGGCTAGATGTTCGCCTAGGGCGCCAGATCTGGGGAGTCGCTGCGCTGGCAGTTCTGGGAGGGAACAAAACATTTTGACCGTTGGGGCTCATCCTAATTTTCGGCCTTGATGTAACAATATTCATAATTAAGTAAATGTAACACCCTTTTCACCCCGGTTACACGTTTCATTTGCCCTGTACGATGGGCGCTGTAAGTGATGAAAATGGGGGATGTTGGTTTATCTGGCGCCCGCAGCTCACAGCCAAAATGCGAGGGAGAGAGGGAGGGTGCACCGGTACCAGCGCTGTTGTTATTAGAATCTGGTGCCGTGCTAGCTGCTCTAACGGATATAAGAAGAAGATGTTTCTACAATAATGTGGAGGGAGAGTCCTCTCCAGTCAGACTGAGAGGCTGATACTACAGCTCAGTGAGGTAAGGAATCTTAGTCTAAGTTCAAACGGTTTGGTCACAATTTATGTAAACACATATTTCCAAGGCACTCCTTTATAATTATTGGGATAAACAGGTTTCAAATCATTTCAATGTATAAGACAGTAACCAAAAATATCCTTTAAAACTGGAGAGATAAAAAAAATGCATAAATAAATAAATGTTAAGGTAAAATAAGATATGAATGAACAACACAAATAAAATAAGTTACATTCATTTGTTATTGGCTATAGGTTATTGGTTATGTTCACATACTTATTTGATTACATCCACTTGTCTAAGATGACAACAGAGACTTTCGACCCAAACCCAGCTGTTGACTTGTGGATGCAAGCAGCTAATTGCAGACTCAACCAGAGAGAAAGTAGTAGGCCTACATCATCAGCTACCATGTCTGACAGAGAGGAAGACAGTGAGGAGAACAGTCAGGAGGGTAGTGATGACAGCTTGTAGGATTACTGGTTGTGCTAATGTTGTCTTGTGTTCACCTCTGTGTGTGTGTTCTGTGTTCACCTCTGTGTGTGTGTTCTGTGTTCACCTCTGTGTGTTCAGTGCCGTGTGTCTGGCAAATAAAGTAAAACCCCCTCAAAAGTTACGGTTTATTTCATTTTAAGGATGAGCACCAAGCAACATCTCCAGGTGCTCCTTTGAGAACCAGGGCCAAAAAGTTATGTGCACCCCTGCCTATAAACATCATTACCATGATGACAAACTTGATGAATAAAGTTGTACCAAAACTTTCACTTGTGAATTTACAATACAAGGTTGTATCCCAAAATGATTGAATAGAAAGACATGTGTTGAGTGTTACTTGTTGTGACGAGCATCTCTCTGTCCCCGATGGGAGTCCAGCTGTTGTAGTCCTGCTGTCCCGGGGCTGCTGTGTCCGATGGGTGTCTGAGGAAGCCTGTGATTCTGAACAGGCCGTTGGTGTGTTTCAGGGTGCAGATGAACCAGTGGTTGTACTCCCGGGCCCCCAGCACTGGCCAGCGAACATGATTGCCCGCTGTGCTGTACCTACGCAGCTCACACTCCAACTGCTCCGCCTCCACTCCCTCCAAGTATCGCCGCAGGTCCAATTTAGAGACTACAACACAAAAGATTACATTATAAAACAATAGATTTTAGTCTGTAACTCAATCGGCTGCAGGTCTTACCAGTAATCAGGAAAGTGATTCCATGTGGATTAACAGCAGCATCTCCTATTTGACCAAACTGCAGCAGGGCCTCTCTGTGGATGAGCTGAGTCTCCGTGTGACCCTCTTCATTCTTAAACACGTGTTCATCAGTGAACTGACAGGGCAGCCATGACACCTGATGGACACACTGCACACCTGAGAGACACAGAGGGAGTCAGTGTAGTTTACAAACATATAGTACAGTATAATGTAGTGATATACTCAGGCTTGGGGAGTAAGGAAGTTCATGTAACAGGATTTATGAATCAGGAAACGAAAACATTTCACTATTCCCTTAAAGTTACATAAGTAAAAGACGTAATCAGATTACTGTTACATTTAAAAAAATTGGGGATTATTAGCAAGACTACAAGGTTACAATGCATTTTTTAAATGAAGAAACAATATATCATTTTGTAGACTTCACGAGAAGTACAACACCAAGAGGCACACGTCTCGATAGAGCCTAACTGTATATTAAACAAAAACAAAGCATTTCCTATTTGCGAAGGTTTTTATTTATGCCTTTTAAACTGTAGTATGTGTTCATGTGTTTAATTGTTGGTCTATAGCCTGAATTTGTTGGAGGAAAGCTTTAAAGAATCGCTGTGCAGACAGAGGACATTTTTTTTAAACAAAGTATCTTGGTTTCTTGCTTTTTAAGTTGACATTGTTCTGTTGTCTTACATAATAATTTGTTATTCTTTATTTGCATTACATTAGATATGAAGGTAATCCAAAAGTATGTTTTATTGTGATCCTTAGAATAGGGTACAGATTCCTTTCCAGAATTTTGAGTAGTATATTGCAGAATAACAAAGTTAAATACAGCGTAGTATAATATAGGCTTCTGAAAATGGTCCCTTTTGCATAGTATATTACAGTACAGTTTAGTATAGTGTTTAAAATCGTATACACATTATTTAATTATAGTACAGTATAGTACAAAAATAATACACTATGATGAAGAGTAGTATAGTGTAGCATAGTATAGTATACAGTAGTATAACACATTTAATAGTACAGTGTTGAACAGTAGAGTGCAAAAAAGTACAATTTGTGCAATTAACCATTACGATATAACTCAGAACAGACAGAAAGTATTATTCACTTGGGCTAAACAATTTGATATAAGTCAATTCTTTTTTTTTCTGGGGTCTAAAAGTCAGATTTATCTAGAATTTCAAATGCAAGCTGAGTCATTTTTCTACATTTAACTGAAATGTGCTCACCATACCTCCCAGGATGCAAATTGCCCTCACCTGAAACAACGGCCTGTTAACAGGTGTAACCAGGGATTTTTAGTCTTTGCAGTCCAAAACATCCAAACTAAAGTTCAATATTGAAAGCTTGAAATTAGGTTTAACCCATGGTTTAACCTTAGCAGAATTTATTTACAACAATTCGCAACAACAGAGTTCAACAGAAGAACGCTTTTAAAGCTATACTAGTTTTTTAGGCAGTGAAAAAGTCAGATTTATCCAGAAGTCCAAATATACTATACTTGTAGTAGAGTACATCATAGGAGAGTATAGAGTAGAAGAGTGTAGCACAGTTTAGTTTACTGATAGTATTATATATATATATAGTATTGTGTAATATAGTCAAATACTGTGGCTACAGTGCAGTACTTCGTAGGAGTATAGTAACGTCATTCATGAGTTATGGGCTAATTCACAAGCCAAAAATATGTACAAAAGCTAAAGAAAATAACTTACCTGCACAAAGATACAAGAAACTAAGTATTTTTAAGATGAAATACATGATCATCTATTGGTAGAACTATATACTTGCTGCTCGAGCCCAACAAAGACTTCTCTACGGTTGAAAATTGACTTTCACTTTCATTTCACAGGGAATATTTCTTGCTTTGCCTGACTCTTATACATCACGTGATTGAATGTCACTGAGAAGACATTTTCTGATGTTTAAGTGGGTGCATTTATGTTGAAGACACACATACATCGCTAACGTCCTTATTACAGCTAATTCTGCAATGAGTTATTATTATTGATCATTTTTCGTTTTTACACCGCGCCACACTTGCAGTACCGGCCTCCTCCTGCGGTGTCGCTGTGAAGATGTCTGAACTCTGCGGGTCCCTCTTCATGTCACCACACGTTGATGTGACCAGCGGAAGCGCTTGATACAAAACATGCTTCTAAAATCGTGTGAAAAACGAATGATATTAGCAGACTTTATCTGTTTGTTATGCTATACTCCGGTATAATGTGCAGAACTGGTGCTTTTGTGAAATAAATACTGACCGCCTGTTGTGGTACAGCTCATGAATGGGAATTGAAATACCGAACTAAATTAGCACAATAGCTAACCTGCTAACTAACTTCGGCAGTTATGGCATTGATGGACAAAGGTAATGTACACCTTTTGTACAATATAGACATACACAAATGTATTAAATATTGTAAATGTGACACTGCAGTTTATTCAAAGTCTTTAAAGCTTCACTCATTATCATCATTTGAAACGCAATGTGCAGAAAATAAAGGGAAATACAGTATGTTCTTTCGTAAAATGGTCTTACATTTTGCTATTAATAATGCGACATATGCAAAGCCTAATTGCAAAGAGTTTAAAATAAATAAATGGTTAATGCTGTTGTCTACCTTGCTCCGGGGTTAAGGATTGATTGAATGACAAGAAACCAGAACATGTAATATAAACATCTTCCAAAATATGTTAAGAAATATTTTATCATGTTCTATATTTTGATAGAAGTTATCTTTAACATGTATTGTTCTACATCAGAAATGCAATATTTCAATAATGGATTAGTCCAATTATAGATATTAAGTAAGGGATAATGTTATTGACCCTATCCCTTTTCTAGTATAATAATGCAGCTGCTTTAATTTGTAATTTGATATTAAACTGAATATCTTTGGATAATTAAGATCAAACGCTAAACAATAATAAAATACATGCAGCTAGCTTGGGCTCTTATTTGTTGGTCAAACACTTAACTGAGACCAGATTATCTTCCTTCTAGGAGCTAACATCCAGTGTCAGAATTGGATGTGTACTTGTGAAAGATTGTATTTTTTAATTAGTATTGACGCTTGCTTTCTTGTGCTTTCAGATACTGCGGTTCTTCAGGGTGCTTTCCTCCTGGCTGATAAACTGTCTCTCCCCTCGTCCCTGTCCTCTCTTCAGAAGGCTGACTGGAGCAGGGTGGGCCATCTGGTCCTGGAAGCAGTGCGGGAAATCTGCGGACAGGAAGAACTCGGTGTTCACCTCCCTGCAGCGGCTGTGAGCTGTATAAAGAAATTAATTTGTGCTATTTGGCTGAAGGTGTTCTGCAGGGAGGCTGTAACGGACGTAGAGCTGTCCTGGAGGGAGAACCCTTTCTTCCCCCTCCAGAACGGCCTCCCCGAAGTCAACTATGTTGTCCTGCTGGAAGTGGTGAGGTCGTTAGCAGCTGCTCCGATATTTGCCCGTTTCCTCTTGCATCTTCCCCAGTCTCAGATCGCTACTGAGCTTGAAAGGTTGGTGCAACACGTGAGGAGCGGCCCCACTAGAGAGGACGATGTTCGATTTCTCCTGGAGGTGTGGTGGGAGCTGTGGAAAGGGCAAGATGAGCAGAAAGAGGAAGGAGAGGATAGCATAGAGAAGATGTTTGCCGGACAGTTTGCTCGGCTCTCGTCTAAATCTTCCAGTCTTTCCCCTCAGGCTGCCAAGAGGCTCAAGCTAGACGCTTCAGATCTACCTGCATCGCCGCCAACCGCTGATGTCGTAAACATCCTCCTTCATGCACTTAAAGACATAAAAGATAAGATATCTACAACAGATCTCTGCCTTCAGGCTCTTTCCATTGCTCTAGATACTCTTTACACGGCATTCCTAATAGACGGAGCAGTCGGACTTCCTGCGATAGAGAAGATGCATATCCTGTCAAAAGTGGTCCGCATCAGAGAACAGAATGGCGAGAAACTGACTCCTGAACTTTTAAAGGAGGCTCTGAGAGACCTACATGCGTCTCACACACCATCTCAGTTTGAACCCACCCGGATAAAGCTTGGTGAAGCCTCGAAGATTATAACAGATCTGGCTCAGTTCTGGCAAAGCAATGGGCTCCTGGGCACCTCTGAATCTAGCGGCTCAGCATTTAAACTAGAACAAAGTGTCCAGAGAGTCCTGACGGCTCTACAAGAAGCCGAAGCGCCTGAAACTACGAATGAAACAGACCTTCAGAAGTCTGAGAAAAACAGTCTCAGCGGTTTCCTGGAGTCACTATCTTTCCCCGCCGCAGAGAGCACCCCTGAGCTGAACGCCCGGGTAACAGCAGTCATCATCAAACACCGTCTGGACGACTACCAGAACTTCACAGAGTTATTTGCCAGTGAGAAGAGTTGGGCTGCCCAAGATGAGCTCTGGTTCGACTGCCTGGAGAAGAACCAGGCAGCCTTCCAGCGGCAGGAAACGCTGATCAATCTGACCTCCACCATCGTGACTAAACTCCACAGCGAGGGCTCCAACGTGAGCCAGTGCAGGAAGCTGATGAAAGTGGTCGCGGACATTTTCTCAGCACTTTCACTAGAAGACAAGAACAAAGCATTGGCTGCCATGCTGAGACTGTCCAGCCGGGGCTTCTTTGGCGGCTCCGTCCCCTCTGCGGTGACCGTCGCGTTCGAACAGGAGCTTAACATGGCCTTCAACTGCATCATCCAAGGGAGGGGCGGAGCGTCGGCAGCAGCGTCGCAGGCCAATCTTAACACAGCAGTGTCTTTGGTAGCTAGAGTCGTGTTCCAGAACCCTGAAGCCGCTTTGAGGTCTTGTTGTCATTCCGCTGTGTTCAATAAAGGTGCTTTCACTCTGATGGCCAAGATCCTGCAGCAGCTGCCAGGACTCAGAGGACCGAGGGGAAGAGAAGATGAACTACAAAACGATGAAGACGCAAGCAAAAAGGCAGAAGAAGAAGAAGACACTCAGAGTGGTAGCGCTCTGCTCTGCAGGTGTCTACAGGAGATGACGAAGACCAAATCGTTGTCAGCCAATGAGGGAGAGCAGCTGCTCAAGTTTCTGGGTCTGCTGATGATGCCTGTCATGGCCGCTGAGGGAGAAGAAGAAAGGATGGAAAGCTTTTTGACACCTCAGGAGGTCGTGAACGTCTTCGTCCTGCCTAACCTCTCCACCACAGGTGAGAGTTTTGTCCTATTTATAATCTGTTTTCCAGGCAGGTTTGCAATCATAGTGTAAGAATCTCTTAAAACATTATACTTTTATGTACATGAATGAGCAAATTCAACAAATCACCTCCCAGCCCCGTCCCCTTTCTTAAACCTCAACAGTGACACAAAAAACAACACTTAAGATTGTTGAGGTCTACTAGAATAGATTTATACTGTGTAATGTTCCAAAATCACATTGGTTTCTCATACAGTATCTCTGTATAGTCTGTGTATTCACTCTGTCCTAAACGGCTTGTTGGAGCTCCTGACCCCCACCCTCCCTGTGAGCCCAGTGTGCTCTGATTGGTCGGGACTAGGGCTGCACGATTTTGGGAAAACATCTAATTGCGATTTTTCTGACAAATATTGCGATTCGAATTGCGATATTTGTTTTTAAGCGACCCAACGGAAGTTTATTGTAAAATGCGGCCATAACTCCGGCTAGGAAGGTCGTATCAACGTGCTCCCGTCTCTAGCACCCCGCAGCCCGAGCTACGAGTGAAAGAACTAAACTTACATGAAACTTCCGTTGGGTTGCTTTAAAGTCAAGCTTCAGTTTAAGAGTCACCCTGTAATAGAAACATGTGATGGAGCATTACTAACCTGACTCAGATGGTTGGTTTCACCAAAGCATCTAAAGCTCCATTGGAAGCCATTTGGAAAGGGCAGGCACTTTCAGAAGCACTTGGCAGGTGATTGGCCCTATCATGGGCTACTTCTGATTGATTAACAATGGCTGGTACATGTGGAGCACAGCACTTCTGATTGGTGTGGATGACTGACACACAATAAAAAATTAAAAAATAGTTAAAAAAATCGCAGGCTTCGCGATTCGATAATTGCATCATTTAAAATCGCGATTTCGATTTAAAATCGATTAATCGTTCAGCCCTAGTCGGGACGTTGCAAGGATCGCTGCTGCGAGGAGCGGACAGGTTTCCGGGTCAGTGATACAGCGAGACACAGCGAAACTCATCCTGAGCACACAAACACTCACAGCCGAAGTAAAAACAATAAGTGTAGCTTGATATTGAGAAAGAAAAAGGTTTATAACGCTGTGAGAATGGGTCTGCGGAGAGCATTTCTCCGCCATCCCAACTCGTCTATTACCAGCGTTCAGGGACTCCCTGTTAGTTAGCCAAGGGATCCTGGTGTGTGAGGTGCTCCGCCCAAATGGACCAATCCGGTCATTTGTTGTTGATTTGGGTGTTCACACGTCACAGAACCCAAGAAGCAAACAATAGAAAAAGAGAAATCTCCAACGAGGCGTTCTGGGGCAGCATAGACAGGTCTTTTCTGTGTTAGAGTTTTACTCGCTACAGGGTGTACTTTGAGGGTTTGTGACTCTGCAGACCGTTTACATGCAGAAAAAGCTTCATAACACACAAAGGGACGGGTAATAACCAGAAAAGCATGACATGGGCCCTTTAACACATGCAGTTGTTTGACCCATTGCTAATGTAATCTTTTCCTCCAGGTCACCGCTGCTTCGACATAGAGCTGAGTCTGCAGCTCCTGCACACGGCTCTGTCTGTGGACGCTCCCGTCTCTCCTCACTGGGTGTTGGGCTGCTCTCCCTTCCCCCTCCTCTATGTCCTCGCCCAGCTGCTAAACCAGACTCTCAGGTTTGTAAGATGCGTGCACGCATTTCAATGGGAGCGCTACAAGGTTTAATTCTTGGACCACTGTTGTTGAGCATATATATTAATGATAATGGTCATATACATTCATATTAGCTCTCAGTAGTAATGCTACACAAAGTGGCTCAATGATCTCAGTGACTGTGAAAACTATGGTATATTTCATAGGGATGCGCAGATACACCAGTAAGGGACACATGCTGCAGGACTTTGGCCCTGTATAGCGAATGTTTTCAGGATCGGTTAATGAAGTCCAACATTCATTGTTCCTAGGTGGCCGTTGTTTATATTTGTGACTTTGTTATACAGCTGCTATTCCTGTTCACTTCCAGAAACACAATATGCTCACTCACTCTCTCTCTCTCTCGCTCTACACACAAGTATCCCTATATAATCTTTTTTTTAATCTGAATGTTATGCATGGTTCTTGTTTAAAAAAGACCTAATAACTTAATCGCTTTCTATATAATATTTGATTTTGATATATCTCCATCCTCTGCTAGGTGCTGGGATCAGACACCAGAGGGCGCTGTGCACCGCTGGTCCATGGACACCAAGGAGCTGCTGGAGGCTTTGCTGACCCGGCTGGGGCAGCTGGTGGGGGCAGAGGTGGCAGCGTCCCCCAGCAGCTGGTCCAGAGCTCTGTTCTGGCTCTACCACAAGATGGAGAGACTGGACTGGACCATTCGCTTCCACCTCAAGCCCGTCTGGAGGGATCACTTCAAAAACGAGGTTCCCGCCTCTCTGCTGACTGTGTGTGATCTGCCGGAGCAGGTAAGATGATCTGTCTCTATTGCCCCTTTCACACCAGCGCTTTTTCAGCTCCGGCTCGGAGCCTGAAAAGCGCCGGTTTTTCCTGTTCACACCGCAGCGGCTCTTAGCTCCGGAATCCGGTTCACTTCCAGCTCCAAAAAATTGTCGGTCTAGGCAAGAGCTTCGGAGCTAAGAGGTGGCGTCGCTTACGTCTCTCTTACGTCGAGGCGTGCAGGAAACTAAACCCACCTCCCCTGAACATGGGTCGACTGTCATGCCTGCCTACAAGCAGTAGTGCTTATAAACACACTTTATAAAGTCAGGCAACACTAACCAGGCTTCGTGTGATTCTGTTTATTTGTACCTTACTTTGACCATCCGTTCACTGTTATTGATCATTGTGGAGAGAGGCAGACGTTTTGTTTTGTATTATAGCAGCTATCGGATGGAATCAATACATGGGCTGCACAGGTTGTCGTGTCCGACTATCACAAGTAGAATCATAATAAAAATACGCCGGTAAAATGTGCCTGTAGAAAACGGTTTATGCCACAATAGGATAGCAATAGCAAGTAGTCAGTGTAGCTTCGGTTGCTATGCTAACATCACCCATTTTATACCAGAGAAACTTTCAAAACAGCGTTGTGATACCAAACAGCGTCAATTCAGACTGACACACATTCACTTAGGCTAAGGGGAACTGGGGATATGTATCAGCTGCTTGTGTGAGTCGGACAGTGAATACTTTAGAGCGGCCGCTGCAATGTGAGCTAACCCGGAGCTAACGGGAGAATAAACTCCCGTGGAAGAGCAGCCAACACGGCAGCGGTCGGTAAAAGCTGCAGAAACACATTAATAAACAATGAACCACGGCACTCTGGAGCAAAGTATAAGGTTGGAGAAGTCGTTATTCAATTTATTCTGGCTTTGTGTGATTAAAAGCAACACGATCATCGACCCAACGCAGTTCCCCGTTGTTGTTGTGAGCGCCGTAATGCCGTTGGGGAGCAAATCAGCTATGTAAACGGTGACGTCATGACGCAGCAGCGGCAGCACCAGTTGGGCTCTGGGCGGTGTGAACAGAGCGGGAGCAGAAAAGGGAAACCGGAGCTGAAACAGAAAAGCTCTAGCACGGAGCTAGAAAGGGAAAAGCGCTGGTGTGAAAGCCGCATATGTGCATGCCGCTTCACCCAATGGCAGCTTGTCGCTATCTTTTCTTGGTCACTCTACGTTAAGGCTTCTGGGACTTTAAAGGGATCTGGTTGACCATACAGTATATGACCTTCTGTGGATATTTCTGTATCTTATTGAGTGGTGCTGAAACAAGTGGTAATAATAATCTAAATTAAATCGGCCTCAGTCCAATCAGAATTTCAATTTTCTTTTATTATTAATAATTTAAATGCCTCAGTTTTCCTGATTAAAAAAACTGAGATTTATTAATGATTAGCAAAAACATAATACAGCAGCAATAGTGGAAACCAGGAAAACGGCATGTATTGACCCCAAAGGGCAAAAACGTCTCAATCTGGTGAAAAACTGTACAAAACTGCAATCTAAAAGCAAGGGCTCTGGAGTGAAACCAGATCAAATAGAATGGCCGTTGGATATAAAATGTGGCTTCAATTGGGACATTTGTATCCTCCACGGTCACTGTACTTTAGCTACAGTTTGTTTTTGAGTTATCCTAGGAGCCGAACGTCCAAAATCAGATCACCTACTACATTAAAATGTATATGTATTGTAACTAGGGTTGGGAACCGAAACTCGGTTCCAGATGAGAACCGATAAGAACATGCCGGGTACCCATACAAAATACACAATTTCGGTTCTGCTTAACGGTTCCTAAACGCGGTAGACCCTGTATTCCACCGGGCCCGTCTGCGCCGCGGTGACCCGGTGGAATACATAGCGGACTGGCCATCTGTGTGTTCTGGAGAATCACAGGACGGCCGGTCGTCAGCGGGCTGTTGACGGCCGGCTCGGTACGCTGACGGCCGGCACCGCCATTCATTTTTTTAAACGGCATCATGTAAGTTGCGCTGACAGGCGACAGGGGTCCACAGTTGCCCCGCTGCGAGGCTCCCCCCGCCCTCCAGACAGTTCACGAGCTCAGTCACTTCATAACACCAAAGATGGGTTGCGGTAAACGCTCTGAAGTGAGGCTCCACTACACTAAAAAAGAAAAAGACAAGGCACAGTGCAATGCCTGTTAATAGCTCGCCACAGGCATAGCTCAGTTACAATAGAGCACAGCTATTGTGCAATACATTTGTATTGCATGTATATTTTTTATTTGTAAAAATGTCAGTTAAAGCTTAAAAGAATAAAGATATTTTTGTTATCTAAACGTTTGACCTCTTTCTTTTATTATTTTTGGAATCGAAACGGGGAATCGATAAGAACTGGAACCGGAATCGGAATCGATACATTTCAAACGATACCCATCCCTAATTGTAACATTGTTATGCTGCTGGTGATCCCCATTTTTGAAAAAGTAGAATATAATAAAAAATGTTTTAACTGTAAGGGAAAACAATAACTTTTTTTTGTATCCTCATTACGTAATCCTGTTCCATGTATCGGTTACTCCCCAAGCGATTGAGGCACAAAGGTTCACACCAATGAGGTTTTTCTTGAATCAAGTTCTCCAGTAACATTTGTATTGCAAAAATCTTTACACAATAAACTGAGGGAACTTTGTTCTTGGAGACTCAGCAGACCAGACCAACAATTAATGACAGTAACTGCGGTGGCAGCTGAAATGTGACATTTTTACTGCTAAAGGGGATAACATCATTTTGTCAGTTCTGCCACGCTTTACTCCTGCTGATAACATCTGCCCCCCCCCCCCCCGTAGGAGTGGTCCGGGGTGGATCTGCCTCAGTACGGACAGGGCACCGGGCTGCTGGCCTGGATGGAGTGCTGCTGTGCGTCAGACTCCCTGAGGACCACCATGCTGTCCCGCCTCTCTCTGGACCAGCGGCGGGCCGACCATGTGGGCATGTTCAGCAAAGGCCTGCTGGTGGCCGTGACCCAGACGCTGCCCTGGTGCTCCGTCAGCCAGTGGGGACGGCTGCTGGGGGTCCTGAGGGAGCTCATCACCTCGGCCCGCCTCTACGTCCCCTTCTCGCTGGAGTACGTGGAGTACCTGCCCCTCCTGGACCTGAGGAGGTTCTCCTGCGAGCTGCGCCTGTCCGTCCTCCTGCTCCGGGTCCTGCAGCTGCTCTGTGGGTCCAGCTGCTCTGACTGGCTGTCCGCTGAGGGGTGGGGGCACGTCGGCAGGTTATACGCCCACGCCGTGAGGGAGGTGATGAACTCAGTCAGAGCCAAGCTGCCCCTTCCTGCCTCGGCTCCTCTGACCGTCTCCACGCCTCCTAAAATGTCCAAATCCCCGCTGAAGTCCAAAGAGTCCCACATGGAGGAGGAGGGGGAGACAGCTCCCTGCCAAGAGGTCCTCTTTGTCCTCAGCCAGCTCTTCTGCCATGTGCAGCACATCCAGGTAAGAGTTATCAACACCGCTGCCACGGAGAAGTCTGGATTCTGATTGGCTGGGAGGTTGAGCTAAAGATCACAGAGCTGGGGTTTATGAGCGTTGCCCCCACCACAGATGTCTCTTTTTAGAAGGTCGAAAACCACCAATAAAGACATGTATAGCTGTTTGCTAACAACTTTTAGAGAGTTTAAATAACTGTGACTAAACAAATATTTCACGTTTGATGCAAGTCGATGATATTATAACTGTTAAAGTGACTCTATCCACTCTATCAAAAATAGTTGGATGTTAAAGCAGCTCATTCTGAGATGATCGTGGATTTATGTTTCCAACCTAGTGTTTGATTTCAAACAAACCCATTTTTGGGTGTCAGAATATGATACTGTTATAGCCATATTCGGACCATACATTTACAGAATATCATATATTTTATATGCACAAAATACAGTGTTAAATTAAATCAAATAAAAGGTATGATATTAACCTCTGAAATGTAGTAGAGTACTATAAAGTAGCTTTTGATGGAAATACTGAAGTAGTACAAATGTCAAAAACATTCTTAAGAACAATACCTAAGTATATTTACCTTGTTACTTTCTAATTAACTAATTTATCTGAAGATCAGGATATAATTGGAAAGCTAAGAATCTCCTCTCTGTGTAGTAACACTCACTTAAAATGTGTTTCATGTCGATGTGACTGAGTGGTAGGCCTACTCCTGTAATGTTTCTAAATATGACTGAAAGTCTCATTGGCCCTCCTCTTCCAGGTGATGATGCCAGGAGGCCAGTGCGAGCCGCTGTTCCTGTGCAGCCTGGAGATCCTCAGCCACTACGAGGCCATCATGGCGGCGTTCCCTCACAGCAGCAGCTCTCTGGAGAGCGACAACACCCGCCACTTCTTCTCCACCATCACTGACAACCTGCAGAGCCAGGAGATGAAGGCGGTGCTGCAGCAGAAGATCGCTCAGCTGGTGTCAGCGGCAGCTTGACACACCGAGCTCCTGTGAAATAATGATGATGTCATACACTGCACTTATGAGGGTGATGGGAAAGGAGTTTGAGAGAATAAAAGATATTTCACAGCAAATGTCTTTTTGTGCTGCTCCTCTCTCAAACTGTAAAGGGTTCTGAACAAGATGTTGAGGCTCCGATATTTACATTAAATGATGTAACTAATGTTAGATCAACTGTTCTACCTGGTGCTCGCTGTGTTTAGGACATGTATACATTAGTACTCTCAACCACAGAATTAGCAAAACATATTTTATCAAGTAAAGAGTATTTGTTTTATTGGTACAAAAGTATTCTCTGCAAACAGTAAAGCTACAGTAATAACATCATTTAAGGTCGTTTCTCAAGTACATACAGCAGACAAACAAATCATTTCCAGTTCTAAAGCTACATTATGCCGTAGTGCATGGTGATTGAATATTGGAGCCAGTCATTGAAAGTCATACATTTAAAGAAAAAAAGTATTATTTTGATAAAGTGATAATATTCCAGAATAATCTCTAAAAAGTTACATTTTCAGAAAAATGAAAAGTTGGCGAGTGTTTAGAAAGTAACAGCATTTCAGACATAGAAATATTATACATATTATAGAATGTAATGAAAAATAGTAATTAAGTATTACTATACCTAATAAGTTATTGCTCGGTATATTTCAAATTCTTCCATTTAACTCAGATCAAATATTACCTTAAATATATTAGAAGGAAAAAAATGAAGTTCTCAAAATATTACAACTTAAATCTCAAACTATTACTTTTTTCCTCAAAATATTACAACTTAAATCTCAAACTATTACTTTTTTCCGCATGATAGTAACACTTTGTCCAAGAAAGACCACATTCCTGAATATATTAGATTTTTATAATAGATGTTATACCCCATTATATCACTTTTCATTCCTCCTTAATGGCTTTTCATCCCCCCCCCCCCCTCGGCTCTGTCTCAGGTACAGTCTCTTAGCTTTCCTCAGCAGCAGGATGAACCAGTAGACCTGAGGAGCCAGGATGGCCAGATTACCCACGTTGCAGTGCAGCGGCAGATGGAAGGCCACTCTGTGCAGGGGAACCCCAAACTGCCGGCCGTACATCCAGTACATGAAGGGGAAGAGCAGGATCCGACAGGAGAAGAAGCTCCAGAGGATGATGACGCCGTTGATCCGGTGCAGCCTGGTGTCATCGAGGCCCAGCTGAAGATCAGGGAACAAGAATGAATTCCCTCTGGAAGAGCTGAATAGCTTTTATCTAACACTCTTTACAATTAACATATCAGTCACTACAGATGGTAGCAAGCCAGCATGCAGGGTGTTGATCTGCGCGTTTGGAGCTATCTGGGGTTCAAGGTCTTGCCCACTTCAACAGGTGGATAGGAGAACAGCAGGGTGAGCGGAAACTCCACCTCCTCCTTTTCTACCTCACACAACTGCCAGTTTTGGCACTAAAGTCGATTCAGTAATGGGAAATGTTCACACAGGAAATGACGCTTCAAAATGTGTGTGCGATACTTGGATGTGGAAAAGTAATTGGTATGGAAGCCCAGTTTCTTTATGATGGATAAAGATAAAGAAATAAAAACAGCGGTTAGTGACAAGTGAATAAATAAACTACTAAACATCATCACGCCAAACATTAGCCGCCTTTAGCCTAGCGGTGGTGATGCACAAACATGAGACTATAATCTATAGTTTGTTTGATTGTAGCAATACTGCTAAATATGGCTAAAATGTTTTGATATCTTAATAGTTTACCTGGATGAGAATATTTCCGACAGAGACGAAAGGTGTGCTGAACTCTGTGGTGAACAAGCAGCCGATGAAGAAATCCCCCAGTCCCCTCCTGAAGAACTGCAGATCAGATGAGACACAGGAATCAGTGTTTGTACCAAACTGGTCAAACACACTACGTCAGGGATTCCTCCTGCAGACTCACCAGAGTGATGGGCATAAAAATGAGTAGCAGCGCCAGGTGATGGAGGACCAACATCCAGCCCTTACTGAGGAAGGCCTTCACCGTCTGAAGAGAGTGGCCGCTCAATGAGCTGGAATGACCTCTGACCCTCTGAGTGTGGTAGTGGCTCAGATACATGGCGAAGATGTCAAAGGCCATATAGGGAGCTCCAAACAAAACAAACCAGTTGACCAGCCAGTGACTGCATGGTGACACAGAGAGCATCTGCACTTAAATAACAGTGTTATGCAAACCTTAAATCTAACGTAAAAAGACACAGACGACAAAAACCCATACTGGTTAAATGATTTTAATTGCAGCAGTGTAAATGATATTAATGGTGATACAAACTGCATTAAAAAAAAATATTGAAATCATATTAATTCAAACATGACTCTCCAACCTGTCAGTCATGACGTCATTGCAGGATGCCACCACTGTGACTCCAGCTGCAGTAGCCAGAGATGCATGGATGGCGGAAACCAGCCTGAAGAAACATTTAAAATAATAAATTCTTCTTTGTAAGTCTTATGCAGAAAAAAAGAGACAGCAAACACATGGCTTGTGGAAAATGACACGACACTCCATTGAAATACATGCGAATTTAATAGATGTATTGCTTTTTGGCAGAGTGCATACATAAGTAAAAATGTATTTAGTACTTATTCCTTTCTGAGGTTGAATGTGATATCTTCGGCCAACATAGTACACACATAAGACCGAATAATTGTGAAAATTCTAACTTGTCATACGGTTCATAACAACATGTGTAGCCTGTGTATTGTAAGACAATTATGATTATTTTAAATCCGTGCCGAATTCACAAGCTCTTTATATAAACTAATAACAAACAGTTAGTAAATCTCCACAACGCATTTATATTGATAGATAAGCAAGAACTCATTACATCGGCGCATGTCTTAATGGAGTTCGGTGTGTGTGCTGACCTCTCACTGACGCAAACTACGTCAGCTTCATTCCAGTGTGTGAACCTGTCTCTCAGTCCTTTCCTGAAGCTAAAGAAAAGTGCTGGAAACACGACAGCTCCGCAAAGCAAGGCGGTCAACATGATCTCAGCCCTATGTCTCAGGTCTCAGCCGAGTTCTTCCTCTTCCTGTAGCCGCCGACTTCGAATGATTATTCAGGATGGCCCAATCCCAAACCACGCCATACACCCTACCCCTACACACACGCAGCTCAACGAGGCTCCCTCCTGTCAGATGGAGGGAGTAAATACAGCGGCAAGCTTTGGGACAAACTCCCCTCTCTCCGGCAGAAACAGGAAATGCCGTAACTGTATACATGTAACATGTAACAACGGTTTCAAATCAGCATCTCTTTAGACAAAACATTACAATGAATAACTAAAATAAAACTCCAAACATCTTTAATTGTGTTACTTTTTTGTAAAGCTCTTTTGGTTTTGCAAAAACTAACAGCTTCTTAGTTTTTGCAACAATCTGTAAATATACACAACTTTATAATAAAATGCACACATTTACATTTTTCTAGACTTTCTCTAAAATAATGACAAATATCTTATATGGATTCCCATTGGATTTCGTTATATTGCAGAAATATGCTGTTTGGCTAACACATCTTTATAATACTTACAACGTTTTGTTCAGCAGGATAATCTTTACATATTAACACTACTTTGTGCTTTTTAAAGCGTAAATGCAGATGCCAGAAGTTAAAAGCTAACGCTAGGCTAACTGCATCACAATTGCACCCATGCTAAGCTTAAGGCAGACTAGTGATGGCGTTTAGTAGTTTATTTAGTCACTTGTTAGCAAATGCCATTTTTATCATACAAGACATTTTGGGAAATTCACGATTTGGGTATTTACCGACATCTTTTATGTCGTAAAAACAAAGTATTAAAATATCTTCAGCTTGTGTTAACCACAGACCTTATTTCAGGCATTTAACAAAAAACACGTTCAAAAAAGGTCTGATTCAAGACAAGGGAACTGGAAGTTGTAAAATGTTAACTAATTTCCAGGTTTTCGGACTCGTTCTTGCACCACTAACTATATCATTGCTCTAGTTGCTCCACCATGTGCAGCAGCTGCTGTACTTGAGTCCGGTCTCCTGTATTTGTGCAAAACACTTGGTGCCTTTGTCCACATTTGCCCAGCAGCCACTGCAGAGGCTCTCCACTCTGCTCGATGTGATTCTCCACTGTCTTTCCTCTCAGCTCCTCTCCGTAGGTGAACAACACCACAGTGCTTCTCCACACATCCTGCCCCAAAAGGCTGAAGTGCATCTCCACCGCTCTCCTGTCTTTCTCTCTGAAGGAGCCCACCGGTACAGTCAGAATGAACATGACTTTGCTCCACACGGGGCAAAGGGAAGCGCTTCGACTGATCTCCGTCCTGACCTGCTTGGAATTGGCCAGACCAAACAGGCTCCACCCGGGGGAGTCCACCACGATCACAGGCCACCCCGATACTTCCCCATGGCTTACAGAGCACCTGGTGGTCTTTGTGTCGGTCTGAAACTCTTCACTGTCCAGGATCACGTTGCCTGCTGAGCTCTTTCCTGACTTGCTCCTTCCCAGCAGGATGAGGGCAAGAGCAGGTTTGATACCAGCTGACCCTGCTGGGAGTCCTGCAATGACATAGTGCAGCGATTTTTACATTTAAAATATTTGTTCCTTTCCGATCAAGGGCTGAATTAGAAATATCTCAGATTAGACACATTTAGAAACAAGTATGCGAACACTGCAACTCTTTATATTTTTCTCGGTAGAGTTCACAAAAAGTTAGCGTTATATCTCCATATTTTAAATTATATACAATTCCAGAAAACTTGTTTTACAAAAAAATATCGCCTCAATGTTAGTAATGATTTAGGGGGGTTTCATGGTGATATTTATTATCTAGAATGATGTCCCTCCCCTAGTCTCTTGCAAAAGGTATGACCTTACCTTAACACATCTGTGAATACAGTGTTTCTTACAAATTAGTCAGCCACTTTTGTAGCACATACTGTATCCTATACAATTATCATTAATAACCTGATTTATTTCACTATCATGTTTAGTCAGGTGAATATTATTTGTAACGCTTTTTGTAGTGATACAAAGAGATGATTTAAAAAGAAGATAACAAAATATCAGTGTGAAAAAACATTTAACTCATATGTCAACAAATTGAAACGAAAACGCTGAACCCGGCTTACCTCTGGGTATTAGTTGTAGTTGTTTGGAGGCCATCTGCTTTCTTTGCCATGGCCTCCCATCATGCATATCATGCATGACTCTCATTTCTATGTCTTCTTGTCTTCCTTGCGACCTCCTCGCCTCCCTTAAGCTCACTTCTCGTCTGAGCTGCGTGTACATCCTGTCCTGAACTCCTCTGGGACGCTTGTTCGCCTCTATCATCTTCTGGATCTTCTGAAACAGCTCTGCCACCTGAGCCTCTGAGGCCCCAGGCTGGTTGCTCAGAACCTGGTACCTGTTCCCACATCGCTCCAGCAGCCAACGAAGAGTTTGACCTTGGCGCCTAACGTGCTCCTTGATAGGGAGGTCTCCTGCAGAAGAGATCACCTCATTGGTTGAGTCAAATATCAATGGACAGAGCCAAAGGACCATCACTTTAGTTATGAAGGAAAGTCTATAGCCTAATGCTAAAGTCAGCAAGACACAATGAAAATGATGTTTAGCAGGTATTATGGTAACCATCTTACTTTGTGTTAGTATGCTAACATTTGCTAATTAGCCCAAGCGCACACAGCTTAGTCTGATTTGCAGTATTTGGTTCAAAACGATGACATTTTGACTGGATTATGGAGCTTTTATTCATTCTGAGATGAATATCGCAAATATCTAAACCAAATGTATAGTCAATCTATCCAAACATCAAGATATTTAAGGTTATTTTAAGTTAATAAAAATACAATAGCTGTTGGGTTCCAACATTGCATTTTGGCCAATATGTTCCGCCTTTTTTACTTTCAACAAGGACCTTTAAATGCATGGACTGATCAAACACGATTGGTCAATACTACTCAGATTACAAACAGAAACCAAAAAGCTTCCAGTATCTAAATCTTGATCCGTTGCATACATATTTTTGCATTCTTATGCAGAGATCTGTTTTAACAGATTAGGGGCCACCAAAGTCAATAAACATCTGAACCCAGTTTCAATCCAATCAATGATATTGTTGCAATATTTTGATCTGAAATGTTCATAAAAGGTCAAAATGATTTATGTATACCCTCACCCCCCTGGTTTCTGATCAATTTTATTTCGATTGTACCTTGGCAAGTCTGAACATCAGACTGTAAAAAATGTGGTACTGCACATTGGAACAAATGATGTTGTGAAACAACAGTCAGAAGTACTGAAAAAAGACTTTAAATGTCTGTTGGAAACTGTCAGCTCTCTAAATGCAGAGGTGTTCATCAGTGGCCCTCTACCGCCAGTCAGAAGAGGAGTGGAGAGATTCAGCAGATTGTTTGCACTGAACACCTGGCTTTCAACTGTCTGTACTGACCATTCTGTCCATTTTATTGACAACTTTAACTTTTTCTGGGATCGCAGACATCTTTTCAAGGCAAATGGAGTTTGTCTGAACAAGTCAGGAGTGAAATTGTTTATCTCTAACATATTCGTCTGCCTGCGTCATCAATCAGTTCCCTCTGCCAAGGATAAGCAACAAGAGGAATCAAAAGAGAAAGACACAACACATCGCTCAGAAAACCTTGAAAATCTATCACTGCACCCGCCTGAGGAATCTTCTGATTATGGGAGACACATGGAGGAGTCTCCACTGCCCGTCACCCCCCCTACCACCTCTGAGGATACTCTTCCTTCACCCCACAGCTCTCTCTACTCTCCGTTCACCCTTTCACCCTCGCCCACCCTTCTGGAGATCGCTGAACACATGAAGGAGATACAAAGGGTTGGCACCGATTCCTTCCTGGAGTTCAATAACCAAACTAAGGCGATACGCAAGGCTGGCAGCATTTCCTTTACCCCCGCTCCTCAACGACGGCCATCAAAATCACAGAAGCAGAGACGCGCACCACCTCCCCCGTCTCCGTCACCGTGCCTACGTCAACCACCTCCTCCCCCTGGACGCGCACCAACACTCCCGTCATCATGCCTACCACAATCATCCGGACCAAAACGTCCTCCCCCCCTTCAAGACTGCTGTCTCCGAAGCCTGATAAGGATGTGTGTGTAAAAAACGCAAACACTGACTGATATATGCTGGGTCCAGGCTCAAGGGCGTATGGCACTCTCAACTCTTTCCAGGACATGCCGGGGCCCAGCCTGCCAGTAGCTTTGCCGATATCTGTGTTGATAGGTAATAGATTAAGAGCGGTGAATAAGCTTAGACACAGGAAGCGCTCAAAAGTTTGTGTGAGTTTATCTAATTTAGCAGTGATTCCATGTTAGCCACAAACTTAAACTAGCTTTATTAAATGTCAGGTCTTTGACAGGTACAACATTTTTAATCAATGATTTTATCACTGAGCACAATCTCGATTTTATGTTTTTAACAGAAACATGGATTGAACAAAATAACAGTGCAGCTGTTCTTATCGAATCAACCCCTCCCAACTTTAGTTTTATGAGTCAGGAAAGAATGCATAAGAAAGGAGGTGAAGTTGCTATTCTGTTCAATGATTCCCTTCAATGCAGGAAGACATCTTATGGGAACTTTGCTTCTTTTGAATATGTGGCCCTTCACCTGAAATGCTCCTCTCGAGCTCTGTTCCTAAATATCTATAGACCACCCAAATACTGTGCAAGCTTTTTTGATGATTTTACCGAACTGCTGTCTATAGTGTGTATTGACTTTGACCGTCTAGTCATTGTTGGTGATTTTAACATCCATGTTGACAACCCCCAGGACAGAGGGGCAAAATAACTGTTTTGTGTTCTTGATAGCTATGGACTGACTCAGCATGTGACGGAGCCACACTCTGGACTTAATTATCTCAAAGGGTCTGAATATCTCTAAGGTTGTGGTGACTGATGTTGCACTCTCTGATCATTCCTGTGTTTTCTTTGAGAGCTCTATTTCTGTTCACAAAAATGTTCAAAAAGAGGTAACCACAAAGCGATAATTAATTGAAAATACTAGGGAAATGTTTACTCAGAATTTTTCTACCACACTTGCCCCTGCTAACATCTCAGTAAATAAGCTAGTAGATCATTTTCATTCAAAAATTAAAAATGTTATAGATGCCATTGCTCCAACTAAGGTAAAGGAAGTGTCTGGCAAGAAAATATCTCCATGGAGAAAGGCCATGACCGTGAGAACAGAAAAAAGAGAATGTCGAAAAGCTGAACGCAGGTGGCGAAAAACAAATCTCCAGGTTCACTTTGAAATCTATAAAGAGAGACTTGGCCTTTATAATATGGAATTGAAATTTGCCCGACAGTCTTTCTTCTCTGATATCATTGCCAAAAACAAAAACAACGCACATGCCTTGTTCGCTACCGTCGACAGACTAACTAACCCCCCAGTGTCAGTGCAATGATTTTGCCTCCTTCTTCACTGACAAAATTCAGAAAATCAGACAAGCAGTCAGTGCCTCTGCATCAGGTACAACAAATGTGTTGTCTCTGTGTCCACCTAATATCAATTCAAACACCATGACACAATTCCATTAGATTAATGATAAAAACCTAGAGGACATTATACAACTTCTGAAATCCTCCTCCTGCTGCCTTGATATTATTCCAACAGGGTTTTTAAAAAATGTTTTTCCTTGCATGGCCTCAGATCTACTTCATATAGTAAACAAGTCTCTTCACTCAGGTATTTTTCCACAGGCCCTGTAAACTGCAGTCATTAAACCGCTCTTAAAAAAGCATAATCTAGACGCTTCAGTAATGAACAATTACAGGCCCATATCAAACCTCCCATTTCTAGGTAAAATCATTGAAAAAGTAGTCTTTCAACAGTTGAGTAATTTCTTGTATTTAAATAGCTGTTTGGATGTGTTCCAGTCAGGCTTTCGTCCAAACCACAGCACTGAGACTGCTCTTGTAAAGGTCTTTAATGACATACACTTAAACACAGACAGTGGCAGAACTTTAGTGTTAGTATTATTAGATCTCAGTGCTGCGTTTGACACTGTTGACCACAACATATTACTAGACCGACTGGAGAACTGGGTGGGACTTTCGGAAACAGTTCTAAATTGGTTTGAATCCTACTTAAAGGACAGAAACAACTTTGTTTCTATAGGTAAATACACATCTGAGTTGACAAATATGACATGTGGGGTACCTCAAGGCTCCATCTTGGGGCCTCTTCTCTTTAACATCTACATGCTACCACTGGCTCAGATAATGAAGAACAACAAAATAAGTTACCATTGCTATGCGGATGACACACACATTCACATAACCATTTCACCAGGAGACTATTCTCCAGTTAAAACACTGAGTAAGTGCATTGAACAAATCAATGACTGGATGTGTCAGAACTTTCTCCAATTAAACAAAGATAAAACTGAGGTAATGGTTTTTGGAGCCAAGGCAGAACGTATAAAAGTTAGCGCTGAGCTTCAGCCTGCAATGTTCAAAACAACAGATAAAGCCAGAAATCTAGGTGTAGTCATGGACTCTGACCTGAGTTTCAACAGTCACATTAAAACAGTTACTAAATCAGCCTACTATCACCTAAAGAACATATCTAGGATTAAAAGACTAATGTCACAGCAGGATTTGGAAAAACTTGTCCATGCTTTTATCTTCAGTAGACTCGACTACTGCAATGGTGTCTTTACCGGTCTCACTAAAAAATATGTTAGAAAGCTTCAGCTGATTCAGAACGCCGCTGCTCGAGTCCTCACTAACACTAAGAAAGTGGATCAAATCACTCCTGTTCTGAAGTCTTTACACTGGCTTCCTGTGTGTCAAAGAATAGATTTCAAAAATACTGCTGCTGGTTTATAAAGCACTGAATGGTTTAGGCCCAAAATACATTTCTGACCTCCTGCTAAATTATGAACCATCCGGATCTCTCAGGTCTTCAGGGACTGGTCAGCTTTCTGTCCCCAGAGTCAGAACTAAACATGGAGAAGCAGCGTTCAGTTATTATGCTCCAAATATCTGGAACAAACTCCCAGAAACCTGCAGGTCCGCTGCAACTCTGACTACTTTTAAATCCAGGCTGAAGACTTTTCTTTTTGTCGCTGCTTTTAATTGAAACTGAGCCGTTGTGTTCATCAGTAAAGTGGAACTTCTATGTGAACTATTCATATCTTAAACTGCTCTGTAACTTTTTATTCAAGTACTTTTTATTCATGTATTTTTTCTTTTAATGTTTCTTTTATTATCTTTTACTGTTTTTAAATGCCTTTGTCTGAATGTCTTTCATTTTTGTAAAGCACCTTGAATTGCCTTGTGTTGAAAGGGGCTATATAAATAAACTTGCCTTGCCTTGCCTTGGCAATACAATTGTTGCTGGGGGAAAAAACCCACAAAGTACTTGTTGAGTTAATTTAGGCTTGTAACTAATTCACCAGCACTTACTATGGTATGATCTTGCATGAAGTGAATATATCTGCACTTTCCTTGTGGTTCAGAGTTTGCATCTTTACGGTTTTTGCCCTTATTGTAAATCGCTTTGGATATAAGCATCAGCTAAATGAAATGCAATGTAATAAAATGGTATAGGATTAGAGTTGTTGTTCTTTCAAGTTTTATGAAAACCATGACAGTAATATTTTGCTACTCTTGTTGACAAACAAACCTCCTTGGCAGAGGTGTTTAACTGGAAACTTTCTATCTGACTTTTATTCACTGGCGAGTTAAGTGTGCGTCAATTACGTCAATATAGCGGGTCCTCAGTGGTTTAAAGTGTTGGCTTAGCCTCTACATTTAGTAGTCAGTCGTATTGCCATTTGGCCAATTAGCATTTAGACTCAGTCACATGAACAGTGAGCATTATGTCATATAAAATGTTTATTAGTTTACCTAACAGGTCTCCATGAGTGAAGAGGACCATAGCTCGCTGCCAGATGGGGGTTTGGAGCAGTCTGAGCTGGGCCTCCATGGCTCTCCACTCCTCCGGGCCAAAGGTGGAGGTGGTGGGCAGCACCAGCAGGATGACATGGGGCTCTGGCTGGCAGAGGGACACCCCTCTGCACAGATCCTGGGACACCCTGTCTGGAGTGGTGCAGCTGGTCAGCCACCCTGGGGTGTCCACCACTGTCACCTGATTGATCAAATGAAGTGAGTGAAGAGGAGATTTTGAGGTAAAATTAGTCAATCAAAGCTTTAAAATTGTATATTTACTTGTATTCCAAAGATGGTGCCGGTGTCTTTGGAGCTATGAGTTGTTTTTTTGCAAAAGGCAGGTTTCCCAAGGATGATGTTTCCTGCTGAGCTCTTCCCACTTTGTTTCTCACCCAGTAACAGAACCACCAGCTGGGACAGGCTTGACTCTGGACCTGACAAAAGTTAAGGATCCCCTGATCATACACATAATCTATCCCATCATCTTTCTTACATTTCTTTAGAGTGACTCACCCCAAGAGGCTGCCATGTCAAGTTTTCTGTTTTATATAATCCACAGTCGCAGTGTGTGTCAAGCTACAGTCTGAAATGTCTCTCCACAATCTTTTCTTCACAAGTGATTCCAAGTGACTCTGAATTTACTTCCTGTTGTTCTGTGGAAAAGCATTAGGGTTGGAGCAGCCAGCCCACACGATTACTTAATGTGTGAGTTTCAAAGTTCACCAAAGAGAAGTTCCTGAGAAGTGGCTTTGGTAATAAAATGACTCACACATAAACAGAGGCTTTACAACATATACTACACACACATTTGCTGTGTTATCTCAAAGGTGACACGGACACACTTAAACAAATGATATGACTTTAACAGTATGTTATATTATGCCAAGAGAAGCTTTCATGTACTTGAGAGCTTGATTTCCTGGAGGCAAACACGTCCAATTCGATTACAAAGTCTTGTTTTTCCTCAATGTTATGTGACCAAGTGACCCCAAATTAATGTGGCATTGTAAACTACTCTGAAGACAAAGACACACCTCTTTAATTTGATTTGTGTGTGTTTTATTCTTTAAATTATTATTTGTTATCAAGAATTCAACATTTTTCAAATAGAAAAGTCAAATAGTTTCAATGAAATTTGACCAAGCATGGAATTATATTCCTGACAAGCAGTACAAACCGTTTTGAATTGGATTTCAGTGTTTAAAAAAATGTTCTATTAATATTTATTGAAAATTCAGCATTTCCCTAAAGGCCCTGTCACACTGTCCCGAAATTGACTCCCGATGGACACACGAATATGGAATTGTGAATTTCGCACGAAGATGGCCCCGAACCACACACGAAGGCAACATTTACATTACATTTAAGACATACAACTGCAATGAAAGTACCAAAAACAATTATGTTACAGTACTATGATACTGTACTGATATCTTCAGACTTTGTTCTTTACTTTATCCGTCTTTATATGTAGAAAATATTACGTTTTCTCCGTAATGTTGTTTCCATAGCAACAACAACTTCCTGTCAACTCTCCTTCAAAATAATATATTATATCCTTTTTAGTTTCACAGAACACAAATTGGGTTATTTACATAATATGTTTACATGATTTTGTTGTGCAATAAAACAACCCGATGGACACACGATAAAGGAAATGTTCAAATTCGGCTGTGATCGTAGCAACATCGGGCCATTCGTGAGGGCATCTTAAGCCATCGTATGACTGCCGGTGGAGTTTCTCAGGCTCTGGCAGCAACTTCGTGAGCGGTGGCAAAATCTTTGGCATGAAACTAAAAAGGATATAATATATTATTTTGAAGGCGAGTTGACAGGAAGTTGTTGTTTCTATGGAAACAACATTACGGAGAAAACGTAATATTTTCTACATATAAAGACGGATAAAGTAAAGAACAAAGTCTGAAGATATCAGTACAGTATCATAGTACTGTAACATAATTGTTTTTGGTACTTTCATTGCAGTTGTATGTCTTAAATGTAATGTAAATGTTGCCTTCGTGTGTGGTTCGGGGCCATCTTCGTGCGAAATTCACAATTCCATATTCGTGTGTCCATCGGGAGTTAATTTCGGGACAGTGTGACAGGACCTTTAAGGAAAATTCCCAGCTTTTTGAAAATAGCTTCCATGTGCTATGACCAAGTCACTACACGTTTATGCAGCATTGCTATACTATGCTGCATGTGTAAGACACACCTTTTTTAATAGAAATTAAGTGTTTTTTAAATTAAAATATTTTATTGAAAATTCAGCCTTTTTTCTTTTGCAGTACATTTTTTCTCAATAGCTTCCATGTCATGTGACCAAGTGACATCACATCAACACATCATTGCAAAACTCGGTTTTACAAGTTGTAATATCACTCCTGAAAAGCAGGACACACCTTTTTATTTTTGCACTATATGATATATGGATTTTCTAAATGGATTTTAGTGTTTTACATTTTTTATATGAATATTTTATTGAAAATTAACCATTCCTCTTGAAGTCTTGCTTTGTCTATAGCTTCCATGTCATGTGAACAATTGACTCCAAATCAATGCAGCTGAGGAGGTAACACGTCTTTTAATAGCATTTTTCTAAAATATATTTTCTATTTTTTATGAATATTTGTTGAAAATTCTGCTTTTTTGTTAAGAAAATTCTTATTTCTTTCCAATAGCTTCATTAATTGATCAATGGTTTGCTTATGACCAGGTTATCATGTCATCAAAACAGTCGATTGTCATTGATTGATTTGAACATTTTAATACATTTCAAAGAAGACCCCCCCCCTCATGACCCCTCAGATTTAGCTGACTCATCAATTTGGGGGTTCTGCCCTAGGGTGGGATAACAGTCTTTTTTTGCAATCACAAGTTTTTCTTTCTAGTCCTCGTTCATGTGCAAGTGGTCATCTAAATCGGCTGAATCTCTATCATAGAAGCTAAAAAGAGACAAACACTCCAAGTAAAACCACTTTTTTTTTTAACTTTTATTCATTCATACATATATATGTGTATATATGAATATATATACATATATATATTACTGTTAAAAAGTGTGACTCATCACATTATCACCTGTAAGCATAAATAATCATTTTTTTTCTCTCTTGAAACCTGGGAAATAAACCAACTGAAACAGTTATGGGTCATTTTCAGCACCATTGAATAGTACATTCTCTATTTTGCATCAGGATATAAAAATATACAGATATAGTGTTTTTCTTCTTCTTCTTTAAAACATTCTTTCCGTGTTGTTCAATGGCATGAAACAAGAGAGGAAGAAAATACCTCATGCTGACAATGAGGATTGTTAGCGTGGTTATCGTCTATATTATTAATCCTTAGCAGATCCGTACTCCACTGTCCTTTCATCCGCTCACAGCACTTTCAAAACATCAGTAGCAGCCACACGTGGGAGAAAACAAAAGAAAAGAAAACACAAGTTCGGAGGGTCGTCCTCTGAAACATGTCACGCTCACAGTGCCATCGGCCTCCCAGCCACCGTAGGAGAAATAGCGAGAGGTGGATGTCGGGCGGAGACGTTGGGAGTGTGTTGGTGTCGGGGGAAGGGAAGGCCGTGAACAGCGAGCGGGCCGGGGGGGGCTGCAGGCGCCTGTAACCACCAGCAGTCCTGTTACTGTCACTCTCCACAGTCCAAAGTGTGGGTGCTGTTGATGATGACCCCCCCCCCAAAAAAACATTCAAAACTAAATTCAAAGCAAAAAGGTCAAAATTGCAACAAGTGAGTGTTAATGGTTCGAGGCAAACGAGAAGAGAGAGAAGCGAAGGCGCGGTCAGGATGCTCGCAGTGCATAGAGAGGGACAGCTTTACTGGAAGGTCGTCAGATGGGATTATTGCCCTTTGTCAGCCTTGCACACTCACACACTCACTCACACGGTACACACACACTTCCACCCAGAACACGAGAGTAGAGACGGTGAGAGAGAAAGCAGGGCTGGTGGATCAGTGGTTTCCAGAGGGTTCCTCTCTCTGGCCTCCAGGCTGGTAGGGATCTGTGTGTCTGTGTGTGTGTGTGTGTGTGTGTGTGTGTGTGTGTGTGTGTGTGTGTGTGTGTGTGTGTGTTTGTGTGTGATATATGTCCCAACACAAGTCCAAAATAGGCTCAGCTCCACCAGCTCTCTTTATTTTCCCCATCAGTCTGTCCGTCGGTCAGAGAGGTGTTGTGGCCCGTCGTCTTCCAGGAGGCTTCACATCCGCGAGGAGGAGGCCAGCTCGTAGAACAAGACGTAGGCGTCGCTGCTGCGCACTTGGCTGGAGGACATTGGCGTTACTCTGGGGAGGAACAGAGGGGAAAAGGTTTAATGGTGAGAAAAAAACACTTAATTCGATTTTTTAAAACCGGCTTCTCATTATCCTTTGGTTGATGTAAACAGAAACTGCAATGTATCCATGTCAGGGAGCATAAAGATACATTTTGTGATCCGTCCGCCATGTTGAAAACCGTTGAGTCAAAATGAAGATTTGGTCACTAGGCACTAGGCAGAGCACAACCTTCTAGTTGTACAGCTCAAGCTGATAGCTGTAGAACAAGAGGGTCTTCCAAACCAATCTGATCCAACAAACTGGCTTTTTGGTCTTTGTTATGATCGTTTCCGTCCAAGAGACACAGACTAAAACTGCTTTTCTAAAAAGTTGAATATTTTCAACTTGAATCACTCTGAGCAGTCACACAAAGCCAAAACGCTCAGAATCAAAGAGGCTGGGCGCTGCGCTCTTTGGTCGCATGAGATGTTATGTGCTGTTTTCATTGGAATCAATAACAAATGTGTCCCTTAGGCAGGAAGAGAATCTTCATTTATATTTGGTTAGCGCTGACAGTTGGACAGTTTGGTGACAGCTCGCCAGCAGTGACTGACGTTGCACTAGCGACTCCTCGATTGGTTTTTCTTCAAGATTGAAAGTTTTAAGAAGCTCATTTTGTATATGTTATTCAAGCATTTAAAGCTAGATGATTATTATTATTAAACAGTAACTTAGAGAGTTCAGTTGACAATATAAAATACCAGAATTACCCTTTAATTGTAATTTATGAGTAAGAATACATTTGAGCAGGTTTCGTTTATTTGATTACATTATGGGTTTGTTCAGTCATGAAAAATGACCATAATAAACTATATATTAGTAAAAATGTAGCATGCTTTAATGCTTCAAAAACATAATGCCAGTTTGTGTACATTTCCATATTTTAAGTCACCTTTAAATGGTTATTAATGCCCTAAGGTGTTTCTCTGCACATACTTGGTGCATGTTTTTATCCTGATGAGAGCACACTAGTAGAACCTACCTGGAGTCATTAAACGTGTACCATTCTCCCGAGTTGGGGTTGCGACAGTAGGCTGTGTAGTGGCCGCCCATAGTGGTGCCTGAGTGGTTGGACACTGCGTACAGGTTGTACACTGCATTGACTGAAACGGGACAAAAACACACTTAAAGCCAGCACTTCTTTCATAACGACACACTTGAAAGGGCACAGTTTCTCACCCCATTACTATTAGATATTATTTTAGATGTAATATCGGCTGGGATGCAAAACATAAATCAGATATCTGGATGGTAGATGGGTACTTACGGCAGTTTTCCGAGGCAAACTCCCGCAGGTCGAGATCCTTCATGGGGAAGTTAACAAAGGTGGACAGTTTGCTGGTTCTGCGGGCCTCAGAGAAACGTTTCAGGTCTGAGCGGGAGGGGAGTCAAGGAACAAACTGCTCTGTGTGAACCTTTCAGTACGCTCCGACAACACTTTGTACAACTGTGCAGAAGCTCTGTTATTGGATGGAGTCAAATATCTACACTCGTCATCAACATGTGGCTAGTGGATGTGAGTGCAGTCTACAGACTTTCTACCAAACTGGGTTTTAAAAACATGACCCGTCAGAGCGCTTTCAAACAACTGGTGTGCTTTTACAATGTCAAAGCAGCAGGTTCAATAGATCGACGGCATATTAAGGTCATTGTAGGTTAAACAATTATAATTATGCAGCAAGATAGGCAATATTCAGAAAAAAACTGTTTTAGTTTAGTTATGTGAATTTGCAAGAAAAAACAAAGAAATATAAAAAAAGGTGTATTCTCTGAGATTAAAGTGGTAAAAAAAAAGTCAATTGCAATAGTTCTTTATTAAGTCATCCATTGAAGATTATCTTCTTCTTGTGAATTTGACACTTTTATTCCAAAGAATATATATTTTTCTCTTGATGTTTTCTCGAAAAATGTTACAAGAAAATTGCCACAAATGTAGCAAATCACGGTCACATAGTATTTGATCTGATTGCTCATCCTGCTGACTGAATCTAACGGTGATTGCACTACAATCATCAGAATGTATTACTTTGTACTACAGTGTTGCCATAGATCACACACTAACACAGGGATGGGCAACTAGGATGGTGGTGGGGGCCACATAATGTATGTACTGGCCACCAGGGGGCCGCAGATTCACTTGGAACACACACACAAATTCCATGTGTTGTATGTAATTATTAACAAATACATTAAGTCTGACATCTTCATTGACATTTTACAATCTTTCAGGGAACATCCTCTAATAAGCTCACTAAACAAATATCAGTTCACAGAAATGTTATTTAATGTTTGTATTGAACAGGTTACAGTGGAATACAACTATTTTAAACTATTGGAAAGCACGGGAAATGTGTGTGTATTGAGATTAACCATTAAGATGACATAAACATGAAGTCATGAACACTAACCCAGACATTAGTTGTCTAACTTGAACCTAAGACACTTGTAGCCTGTCTCTGAATGTCAGCTGTTCCTCAGCGCAGCCCCCCTCCCTCCCGCTGAAATTATGAATGAAAAGCGTATAGTAATCAGATAACACGGCAGGGTCCGTGACAGTTTGTTTTTATCTGATTTCAAATAAACAAAGTCTTGGTTTTAAGAATATTAAACTTGTTTCGCCAAATTCAGATGATAAAAACAACTTTGAAGCTAAGGCATAATTACAAGCGGCAACTTAACGTCACAGCGGGCATAACAACAGCCGGTGTTTCTAGTGAGTGTTTTAAAAAAAACGAATTACGTTGTTTATAAATGAATCTGAGGGCCGCAAAAAGAGGAGGTGGGGGCCGCCATTTGCCCATCCCCACACTAACATCTTGATACTCTCCCAGCTATTTGCTCACTGCAAACATCACATTACATGTACCAGCCACTACTGAGGAAAGGATACGCAGCACTAAGATCTTGGGGAACTTCTGTATTGTGAACTTCTTAGTACATCTTCTCCTGGCTTTACACCTGTAGCACGTCTGTGGAGAGGAAATACAGTTTGATTCCAGGACATGGAGCAGACTTGGGGAGTAATGGATTACAAGTGACAGGATTACATAAAAAAAAGGTAACTCTATTCCCTTACAGTTACATTCCTATAATACTAGCATGATGCCAATGCAAGATAAAGTGGCTATGTGGACACAGGCCCTAAATATGCTGAGTCATGTTCTAGCACTGAGGAGTCATCACCGCTCCGATGGTTCTTACCGGTTTCTCGTCTCCGTCCAGGACGTCTTCTTTGGTGAAGAGCCGCATGCAGTCCATCAGGCTCACCTCACCGTAGCCCTTCTGAGCACAAACATAGATGCATTCACATTAGCATGCGCACACACACACACACACACACACCACACACACACACACACACACACCACACACACACCACACACACACACACACACACACACACACACACACACACACACACACACACACACACACACACCACACACACACACCACACACACACATCACACACACACACCCACATCACACACACACACACACACACACACACACACACACACACACCACACACACACACACACAACACACACACACACACACACACACACACACACACACACTCACACACACACACACACACACACACACACACACACACACACACACCACACACACACACACACACACACACACACACACCACACACACACACACACACACACACACACAGACAGAGACAGGGGGAAAACCAAAAAGCTCATGTTTAGAGCTGTGGGAAGATATTTGTAATTGCTTTAAACCATCGTGCAATATCAATATTGTAATATAAGACTAGATATATTGTTACATTTAATATATCGTAATTTTGTACCCTGGTTTTCAAGGCTGCATTATAGAGATATGATGTTATTTTCTGAATTTAACAGACTTTAGCTGTTCTATTATTTAGCTTAGACCACTTAGTCTTTATGACCACATTAATGTAGATTATAAATCTAATTCTTATTGTTTAAATATGTTGCAAAAGCATCAATGCTCAACCCTACTATAGAGTGGTGCAGTGATGACGTGTTTTTGTCACCACCCGGAAAGTAAGCCTCGCAATGTTTCCCTCGACAAAAAGCAATGGGATTTCTCCACTGGATTTTGCTATATTGCAGAAAATAAGCTCTGTGGCAAACACACATTATGATATTCAACAACTTTTGTTCAGCAGGATAATCTCGACTAATAACCCAATTTATTGATTTTTGAAGCGTAAATGCAATCGCCAAATGTAATACGCTAACGCTAGGCTATAAACAATCTACATCACATTCACATGGCTGCCCATCACCTCCGCTAAGCTAAAGGCGGCTAATGTTTGGCTTGCTGACGTTTAGCAGGTTATTTAGGCACTTGTTAGCAACCGCCGTTTTTATGACACATAAAAGCTTCGGACATTCATATAGGGAGTATCCACTGGCGTATTTAATGTCGTAGAACATCTCTTAAGCTTTTGTTAACCACATACCTAATTTCAAGCTTCTAACCACAAATATGTTGACTTTGAGAAGAGGGAATCGGAAGTGGTAAAATGCAACGTTTTTTCCTGGTTTAAGACTCGTTTCTGCACCACTAAATGATGGTGATTTGATTTTCTTCATAGTGCCCAGCTCTAACTAACAAGAAGCACAAAGAAAGGTCACCTCTGCACTACCTATTGTGCTGACATGTGTCTGCTGACCTTCTGGGACTTGTTATGTAAGGCTCACCAGTGTGTATGTGTGTGTGTGTGTTTCCTAACCTTGGCGATAGGTAGAGAGAGATCCCAGAAGGGGTCAAAGACGGTGGAGCAGAACCCGCAGTGACTGCAGGTTAGAGAGCTCTTCAGCTGCCCCACGAACACGTCTGCAGAGATAAAAACAAAAACACGATGCTGATCACTGACTCAACACATCTGGCATGAAAAACAGTGACAAAAGATGTATGTTTTATTCGGCTTTTCTGTTCTTCTTCATGCCGACACAAAACAAAAAACGAATATTACAAATATAGAAGAGATTGAATGTACACACTTATACATTAAAATGGATGGTGATGCTTTTCTACTTACCGACTATCTTACTGTCTTCTCTCTCCAGATATTTGCTCCACATCTTCTTCCCTTTCTCTTCGTCCCTGAACATGGAGCACAGGAGTCTGTTAGAGAACTGGATGAGTGCAGAGTCATTGAGAAGATGGCCAAGAGAGTCAGAAACACACTGATCAGCTGTTCTGATTCAGAAAAGGAGTTAATAAGGAAATGGGTCAGAGCAGAAAACACACACTACTAAGGCACCTGACCTACTTTATTACAGCTTCCCCCTGGGACATGATTTCAAGCTGGAAATGGATCTGCATTTAGTTTGATAGTAGTAAGGCACTGGGTTTTGTTTTGAGTGTAGTACACAGAGATGAACCCTTAAACATGGCGTTAGATAACTGATAATCACATCCAATAAGAGTCGGAGCGTTACTCTGACTTGGGAGCCACAGAGGAAACAACTCAACAACACAGGAGGTGAAGTGTCCCATGAGTCCTCATTGAGAGCGTAAGGAAGAATCTTAATGACTAATGATGCCTCTGTCTAATCCCTGTTTACAAACTGTATACTATCATGGGCGGTTATGATACAATGGACTCCTTGGCAAAGACACGCACGAGACCCCATCTCTTCTACTAGAGAGGCTCTGATGTTGTTTAGCCTTTTTGTGTCTCTTTGTAGGCGTTTCATGTTTCTACGTTGTCGTTTTGAAGTCAACTGGAGCTCCACAAACTACAAGCAAGTCTGTTTTTGTTTGTCTTTCTTTTTTTTTCACGTGGAACAGGGTTGGCTTTAGAAGTCTTATTTAACTTTAAAGTTCACTTGACACTTGGTTCAAATCAGCTGTTGTTGTTACAGTTTGTAGTAATTTCTATCTGCACTACTTAATACTGTAAAATCAATGTTCTAAGATAACAACGTACTATATATACTTGTACTATTACTACCGCTATCTGGCAGCCACTTACTAACTTTCTACTTGTTCCACTTACATTTCATAATGCTGTCACTTATCTTTTCTACCGTGAACATGCACTTATTTCATTTGAATGTAATTACTTATTGTACTGTCACTGTGCTGTAACAATGTACATGTCCACTCTGTGGGATGATTAGAGGAGTTCTGATGTCATTTTGTGTATCTTTTTAGGAGTGAAAGATCTTGCTTTGTTTTGTTGTCCCTTTTTTGGTGTCATTTTGTGTCTATTTGGTTGTTTTGGCTCCATTGTGACTCTCTTTGTGTTTTCTTGCAGCTGTTTTACATTAGAAGAGTTTTGCCTTTTTTGTAGTCAGCTTGTGTCTCTATGTAGTCATTTGTAAACGTATAATGACATTCAGGTGAAGGCCAGGGGGACCGAGGACTTACGGCAGGTGGTCAAAGTCCTCCACCGAGCCTCTCGGCCTGACAGTGACCCTGTTGACCTCGTTGTGCAGACCGTCCAGGAGGAAACGCAGGAACTCCTGAGCATCCTGTTGGCTGCAGGACACACAAACACTCAGTCAGAAATGTAAATGTCAGCTGATTTTACTGTCATATCTCTAGACTCTAGTTGTGTGATTATGAGACAGAGGGGGGTGCTCCTAAAAGATTTACAAAAACAAACATTGCTAAGAGTGAAGGGTGTAACAAAGCTTACTTGTATCCGACAAATCTGGGAGCATATCTCTGGATCTGCGTTTTGAATTCTGACGGGCTGACGGCCTCGCTGCTGGACGACGTCCACATGGTCTGTAACAGCTTGGCAAATTCTGCAACAACACCAACACTCAAATGACTCACACACTCAGCGGATTCTACATAACAGTGTATTCATGTCAAGTTAACAGCTCCATTGTTTTATTTAGTCAAATTCAAGCAGTTTAAAAAAGGTACCTAAACCAAAAATGTCCGGACTATTGAAATATTGATCATCACATCTAAATTGTTATTATAAATGCAATTGCATCAATTAAAGAGTACATAACTCCTATAGTGTGTATGTATATTGTGACTGTTTGTTTTACCAGCTGTTCATATTAGCTTTGTGTTAAATAGGCATTGTTGAAAGTGCATTCAAGCTTTTTCCAAACATTCAAGACGGTGCAAACCTTGCTAAAAGGCCAAGGAACATATTGTCAGAGCCTACAAAAGATGACATAGAAGCAGATCAGCTGCAGAGGTAAAGAGGTAATGAGTGTGAGGTCTGTGGGAGGTTCTGGTTCCAGCCTCTAGGGGGCCTGTGTGACTTGTCTCTCACCTTCCATGAGGGCGGTGTTGGTGCGGCTGTTGTTGTTAAGGTCTCTGCGGTGCGAGTTGTGCAGGCAGTAGTCCCGCAGGCTGTGTGTGTTGCTGAGACACTGCAGGATACTGTTCATGAAACACTGCAAGGAAAAACAGCAAACAGTGAGATTCCATGACTGATAACATCAAGTTCCATTCAATAATGATACTTACACATTTATGTACAAAATGATGGCAAAAACCCACCAGTATTCTTACAATCTAGTTTGAACAATAACATATATTTACTGATTGAAATGTTGTCCATAGCTGAATCAAGCAAGTTAAAGAGGACATGCTAATTTCCAGGTTAAAATGTGTATGTAGTGTCTCTACTGTGACATGTTTCCATGCTTTAATGTTCAAAAAGCTCTATTATTCTCATACTGCCTGTGCTGCAGCACCTCTTCTCACCCTCTGTCTGAAACCAGAGCCCAGTCTGCTCTGATTGGTTAGCTGGCAGGCTCTGTTCTGATTGGTCAAAGTTTTCCCACCCCTTAGCCTATCACATAAAATGTGTTGGAGCTCTAGCCAATAGAAGCGTGAGTGTGACATAGTGATGTCACTATATTACGGTAGTAAAAAGGACTCCAATGAGCGTTTCAGGCAGTGTGTGGGAGAGACACTGGGATTGTAGCCTTTGCAAAAAGCCAATACACACTACAGGGAAGGGAAAACCCCAAAAAGCATAAATAGCCTAACCACTTTTTCACAGAAGGTAAGATGAGGAGATTGATACCACTCTAATATACCCTAAATAATAATGTACCCTAAATATGAAGCTTTAGCCAACTGGGATTAGCTTAGTTTAGCTTAGCATAATGGGAACAAAATTGCAGACAATTTGCAGTCTTTAAAGTCGAAGAAATAGTCCTTTATAACACCAGAATAAAAATGGCTTTAAAAAAGGTGCTGCTTTTCCACCTTGGTTTATTCATAACAGGGACAGTCCACCTATAAATCAAACCTACATCTTTTTCATCCTACCTGTAGTGACTGCTCGGTGATACAGTATAGTATATATAGTACAACTACAGGGATTACAGTGTATATTTCTACAGGCTTTATTTCCAACACTCCTACCAAAACTATTCAAATTGATAAATATCACTACAGGTAAGCGGATGAATATGTATTTTTTTGATGTTGGGGTACACTATCCCTTTAAGCTAAGCTAACCGTCTGTTGTCTCCCATATCATGTCTTTAAAGACAAAGTGAAAGAAGGGTCGGCCCGGTGCCGTTTGAGAAGATCAAGAGACACAGAGTCCTCCCTGGTCCAGAGTTCAGAGCGCTCTGATTAGGTGACTACACACACACACACACACACACACACACACACACACACACACACACACACCACACACACACACACACACACACACACACACACACACACACACACACACACACACACACACACACACACACACACACACACACACACACACACACACACACACACACACACACACACACACACACACACACACACACACACACACACACACACACACACACACACACACACACACACACACACACACACACACACACACACACACACACACACACACACACACACACACACACACACACACACACACACACACACACACACACCCACACACACACACACACACACACACACACACACACACACACACACACACACACACACACACACACACACACACACACACACACACACACACACACACTTATTTTAAGAGCTGTCCTTCTGCCTGTTGCCTGGTAGATAGAAACTCTGGACCACCCCTCCTGTGTGGATTCAACAAACTGCACTCAGTGTAACACCACCCGGAGGAGGAGGAGGAGGAGGAGGAGGAGGAGGTGTGTGAAGAATGAGCTGTTTGGCTCCACACACATTTTCAGACTTAGATGTGGTACGAGGGTACTTACTGTGTTTCCTAGGTTCTTTAATCCTACCAGGCCTTGGGCACTCTTTGAATTCTGAAAGACAAAAACACAGAATATACAGATGAAAATCTATCTCATAATGTTACTAAATGACAACTAGATGTATGTATTTAAATTCACACAAGAAGAAATAAAGGGTCGTCTACCCAAAACGCATTTTCTTGCCATTTTTAAAAAGTGAACATTTTTAAATATGAGAGTCTGGTTTTTATTCCAGGAGCCATAAGACATGTGAACAGAACAGTGAGATTAAAGAGCCTAAAAGATTTGATGTAAGATTGGTTTTAACTTGAATTTCCTGTCTTGTACTTTTGTATGTTTCCGTCTGTGCCTTCACTTGCAGTTTTATCTTGAATTGATCAGACACAACAATCTCTGATAAATACTTTGAATACTTTTGATTCTCTTCTCCTTTGCTACAGAACAGTTTTAGCTCCAGGTTTAATACATTTTGGGAACTATTGACCTGTGACGGGAGTGTCTACCTGACAAATGTATTAAGTAATAACTATATGTATGATTAGCCGAAGAGGAAGAATAAGTTAGAAACAACATTTAAACACTTAAAAGTAGTAAAGAGTAAGCTAGTACAGTAAAGTACATTGCGTCATCAACAAGGCTTGGGCCCCCCACTGACAGACCCCCTCAAAAGACACTATGCATCACATTAATGCACATCATGGGACCAAATCTGGTTCATTTAAATAATTTAAACCCTGCAAAGAAACACATTTCTGTCCTAGGCCCCCTCGTTTTAAATCTGCAGGGCTCACCAATTCCAACAATGCACATACTTGCATTTTCCATGTATTTTACTCTACTTAGTTTGTTGTATGTTAAAGGTCCCATGTCATGGCCATTTCTACTGATCATAATTCCAGTGTTGAGGTCTACTAGAATAGATTTACATTGTTCAATGTTCCAAACTCACATTGGTTTCTCATACAGCATCTCTGTATAGTCTGTGTATTCACTCTCTGTCCTACACGCCTTGTTGGAGCTCCTGCCGGTTCAGGCAGAGTTCAGGCTGAGAAATCCGCGGAGCTGCAGCTGAGAAAAGATTGAGTGTGTGTGTGTGAGGAAGACGTGACGTTACGTCACTATACCCAAAACGTCACTGTACTTACTACACTATAAGAAGAAAACAATGGAAAAAGAGAAATCTCCAACGAGGCGTTCTGGGGCAGCGTAGACAGGTCTTTTCTGTGTTAGAGTTTTACTCGCTACAGGGTGTACTTTGAGGGTTTGTGACTCTGCAGACCGTTTACATGCAGAAAAACCTTCATAACACACAAGGGGACGGGTAATAACCGGAAAAGCATGACATGGGACCTTTCATATATATTTTTTATTTATATTTTAATTTATATTTCTTTAAATTCTAATAGTTTTTTAATTGTGTTCATTATAGGTCTATTTTGGACCTTGTTGGAGTTATTTGTGATGTATTATTTAATACTTTAACATGTATTTTCTTGGCGTTTTTGTTTACATTAAATGTATCATTAATTGGTGTTTAGCACAGGGCTCTGGCACAGGGTGATTTGGGCTCGGGTATTTAGGTATTTATTGACAGGTTGAAGTGGGATTGGTGCGCCAGAATGGGCAAATGTTTTTTTACCAGGGAAAGAAATTAGGAATGCCACAAGAAAAGGAACAAAGGGTAGGATTGGTTGAACACTTTATACTGTTGGATTATTGGATCATTGGAATAAACTGCACAAAAGACATGTGCAAGCCAGACATGTGACAAGGAGATGATCTGTATACCCTCCACAGTTGCATTTTGTGTTGGTCTGGGAGTAACAGTAGGAGGTTTTTAATGAGCATTATCTTGAAAAAGGAACTTGTTTTTGTTATCTCTTAGTAGGTTTCTCTCATGGTAGATATCACGGAATCAGTGCACCTTAAGGATTTTCTATTCTGCAGCAAATTCTCAGCTTAACACATCATGAAATCTAGACATTTAAACTCAGCCAAACACAACCGAGGCAAAGCTTATAATCATGATCTTAGAATGGTACCAGAGTGCTTTTCTGAACTTATGTCATCACTTGCTGCAGCTCGACTTCATGACATAAGTTGAGTAGTTATATAATTGCGTAGATAGAGGAAGAACTAACAAAGAATGCGGGGGTGGAGAAGGAATAAACTTGTGACTCGACTGAGGAGCAGAAGCAGCTTACAATAACGCTTCAGAAAGCCACATGGAATTCATTTCACATGGCTGAATCATGCCTCAGCAAAAGAAATGTCACGTTTTTCTGCTATTGTGACATTTCTTTTGCTGTTCAAGAGTTTTCATTGTGGCATGATACAGTACGTATGAGAAACCAAAAGCTCATTTGACCAGCTTCTATTTTCTGTATGAAAACAATCTGACTGGAGGCCAAGCAGAGAAACTAACAGTGTGGTAACGTGAGCTTGTATTTTCTAGGCAGAGGCCGACTGTGCAGGGCCGGCAGCCTAACACCAGTCACCTGATCTCACAGGCACTGGAAATCTATCTTACCCACAAGGCCCCCCCCTCCCATTACCCTCACCTGCAGTGAAGCTCGAGCGCAATATCTGCAAGAACTATTCATCAAGACCGGCATGAGGTGACCAGAGGTGAGACCACAGCAAAGGTTAAAAGGGCTGTACTGTACAATTGTAGTTTGAGGGTAAGAGAGTGAAAGCTTCAATGGTCAAAAGATCATTTCAATTGAGGCTTGAAATCTAAAAAGAAAAGACACTCAATAGAGCCCCTAAAGCAGTGTTTCTCAAACTTTTTCATACCAAGGACCACTTAACCAATAAAAAAAACACTCGCGGACCACCTAACTCCACAAATATCCAAAAACACATCGTTTTTCTAGAATAGATTACAAATCGCCTGAAAATGATACAAACAAGTGGCAACATGTGTGATGAAGGTGTTGCGCTGGGCTATATCATGCCATCGAAAGTGAAACTTAAGCTCGCTCCATTGCGGAAATATTTCCGCTAGAGTGCGGAAATCTTTAATTAATTAATTAATTTCAAATGTGAAATGTTACCAATATACTCACGGACCACTAGGGGGCGCTCACGGACCACCAGTGGTCCGCGGACCACACTTTGAGAAGCACTGCCCTAAAGCAACAATGCTTTAACTGTTCGCTCAAATCAATCAGCGAGTGTAAATATGTATATATAGCAAGTGATAGTAGCTTGTTTCCTTACATTGAGACCAATTTTTAATCCAACAAGAGAATCAGTTAAGAACTTTCAACTAAAGCTGCCTTCACATGTTACATGGTTAAAGCGTTTCTGTGCTGACGTTGCCGTTGTGTTTCTATGGAGAAAGTGCTGCTCAAAATGTTCACAGAGCACTGCGATGAAAGTTCAAATGATTTCATCTTTGACCTCTGTTAGCGCTGACCTTTCAACGCGCAACCAAACAGATAGCCAGCAGGGGAGGTTATAGAATTGAAACTTAACTAGCTGTTTTCACCACAGGGCTCTGCAAACCCTGGATGTGACCTGACCTGACAACCTCACAGGAACGACCACTCTCTGTACGATGGATGACCTCGCTAACCCAGAAAGGTAATCATCTGTAACACCATAAAGAAAGGTATTGGAAGACTTGTAGTGTCAGAATGTGTTATATGAGCGTTCGAGAAATGACTGGAAGTGTCTCATAATCCTTAGATCGCTGCTGTGTATCAACATAAGAAGGACATAATGCTGCATACACACTATTACTTTTTCGCTTAAAAATGCAATGCTTATTCTAGAGTCCAACAACTCTTTGTTTTTAAACCCCTAAAAGTCAAGCTTATGAAATCCCTTTTATTTAAAAACTCCATTAATGCGTTTCAGTACAGTACACGTCACTTGTTAGACGCTTTTATCCAAAGAGACTTACATACATTGAATACTGTGGGCGATCCGCACAAAAACTGAGACTTTCTGAATATAATGGCTCAAGCTAGTTGGGGATGTAAGATAAGATAAGATACTTTATTGATCCCAAATTAGGAAACTTAACTAGTTGTTTCCAACGAAAGGCTCTGCCCTAAACCCTGCAGTTAGCAAAGGGCAAATAGCGTGTCATGTGAATGCAGCTTTAAGCCTATTTCATTTCTGTCATTTGAGATTATGGTTAACATATGCACAAGGGTTTAATAATACAGTATTAATGAAGGTATTCCTTTCTTTCTCTTACTTGTTGTTTTTTGAGACTTTTTGTTCATAGCACTGCTTTTGCAATGAGGCTTATAGAAAATGCCGCTTGAGCTCCAAAAGTCTGCATTTTAGCTCAATCAAATATGTGCAACTAGTACCAGGATGCTGCTGTGCATTTGCAACATTAGGGTGGCAATTCGCCCTGTATCGGAGCTTTAAGATGACAGTTTGTCACTTTCCAGACCCAGAGGGATCCTCTTTGTTTAGAGAAAAGACACGGATTATGACAGCAGAAAACAGTCAGTAGTCCCGTCTTTAGCTATGCTTTTTGCCTTCTCGAGGTTCATGTGATCAGAAAAATGTCGGTCTGTTCATTAGTGACGTGGGCCTGGAACTTATCAAGTTATGAGCAGTGTTACAGGAAGGGCTTTTTTTTACTATTACATAAATACCCTCTGCCATCTGTCTCTTATTCAGGAGGAAAGAGTCAGCATGTGGAGGGGGAAAATCTACAGTTTAATTAACTGTGGCTTATCTAAATCCTCCGCTCTGTAAAGTCCACTGTAATGAAAAGAGCACTTTACTAGCCACGACCGTATATCACTTGAACACACACTTCCTGAAGGAATCCGGTTCGACAGGAGGCAGGAAGGATTCTCTCTGGTCAGCTCACTTTTTATTTCATTACAGAGACACAACAGCACTGTTGGAATGTGACAGTCTGACTGTGCTGCACTCTGCTGAGTAATGCCACGGCCGGTTCCCAAAAATAGCAGCTTTGCTTTTATTAACGCCCGCTTGTCCCCTCGCCATTGGCTGATACTTCGGCTGGCCCTGGAGACGTCACGAGGATGAAACGACGTCCCGGCTCTGTCTCCGTAGCAACGCTATACTTATTTTTTTTGCAGGAAAGGAAAGCTAGAGGACATGGTGACATCACGTTGACAAGGCTAAGTGTGTGTGACTCAGTGTGTGAGGAACGACTTGGAGCAGATGTGACTGTTATACTGGAATCATGACATTACTTCTGCGGCTGAAGGGATTTGATTTTGAGGATATGGGTTATTGTACTACATAATCTAGCAATAGTTAGGGATAAGCATTGTTTATATTGTAAGGAAATGGCACTAAATTATTATCTGTCATGTAAAATTGGACTCATTTCTTTCTTATCCGATCCTACTACCATAATTCATTTGATAGACACTGTGTACAATGCACTTATAGGTCATCAGTCGTCGTTTCTAAGCGGTGTGTTGAACCGGATTCTTTAATGTGTGTGTGTGTGTAAGACAATCCATCCCTTCCTCCCGCTATGATCCCAGCCTGTAGCATGACTGTAATGACAGCTCATTGTGTTACGCACATACTGCCGTGATTCTTCCACATAAGCAGTTTAAACCAGCACATAGTGGGATTAAAGTCATGCTCTAACAGAAAAGCTGGGTAACATTTTTCAGGGTATTAGAGAAGAGGAAAAAATGAAGCACCGCAATGTACAGAGGTTCACCATTGCGAAAATAAATTCAACATGTTTAAAATAAAAGAATGTAAAAGATTTCTTCGGAGTGGTGCAGTGATGACGTATTTTAGGACAAAAAGCTAATGGGATTTCCCCATTGGATTTCGGTATATTGCCGAAAATAAGATCCGATGCTAACACACATTTATGATACTTAGCACGTTTGGCCACACGTCACAACCACTTGCCAAAGGTGGTCTCGTGTCGGCGTTTTGTAGTAAATGTACGTGTTAGCATAGCAACCAGAAGCTTGTGATATTCACGGTGTTATGTATTTACTGACTTATTTTATGTCGTTGGACAAAACGTAAAAAATCTTACAAGCTTGTGTTAACTACAGACCTTATTTCAGGTTTTATCCCAAAAAACGTTCAGAAAACCATCGATTCTGAGACGAGGGGAACCGTATATGGTAGTGTCTTTTCCGGGTCATAACACTCATTCCTGCACCCACAATGTGGACATGAATATTCAATGATATAGAGAAATATCAAAGATCTTTAGCCAGCTTTCTGAACGGCTCTTTCATTCATTTAATATACAACACTAAGAAATATAAAGCGTGTATATCACATCATGAAAAAACAATCCAGTGCCTCTTGAATAATTGTATATGTTCGGTTATGGTAACGGTTTCCCTCTCAACCTCCCTACACACTTTTATTTTATTATTTATTTAATCAAATACATATTTTTATTTTATTATTATTTTCAGGATAATATTGTTTTGGTTAATTATTTTAGCCACAATCATTCTGTATGGAGAATCTGATATTGTCACAGCCGTATCATATAGCCATAATATGCAATTATACTGTACAAAATAAACGTCTGTGCATCTCTGTGGGGTATTTACCAACATAATAATGTATTACCTCACTCCCTTATACAACATACTCATAAACCAGTTCATCTGTCTCATTTTCTTTTGCAATAGATTAAATAAAGCAAAGTGAAGTACACGATTTATGTTTTAAAGTAAAAGCCTATGGGAGAGATACATACAATTGTCACAAGAGGAAACATTCATTCACTGTATATATTCCCAGTCCTTCCATGTGAGTGGACTGATACGTACTGTATACAAAAGAGGCAGCCCAGGGGGTAACTTTGCATAAATGCTCTATTCACAAATGTCAGAACAGAAGCGAGCTACTTCAGAAACCCTACTCCTCGAGGGCTAGGAAGCATGTGGTACGGCGAGGCCACTTTAAAAAGCATTCCCCAGGCCGGGTTGAACTGCTTCCTATAAAGCCGGGGAATAAGAGACAGAGGAAATGTCCTTTTGGCATCTAACCAGCGTGGGGGGAGTACGATCTGGCCATCCACTGTGCTCATTTAATTCTAAGATGTGGGACTGAGGGACTGAGGGGTGGAGGATGGTGGTGCTGCAGAAGAAATGGGTCAAAGCAAGGTGAGGATGAAGCAAGGAATGAGCTCTTACTACGGCTTTACTTTCCAGAAGACACTACAAACTACAATGAGAAAAAGAGAAATGCTGCTTTTTTGCTCCTTAGATAAACATCTTACCACTGCCAATGAGCTTTGGCACTGAGCAGGAAGAGGAAACTGCCCGGATTCAGTGCATGCACTACCAGAAAAGCCAGTGTTAAATGTTTCAGTCTATTAAACAGCTCAAAGAAATATGGCAATGCGCCAACAAAGGAAAGGAAGAAGAAAGCCGCACTTTACACAGATAGAGAAAACCTGCTTTGCGAATATTTCACGAGTATATATAGAATATAAAAAGGTTTTTTCTTGGTTATCAGAAAACCCAACAATGTCCTTGATTGCAACTTAGCCAGAAATGTTTCAGCAGGTGTGTCTGAAAGACCAAATCCGATCACAAAAAACAACATTGTGAAGTACAAGTTAAAGGGGCCCTATTATGCACAGAGAAACACAGGGATGTTAGCCTTTGCAGACCATTTACATGCACACCATCTTATATACAGTAAGACACTAAAGGAAAGGGAAAACCCTAAGCATAATAGGGCCTCTTTCATGTGGACAAAACCTCCCTGTTTTTTCATGAAGCATTTCCGAACACATGCACTCCACTGGAAATCTACACCTTCTGAAGACTGGAGATGGTGTGGGAAAATAACAAGCTCAGAGCACAAGTGATGATATAGCTTAATGGAATCCCAGAAGGGGTGCTTATAACAACCTATAAATGAGTGCTCAGCATTCTGACGATCTCTGTGCCACCTGCTATTGAGCTTACTCCTCATAGTGTATAAGAACAAACATGTACAGTCTTTTCTATCAAACAGTCTGTTTGCTAGTCAGTAATAGAGTTTGAGTCATGTATGCTAAGCAATACTGATGCATTTTGGTTTGAGACTGCTAATAAGTTGGTGTTGTTTGTTATTTTTTGAAATACCAGTCCATTATTCATCATCTGTTTGGTTATTTTGTATGTTATTTTTTTTTTTAAAGGTCCCATGTCAGGCTTTTCCGGTTATTACCTGTCCCCTTGTGTGTTATGTAGTTTTTTCTGCATGTAAACGGTCTGCAGAGTCACAAACCCTCAAAGTACACCCTGTAGCGAATACAACTCTAACGGTACGTCCACACAGCAGCTTTAAACAAATCTTCCAACGCTTCCAACGCTTCTCTGCCCATTGACTTTGAATGGGGATGACGTCACTTTGCCTCGCTTTTCGCCGAACTGCATTGTGGGGGAGCGAAGCGAAGATTTCCAGGATTTCCAGGATTTTCAGGATTCAAAAGTTGAGCAATGTTTAACTTTTGAAGCTGAGCTGGAAGCGTCAGCCAATCAAATCCCGTTTATGCAAATCTGACAGTAGAAGCGCTAGCCAATCAAACCGCGTGTAAGCTGGGAGAGCCAGACCGCAGTTCATTTCCTCATATTCCAAACGAGAAATTACGGTAGCAAATCACCCGGTTCTTTACGACCAGAACTATTAACGGGATACAAACCGGAGGAACCAGGCATGGAGGGAGGTGGCAGAGACAGTGGGTGAAACTGGTAGGTTTTCGCCTGTTTGGGGAGTTTATATATATATATATATATATATATTGCTCGCATAAAATCCCCGGGGTTTTTTGCTTTGTATGTCGGGGGCGGGAGATTCATGTGATTGGTTGTTGGTCGCGTTGCTCGCAAAAAATCCCCAAGCTCCAAGATTTTTGAAAAGCTGCTGTGTGGACGTACCGTAACACAGAAAAGACGTGTCTATGCTGCCCCAGACAGTGCAATCTCGTTGGAGATTTTTCTTTTTCCATTTTTGTCTTCCGGGGCCTATTGACGTCACTACGTCCAAATGTACCAATTGGCACACAGCTATAGAACAATAGGCACACCCTCTGCCAGGGTGGACTCCCGAGCAGCTCAGGAGTCCGCCCAACGAGGCTCCCGGAGCGAACAGTGTGAGGTGGATTTCCCGCGGTGTTTCCCTGGATAATGGATATAGACCAAGTGCCGTGCCGGCGAGAGAGACACCGCGGAGCTCAGGCTGAGCTCCGTGGTGTCTCGCAGACCCCACGACACCAGTAATCCCCCTCACACTGTCCGCTCCTCGAGCCCCACAGGGCGGACCAGCGAGCCCTGCAACGTCCTGCCAACACGGCACCCAGACCCCACGCAGCATTCTCATCTGTTTGTCATTACTGGTGTCATTCTCTGGTTGCTAACGCCATTGAAACACATAATCACTGATGTTCCGCTGTAACGGTGGTGGACTCATCAGAACAAGTCAATGAGTGAAAATAAATTATAAGAAATATTTGTTTTCACTTTCATTTTTTTAAGTGACATTAGAATATAGATAAAATCATCCATTATGATGTATATATATGACATTATATCTATGCATGTATAGTGTGAAATAGTGCAATTAAAGGAAAACTATTTAGAAACAGTTATAAAAAAGAATTGTCAAAAATATTGATAAGAAAACATAATATGCATGCATATCAACGACAGCTGAAAGAGCTCAATGGAAAACAATGCTAATATCTCATCACAGTAGCAATACTGCAATAATAAGCCTCTTACACCATAGCAATAACCATACCCCCCCCCCCCCCCACTATTTCTGCTGTGCGTGTGTATCTGGGGCTGTAAAGTAAACCTAACACTACCGGCAGCAGGATTCCTGGGTCCACCTGGCAGCGCACGATGCCAACTGCTGATTGGATGCCATACCAGCGCGAGAGAGTGAACAGCAGAACAGCCTGTTCTGACCTGTCTCTCTATTTGGCAGACCATCATAAACAACCTCTCCCCTGCTCTTACCTCAGCTACTGCCGAGTTTCTCCCATGTGAGCTGGAGTGACACTACTTTGTGTGAGCACGCTGGCACACACACTCTGGCACCTGATAGGGAAAGAGACATTTCTTTCTCCCTTCTACAGAGCACACAGAGGGAAAAAGTCATCTGAGCTCGTTGAGACATCGTGCGGTGACGTGGAGCTACAGCTCTACTCTCCGGAACATGCCAATACACACTTGCATACAAACAAGTAAACAGTGAGATCTTCTTACGAAAAGGAATGGTCTTTCTGAGAAACACGAATAAATGTAGCTTATGATGCCATGAACTGGGTCCTAGGTTGCATTTGATTGGCTCAAAGCCTGAATAGTGCAACTTCGTGGAGCAATATCCAAAAATGGCTAAGGTGACTCAAAGTGTATTTTAAATGTACACATTTAAAAAGTTTATATTTGGGGTTTTGGAAGAAAATTCCGCCCAAGTAATAAATACAATTATTCTGTTTGATATTTCTATTTTAAAGTGCAAACCTCTCACATGTATATTGTTTCTAAATCAGGGTTCCTGCAGGTTTCACCAACTCAAATGTAAGACTTTTTAAGACCACTTTGAATAGAATTTAAGACCTATTTCACGGTAAGAAAGTATGAAGGAAAATTGCTATGAAAGAATAAATATGTCCCATAATTACTTTCAAAGTAAATGCATTCACGTTCAACATAAGAACGATGATTGAACATAACAGCACACAGAACTGTGTTAGCGTGTTTGACAAAAACCAGAAAAAAAGAACTACCTAAACGTGAAAGTGTGTGTGTGTTTGTGTGTATATCTGTGTGTATGTATGTGTGACAAGAGGCATCTTCTGAGCTCTGCTGCTACAATGTCTTGTAATTGCCTTGGTGCTAGTGGACTAAACGGCGGATAATCTGTGGCACGCTTACATTGCGTGGCATTAGCGCATAATAGTGCGCCGCATTTGCGCTTCAGATGAGGAGGTGAGGCTCCCTCATAACGGCATGAACCCGTATGGCACAATACAACTCTGACTGGCTTACCTGTATGTCAATCAAGTGGCAAATGCCATAGTAAGGATAGGCTAACTTTTAAAAAATTAAAAAATGCCATGCGATCTACCCACACTACCTTTGCGATCGACCGGTCGAATTCCAAAAGGGATCCTAATAAATGTATTTTTGTCACACGGTATTTTATTTGATTTATTATACATTTTTTGTGAGTTGTTTGTGAGTCATGTTTGAAAAAAAAAATAGCAGTAAGAAGAAGTTTTTCACACTTGTGTTAACCAATGTCCAAAATGTTCTACCGTTTTATATTTATATTCTAAAGTATTTGCGAAACGTCAACATTCTAAAGATGTTCACCTATCACATACATGTTTTTGTTTCTAAATGTACTGTCAACCTAAATATTCCTAAAGGGATCCTTTTAATATCATTATGTTTTTGTGTTCTGAATGAAAATTGTCCCCAAATAAGAATTACATTTATAAGTGTAAGTATTCGCAAAAGTTGTGTATATATTAGTTTCTAAATGTATCTGTACTGTACTGTGATTTGAATCCCTTAAAACATCCTATTAATATCCAAAATAGGCTAAAGTCTACTGACATTAATTTAAAATGACTTTTAAACATTACGTTAGCAGTTCTGGATGAACGTTTTCCTTAAATAATAAATGTAATTATTCTGTTTTATATTAATATTTGTAAATACTTTCTATGTTCAATTGTCACCTGTCATTTCCTTTTAGCATATGTTATTTTATTCGATTTATATATTTACTTTCCATTATGTGGGTTTACACTGTCATTATATTGTTGTGTTTCTTATGTATGTATTATGCATGTTTTGTTGTTGCTTTTGTTAAAAGAAATGTGGCAGTGAGAAGAGGCTTTTCACACAGCGTCTATACCCAGCAGGTATCAACTTAAAGTCACATGCATGTGGAAAAATAATGTATTGGCTTCTTAAATAACCGGCCTGTTCCTGTTCACAAAACTCCAATGGTAAGTGTTTCTCTAGCAGGAAAATAATTCACCCTCAATGGTAGCAAAGTGAACTGCTAGCTAACAGACAGCATTTACATTCTGCTGCAGCCTGCATGGGCCTCTGTGTCTCACAGAGCACTGCACTGAAAGATCACACCGGCATAGGCCCAACAAGAACACAGACAATAACCAAATGTGTAACACAGAGCCAACCCATTATAGGTAACATTGTATATACTGTAAATACCACACATGATATCCTCATGTGAAATATCTACCTCCAAGTTACTCCCATTGAAGATAGTGCCAGTGTTTCACACTCAGGCTCTTGCTGGCAATATTGTCTTTGGTTTAAAACAAGTCAATAAGCATAGCACTACATCTATGACATTTTGATATTTCGGTTTTATGGGAAATTACAAACAAGAATGATAACACAGGCACGTTTTGAATGAAATCTGTACACGAGCTAGCATTCAAAATCATATACATCATTCCAATGTTTAAACCTCCATATATCCCAATTTTTTTTAAACCTGTTTTTGTATTTTGAACACTTAATCTTATTTAAATTAATTAATTAGGTTTATACGGCATAGCAGGATAGGCAATAAGAGTTTGCAACATTTAAGTTCAGGATTATTCTCATTATAAACCAACTTGTCAGACGTTTATGATCTTTTTAAAGTATTTGCACACATGCATTTACTTCACCTGTCACGGATATAGTTGTTTCTATATGTATTGGTACTGTGATTATTTGAATTCATGAAGGGAATCATATTAATTTGATTTGTGTCACTCATTATTATTATTTAATTATTATATTGTTGTGTTTGTTATGTATGAGTGTTCTTTTCTTATTGTTATTTTGCTCATTATGTATAATTTCCAGTGTAATTTAACATTTTCAACATCATAATGTTGAAAATAGGGGTAGAAATGATTAAGCTAATTATGAAATTGGACTCCAGCTGACTTTACCCAAAACACCATACAGAAAAAGCAGAGATAACTAATATGTAATTGCAATAATCACTTGTTTATAACAAAAGACCTATACTTGCTGTCCTTGTATTGATACAACATTGCATTTCCTTGCCATGCTTGCAGAGGTCTGCAGTGAGGTAGAAGTAAAGGACGTTTGATGAGCAACAAAAAAGGGAAGGACGGGATACGAGGAGCAGGTGGACGCTGACAACAACACGGAAAGCGTGCCAAGCTGCCAGCCCAGCACTAAAGTGTATTCTAATGTGATTTCTCCTTGCATAATAGAAGCTGGAACACAGCAGCTCCACACCACGCTGTAACCTAGGTGCATACACACAAACACACACAATTGCACTAACAAGGCTCTAATGTTCACGAAACTAAAAGCCTTTTCTTCTTCTCATACTCATATTAGAACAGCTTGTAGCCTAGGCTATTTCATGAAACTTTACCAAACACTTCATTTTAACCTCCATAAATCCACACATGGTTTGGACAGTAACGTCAGCTGTAAGGCAAATAATACATCATTAAGGAGAGTGAGTCTCATGCAAAGCACCAGACCCATTTTAGTACACATTTAAGGTGAGGATATCGGTTTATTGCCAGCATAATGTATAGGCAAATAGCTTTTCATTACATTAAACATTCCAGTGTTGCAGGATCTAATTCAGCGTAAAAATCCACAGTAAAATCTGTGCTATCGGGCTACTAGTCTACCTGGTTTATTGGAGAAAATATAATGCCCTGCATGAATCAAAAATTATATTAAAAAGGGTCTTCTGCTTTTAAAATAATAACTCAGGGAAATCATTTTATACCTACGACCCGTGGAGATATTAGAGATTGGACATTCTAAAACTTACAAGCTTAGTGCAAAACTTCAATAACTACTTAAAATTAAAAGTATTGCAATGCTAGCTTTTTTGTCTTGAGGCTGAACTGGCTTCCACAGAAATGCTTTTTGATACATTTTTTAGTGTACTCAGAATTGTCTTTATATGTGGCTGTGTCCATATGGCAACAGCCAGAGGCAAATACAGATGCCCTACATATTCCAGTGCTTAAAGAAAGCCCCGTCAAAATGGGTTATTTCTTAATGTATTTCCATTAAAGAGTTGCAGTGAGATGCATAAGAGCAGTATAGTAAGAGCAGCTGTAGGTTATGAGGGGGATTAAATGGTCGTTATGTAACCGTTGACCTGCCAGTGCAGGCCTACTGATCCTGGTACAGCGGAACACAGCGGCTTAAAAAACCGGCTTACCCTCATAGATGACTCACTCAAACATTAAACCGAGACTCTCACTAGATATGTGACATCATAAGAGAAAAAACACCTGTGTTCTATTCAGAATTATATTATCTCTGCCTGCGAGACATTTTAAACTCTTCCACAGGATATGCAGTCAATTATTGTTCACATTTTGTCCAAGCAGACTTTCCAAGCATTTCCCTTAAACTGTATAAAGCCACTGTTTAACAGTACGTTTAACGTGTTACCACCGACTGCGAGTATTTAAGTGACATACGATAGTTGGAATGGGACAACCGGTATACGTAGCCTATTATTGAATAAGTACTATTCTTTTTATATCATATGCCTCATTTCATAGTTATTTTCCAGCCAATTCACATTTAGCTCTGCCCATTAAGACATAATGCGATAAACCTTATGTCCTGATTTTTGAATGGGGTTTGGTGAGACAGAGCCGGGATAACGGAGCGTAGCACGACCTCTTACCTTGGCTTGGTTAATGAGGAGCCCTACGAAAGTGGACACCAGCATCGAGCCGGACATGCTGCCTTTTCTCCGCATCTCCTGCTTCAGAAAGGGGAAAGCTGCAGCCGGCGGCTCCTCGGGTACGGTCACCGTGTATGACTGTCGCATGCTCGGCATGCTGGCGGAGGAACGAAGCCAACGACCCGGTGCGAGTTATGCGGGCGGAGGAGAAGGTTTCCTGTGTTCAGCCCTTTTCTATAGCAAGACGTTTCACTACGTTTCCCTTGGTCTCTGTCATTCATTCAGTCATGTAACAGCAGCAACCTCACAAATCACGCCGAATAGAGGACCTGTAGCTTTCCCTTTAAATTATACTACTACTATATAGAGCGAAAACACCTAAAAAACACACACATACTGACTGCAGTATTAGCCTACGCAGGTGTCAGCAAATAAGTGGCAATAATGCATATTGTGTGCCGATTCCGTTTTACAAGAATAAAGCTCCGCCCCTTTTGGCTCACGGAAAAGTCAGCCGACAACAAACGTCAGCGACGCCTCCAGCCGGGCTGCCTACGTCACAGTCCATCCTCCTCCACGCTGTTGGAACAACCTGAAGGTCTAATACTGTGTGGTCCAAGGAGATTACTCATCTCCGATAGGATCATGTCCAAAAACTAACCTCTGTAGTCCTGGCCATGATCACTGTATATGCTATCAATGTGACAGCATGGTAAACACAACGCATATGTCACACAGCTGACAACACAGGGCTGTGATTTACTACAATCTGATCCAGTGGTTCTAAAATTAGATTGTTCAGACCTAAAAAGGGTCTTTAATGAGGTTCCGGTGACTCACCAGCAGCTCAGAGAACAAGGGGTTTAGTCGACACCGTCACAATAAGAGGTTGATGAAGGATGTCTGATGCAAACATAACCCAAGTATTGGCAGTCAAAAGTCCAAATAAACATCCTGCATGTAGGAAAACATCAATAAATAGATTTGTTGGCCATTTTTGTTGAAATGTGTACTAATTTGCACAGAAAAGTGTGAATAATATTTAAACATAATGTTAATATCCTAAACGTACACTAATTCACCATTGGCTACCTTGTAAAACAGCTAAAACAATCTTACACTACGAAACAGGCATAATATTTAAAAATTGTAGGTCATATGGCATTCTTTAGGGGTTGGAGTGTTGTTATAATATGACTATTTTTTTATATAAAATAACAATATAAAACGGTGTAAGGGCCTTAACGCAGAGATCCCTACAATTTTCAATGTTGCACTCAGAAATGATAAATTATGAATAATAAGAAGATTTATGAAAATCTCAGGGCAACAAACTCATATGTTTTTCACTTAATCGTATCATTTGGGATATTGAGAAATAATACATGTATTGAATCTTTATTTTTTAGGTCAAGTGACGTGTTCAATTGTGTACAAAATTATAAAGAAACAGTGTTTATATCTATTTTTAGTGAATTATGGTTATTGTGGCATTTTAAACGGTCCAATGTAGTAGTTAAGGAAACGTTAGGTGAAGCATGTTAGAGTGCTGCTGGTGGTTACACAAGGCAATACAAGCACCTGATGACCTTTAAGTCTCTATGACAGATTTAAAACTGCTGGATGGTCGAGACATTTTTTACAGTTTCAGAAGTGATGGAGTAAGACTTAGTAAATAAGAAAGTCAACAGAATGTGCTGTGCCTCCCTTACCACTCATAAGCAGTCTAGTTCAGGGTCACCAACATTCCCAACAGAAATGATACTTTCTTTCATGAAAGTCAGCCCTCTGTTGCCTTTAAATACTAGATTCATCTCTGTACAGTCTTTAGCGAAATGATTGAAATGCACAGTGTTTACAGGGTGGGCGATTTTAGCTGGAAGGCTGTGTGGAGTGAAGGGAGTGCAACTGCAGCAATCTCATGACCCAGGCTCAAGCGTGTGTACACAACAAACAGCCAAGGAGCACATTCCATCACCAGTGTGTGTGTGCGAGTGTGTGTCTTAATCCTTGAGGTGGAAAACTACAAAGTGAGCGACGGGGGCAGTGAGTTAATGTTTGTGTTGTGATATCTGATACAAAGAGCTAAGCGGTATTAAAACGGGACATAAGCAGTCTCTGGGCAATGTTACGTAGGAGAAGTCAGAGTGTAATTACCTAGGGATTGCTGCACTATTCCTTAAGCTACATTTGGCACATTAGATTAATTACACTCTATTCAGTCATGTTTAAATGTAACCTGGGTGTAAATGTTTCTTAGCAGAGCAACTTAAACTGTTCACTGTTGTTTATAGCCATTCTAAGCCCCTATTCTACATTCATACAAGGGGCATAGCATTCCTTAACCAACACTGAGGAGAATTGCTCACATTACGTAATATGTATGGAACATTTCAGGAGAGCATGTAGGAGGGTTCCAGAACAGAACAAAGTCTTCAGTTCAGTCGCTGGATATCAGGTAGTACTAGCAGTCCAGGGTGTTTCTTACGCCTCATTAATATTACAAATACTGGAAACATTTGAAAGAGATTTTCCTTGTGCGGTGCAAGATCAAAGGAAGGAGGGTTTTTATGTCGTGCAGGCTGTAAAGCCCCCTGAGACGCATGTTTTGGTGATATTGGGCTATATGAATAATGTTTGATTCAATGATTGATAGATATGCAGAGTAAGGCAATTTCATTGAGGTATAATTACTTCAAGGTTAGATCATTATTTGTATTTAGTGTTTGTCACTCAAAATGTGTACAAGGAAATGTAAAAGTGTATTATAATTTCAAATGTCACAGTTTCTGGCTATGATACATTGTGTAATCTTGGCAATTGTTTAGAGAAAACATAACTTTTCCATTCTACCTAGTGACAATCACTAGGCAGATGAAACCGCTGTTAGTGTTCAAAGTAACTTTTGAGTTTTCCCGAGCATCGGCACACACTTGTACTTTTCCCCCTTTAGTAATGCACCCATTGACTGTGGTGGTGAAGGGGGAAGCAGATCCACAAAGCAAAGCTCTTTAGCCTTATGAGCTTTGGGAAGTGACCCAAAGCTCCCAAAGTAGTCCTAAACTTTCGGCTAGACTCATCGTGCACGACTTGATGAGGGTTTCTGCCATTTGGAAAACTCAGTATACGTCAGGAGGTTTGGCCCTAATTATACGGTCCACTAATCTCCAAAAACTATAGTAAATGATGTTTCCTAAGCTTAGAATTATTTGGAGATCTCCAAGAATGGGGCACAAAGGACTGCTGGGCTGCTGCTAGAAAATGGATGTATAGATATAATTGGCTTCAAAGCATCATTGCTCTGTTTTTGAAAAATAATATTGTAATACTGATTTCTGTTCTGTTCTTCTTGCACTATTTGTTATTGTTTTATGTGTTCTATATATTTATGTTGCATTGTTTAAGAAGGAGCCTGGGACTTTTCATTTGCCATAACTACACTGTAGCTATACTGTGCAAATGACACAATAAAGCCTTTGAATATTTGAATCTTAATAGTAATGTTAAAATCATCGCCCTGAAGGAAATGCCACACACTGACCGACAAACACAATCAAGTCCATCCATCTTCTCCCGCTTATCCGTGGTCGGGTCGTGGGGGTAGCAGTTCCAGCAGAGAGCCCCAAACTTTCTTTTCCCTGGCGACATCAACCAGCTCTGACTGGGGGATCCCAAGGCGCTCCCAGGCCAGCGAAATATATAATCCCTCCACCTGGTCCTAGGTCTACCCCTTGGTCTCTTCCCAGCTGGACGTGCCTGGAACACCTCCCTAGGGAGGCGCCCAGGTGGCATCCTAACTAGGTGCCCGAACCACCTCAACTGGCTACTTTCGACGCAAAGGAGGAGCGGTTCAACACCGAGTCCCTCCCGGATGACCGAACTTCTCACCTTATCCCTAAGGGAGACACCAGCCACCCTGCGGAGAAAACCCATCTCGACCGCTTGTATCCACAATCAAGTCAATTCATAATAACGTATAAATGAATAACAAAGTCACTAACGAACCGGCCCCTATATTTGACAAAGAACAACCATGACCTTTCTGACTAAGGTGGGGAACCAACAGTCGGACCAAATATTATTGACTCGACAATAAGTTTGACGAAATGAAATAAATGAATGAGTTGCTCGAAGGTGGAACGAGAGGAAAGCGTGATACTGAAATACTGCATACAAGGTAACAAGGCGTGCTAACAAAGGTATGCCAAAAACAGATACATATAATGATATGCTAAGTAAAGCCATAAACATGTGTTTGTTGTTTTGTATGTGTCCTGGTCTATTTGAATATCATGCATGAGAAACAGGCAGCACAAGAATAATAGTCATGTCAGACAGCTTGCCATCAGAAACATGGCACACCATGAACAGGAGGATGAGGCACCAGCAGCTGCTATTTGTGTTATATGTTCCTGTTGTTAGCTTGTGAAAATGGGTTAACCTTGTTTTGCAAAACCTATTTTAGGAGAGCATACGTGACTTTAAACATTCAAAAACAACAACAACTTAAGAACTAGTGTTAGTTAGGCTACAGTGCAACAGTTTTGGTTTGCCATTAGATGTAGTTAACTCATCGTCGTATTATTTCAATTGTTTTTTTTGCCTTTAACTTATTTCTACACCTGTAACAAAAAAGAAAACACAGCTGAAAATGGCCCGCTGGAAACTTCACTGAGCCAGGAAGTGGTACACGGATATATATACTGTACATACAGCTTTAACGCGCCATATGGTGAAATGATGATATTTAATTTGGCATTAGTCCTGGATTTACACTCATAGAAATATAAAACCCCAAAACATATATTTAACTGTTTATAAGTGCATCTTCAATTGAGGATTTGCTTAATAATTGCTAATATCTGTAACAGTAAACAGTCAAAATGGATGGCAACTACTTCACTAATATACACTCTCCTTATTCAATAAATAATTAAATATACTGTATCATATATATATTTTATTTAAGCACAAATAAATAATATTTCTTAAAGAAATGTCAACTCTACTGAGTTAAAAGCAATTTGTTTGCAACTTTATTGTGAATTGATTAATCTTTTAGTCTTTTTAAGATAACATGGAGAAGATTCCCTAGTTTAAGCCAATAAAAGTTGAGTATTCTTTAGTCTTTTATGATATCAAACATAAAATCCTCGTCACCATAGGTCTATTTCTGAAATAGCAATCAATTAATGTAAATGTCAGTTGTGAGAATATTTGATAGTTGCAGAACAATGTTGGGCACCACTCCGCTGCGTTGCCTGAGGATGGCTGACCTACAATGACATGGTGCGAGGTCACTGAGTGGTCAAGTTGTCATTTCGACACTCATCAGTCACAAAATCTTTCCTGACATTTCCCCCAAAGTATGTCACACATACCATACTCTTGGTTTGTATGCAAGATCTGCTGACTGCAAGCTTTGTGAATAGAATGGATGTGCTAGGTCCATCGTACCATTAGAGCTCCAATAATCAGTGAAGAAGCCCTGCACTGTGCGAAAGGGGGATTAAAGGGAGTGAGCTAACAGGGGACTGGGGTTAATCAGCAGGACAAACAGCCCAGCTGGGGACATCCAGTTGAAGCTACTCAGTCTGTGCTCCATGGATAGGTGTTCAGTGTTTCCCACAGATATGAAATATACTTGGGCGGGTGGTGGCAAGGGGGGGGGGGGGTTGTTAAAACAACAATAATGTTGTTTTAACAACATTATTTATTGACTTTTCATTCCGGTATAATCATTTTGCGCAAAGATGGCACTGTTTGTCAGAGCACTTCATCCTTCTGGGATTTCATGAAGAACAGCTCCAACGCCTGTGTGTATGGGAATGCCTCTGGTGCTGGTCCATTAACTGCCAGTGTTTCCCACAGATCTGAAATATACTTTGGGGGGGTGGTGGTAGCGGGGGGGGTTGAGGTGACGTGCAACAACATTAACCTTTCTGTTGGTCGCTTGTTAGCAGACCCTTCACGCGATGGCAGAGCGAACAGGTACAGGCAGGGCCCATAATGATAGCCCTATAGTTTAAATCTACTACCCACACATGAACATATGGAAATGGGCTACTATTTAAAAAAATAAATGTATTTATTAATGTATTTAGGAACCTATCCATGTGATTTTTAGTGGGGGTCGACCTCAAATCCTCTAGGGGGGGTCCAGGGGCATGCCCCCCCGGTAAGATTTTATTTTTTATTTTGGAGTTAAATGCATCAATCTGGTGCATTTTGAGGGGAAAATAAAGAGACTAGATCTATGGAAACACCTATATTAAACAGAACTGTATACATTTCAATAATCATAAAATCAAGGCCATAACCAATAACATACCATTTCCAATATGAAAAAAACACTGAAACTTGTTCATTTATAGTTGTGAGTGTGTCTGTGCTCCTGAATCAGCCTCTCCTGTCTCCCTCCTCTCCCCCCCCTCCTCTTTGAGGCAGCAGCAAAGACTAGTTTTCTCTCAACAAGTTTTAAAAAATCTTACCTTTTTTCACCTAGTTAACTTTTTATTTATTTATTCATGCATATTTTACTAATCACATTACATTTCATTTAGCTGACGCTTTTATCCAAAGCGACTTATAATGACCGATTACAGGGACATTCTCCCTGGAGTAACTAAGGGCTAAGTGCCTTACTCAAGGGCACACTAGTGGTGGTGTTCCTGGCGGGATTTGATCTCACAGCCTTCCGATCTTCAGCCCACCTCACTCTCCATTAGACCAATCACTACCCTCTCAAATGGAAATATGTGTTTACATAAATGGTGACCACACCGTTTGAGACCCACTGAGAACTTAGACTAAGTTAACTATCGAAACACTCAGAGAGTCCTTTACCTCACCTGAGCTGAGGTTATCCCGAGCTTGAATGACACACAGAGACCAATCAAGGGCTTTGATTTATGATCTGTATGACAGTGGCCATGTCGGCAGGCCACATCATGTGGACAGCCAGTCACCCTGTGTGAGGCAGGCCACTTAACAGGCCAGAAGGAGGCGAGATCAGAGCAAGGGAGCGAGGGATCATTGTCTACAAGTTAATCGATCGCAGATGGCGTCGTGGTCACGGACGAATAAAAAAAAAAATGTATAAACATTTTTTTAATAAAAAAAATAAATAAAAACTAAATGGGTCGCGAAATATACTTGGGCGGCCGTTAATATACCTGGGCGGCCCGCCCAGGTATAGTCTATGTGTGGGAAACCCTGGTGTTGATTACCTGATGGATTTCATAAGAATAGACATCTAGCTTAAACTTGTCCCCATTTGGATTTCGGTATATTGCAGAAATAAGCTTTGTGGCCAACACGTGTTAATGATACTTCACACGTTTTTTTTCAGCAGGACGTTTTGTAATATATTTTAGTCACTTTTTAGCAACCCTCGTTTTTATGACACATAGAAGCTTCGGACCTGCACAAGTGGGGTATTTACTGACATATCTTTATATCGTAGAACAAAACGTGAAAATCTCTTCAGCTGTTGTTAACCACTGACCTTATTTCAGATTTTCTTGAGACAAACTGGAAGTAGTAACATGTTAAGTCATTTCTGGGTTTGAGGACTCATTCCTGCACCACTCGATTAGCTAATGGTCCATGGTTAAGACGTAATCAGATTACGGGTCGATTTATAAAAATGGGTATTACTAGCAGGTTTTCAAAGTTACAATACATTTTTAAATAAATATCAATATAATAAAGGTTGACGGTTTTCATTTAGCCTACTTTTATTCTTCTTTATTTTAAATATATATTTTTAAATGCAGTAGGTGGACAACTGATTTATTAACTAAGAATACTGTGTTTGCTTTTAATTAATGTATTAAAGTGAAACAATTGTCAACTATACCTTTCTGTACATAGCTAGCTTATCATTTAACCTATTTTTAATTCTAAATATATAAAATATTGTTTTCTCTTTCTCTGAGGTTACATTGTTCTGTTGTCTTACATACTACGCTTAAGTAAAAAATCTTAAAAATCCTAATAATATTTATTTTCTCTTGTATTTATTCGCATTGCATTTGATATGGAGGTAGTCCAAAAGAAGTCAGGTTACATTACTTTGATATTGTATTTAGATTTACTGAAGCCTTTCGAGTAAATCGCCAGAACGCCAAAACCTCCTCATCACTCCACCGCTCCCATGTTTTTTTTTGTGTTGCCATAAGTTAGTCTCTCTATGTTGCTAATGCTAATACTAAAAATGCTAATGCCAGCAAATACAATGGCGGCTTCACAAAACTTTTCAGAGTTTTACGGGGCGTGGTTTGCAATCCGCCCAGCCAATAGAAATTGATACTTTTTTTCTCCCCAGGATAGTACCACCTCTCTAGCAGGCACTAAAAATGGGGGTAAAAGTTCTCGGAACTAAGTAGGCCTACTCTTTTTGGTGTGAACGCAAAATTCCAGACACTATCGGAACTAAACGGGAAAAGTACGGGTAAAAGTACTCTGGTGTGAACGCGCCTATTGTGTTTCACAGTTTACAGTATAGCTGCAGGCTCAAAAATGTGCTTTTTTTTGCACGCAACAAAGCATGATTTCATTCAGTGTTTGTTTTAGAAGAAATAACCCTCAAATGTCACCACTCATTGTGAAGGGTTGTGTAAGGTCACGTTTATCTATTTCTGAATGCAGACTTGTAGAACTAAATAGAAACACATGACTGATGAGGAAACGTACAGCGGGGTTTATTTGGTCAAGTATACCTCATGACAGCAGGGAGGCCCACCACAAGACCAGTAAGTTAATATAGTTCCATATGCTCGAGTCATTCGAGTGCGTACATCAGTTTGTGTAAGTCCTGAGAGTAACAACACACCATACGAGGCCAACATCATCCAACGCTTTACTAACTAATTATGCAAAATGTACAGATGGTTGTTTGATTTAAAGCACACCCAAGGTAAACTTGCACAGGTGAATCTAATTAATTATGCTGATTAAATCGTTTCTCAGGAGTGGCTGAGGACATTTGAATTTGTGCATTTATTTCATTATTTCAATATAGAGTAATACAAGACAAAATATCCGCAAATTCTCACTAAGGGGATGCTGGAACAAGCTAACATTTAGCATTTTTCCTTGAAAAAGTACTCAAAAGAACTGATTATAAAAGGATTTGCTTGATTCAATGCCTCCTGATGCAATAAATGATTATTAACTACTTGTTTGTATTGCACTTTGTGTTGTATTGAGTGCTTCTTTGATAAGCTGATTGACAGAAATATAATCCTTTACTATTGTTGATAACCCAGTAATCTTTTAAATAATTGTTCATGCAGAATTGTCAGAAAATATGCAGCCTCTTAAATATCGAGATTATATTCTTTTCTCTGTTTCACATAATATTAAAGGGAATATATTTGGCTTTTAGACATTCAAAAGCATCACTTTGGACATTTTTCACTAGTTTTGGACTTAATAGGTAATAAGTATGATCATGAGTTCGGCCCTTTTCACCCTCTGTCTGAAACCAGAGCCCAGTCTTCTCTGATTTGTTAGCTGGCCAGCTTTTTTGTAATTGAGCAACCACTTAAAGATGTCCTGCCCCTTAGCCTATCACGTACAATGTGTTGGAGCGCTAGCTAGCCAATAGAAGCGCAAATGTTACATTTTTGCTTTATTCGATAACAGGAAGGACTCAGCTTTGATACAATGGGTCCATGATTAACCAGGTAAGCTAACGGGGCATACCAATTCAGTTCTTTGTTAAGATTATTTTATTTTAGCGACCAACCCTAAAATAAGGCTTGGTTAGCGGAAGCTTGGGCTCATCACTTCAATCTGCTACACATCAACATACTTAAGGAGAGGCAACCAATAACAACTGAACTACAGTGTAAGTGTATACAGTATAGTAAGTGCATCTGATCAATAAATGGTACTTAGAACAAACCCAAATTCTCTTCTCCACTCATCTTAACTTCCACTCTCCCCTGCTCTATACCCACCCCCCGCCCTCCCTCTCCCCCTCCTCCTCCACCCATCTAAGCGGTGATCTGGACTTATCCTGAGAGGAAGTGGGTCAGTTGTGCTTTCTGACCTGCCTAGAGGAAGCTGGGTCATTAATACAAAGCTCAGATATGAGGCTAGTGGCCTACAGACCCAGCCAATCATAGCCTAGCAGCTCCATCTGACAGGTGTCATCTCTCTAGTTGCTGGGTAGGGGTCAGATACGTCTCATAAACGTGGAAACTACTACTACTGTAAAAACCTCTAAAAACTCAAACTAAAGCATTGTGATGAACTATAAATATACTTAAGCTAAAGGCAGATAAACAAACAATAGCAAACAAATTCTGAAAAAACTGAAATCTGAATAAAATGAAAAAAAAAACTCATTAAATATTTTATATTATTATAGCCTTGTAGAGAAAATGGAATCAGCAGGTTTCGGACGTATTGGTAACGGATTAAAGTTAACAGTGTTAGGTCATCTGTAACTGTATTCCCTAACAGTTACATTAAAAAAAGACATAATCAGAATACTTTTGCATTTCTATAAATTAGAGATTACTAGCAGGATTACAATGTGACTAAAAAACTCAAAAGAGCATATTGTTTCTTGTAAAAGGATCAGATTTGATTCCTTCTCTGTAAACTGTACTGTTCTATAGCCTAATATTTTAAGTGTGAATCTATACGCCTACTGCCTGAATCTGATTTATGGTTTTCACTGTCTTTGCTGAAAATGAACCAATGTGTGTGAGCTGTATGTGTGTATTAAACTAAAACGAAGCATTTTCTGTCAGCTCAGATTTTATTTCTGGGTTTTTTAACTGTAGTTTGTGCTCATGTGTTTCAGTGTTGGTGTATAGGCTACTTCCTTATTATGTTTAATGAAAGGCAGGTTTTCCTATCAATTATAGCATTTGTGATCTTGTGTTCTCCTTTTCTAAGGTCACATTGTTCTTTTTTGTGTGTTTATTTGGTTAAATTGGATATTGAGGTAATCCAATAGTAACAGAAAGTAATCAGGTTACTTTTATATTTAGGTAACTAGTTATTGTAACAGATTTCATTTGTAAAGTAACCCTCTAAACTTGAGACATGTCAGGTTATTATATCAGGACTTCAAATGCTTTACATTTAATTTGAACAATAGTGCCCCCATTTGGTCAAATCCAGTACTCTCGGAAGCCTTAAACATTGATGGGCTTTACAAAGTGTGTGAAACTAAAGAAAAGTGCCCAGCTACGGCTACATTCGGCCTTACCCTTTGATACTGATCCAATCTGCAGCATTGAACCCCAAACAAATCAACAAGCTTCAAGCCAGCATGAGCACCAAGAACATTCTCTTACCGTTGAGTCCCTGGTTGGGGAGTCGGACACCCTGTTGCTGCTGCTCGGCTCCCATGATGAAGAGCTGTATGCTCTGCTGCTGCTGAAGGCCTCCTGGGTGGAGCTCCGCGAGAGGGCCTCCTGAGTAGAGCTCCGCGACAGGCCCGAGTAGCCATTACGGGAGCTCGCACCATACGAGTTGGCCACATCGGTGGCCCGACTGCGGTAGCTCCGCAGGGCACTGCTGGAAGAAGACGGGCTGGAGGATGAGGAGGAGGCATCACTGAGGGCCAGAGAGGCCAGGTCCCTGCTCAAGTCAGTCTGGGAGACAGATTTCCGTCGATTGAGTGAGATGCTGGAGGCCGACGGTGAAGAGAGGTAGCTGGACTGGGCAGAGGAAGAAGAGTAAGAGTTGTAGCCGGTGTACGCTGACCCCCCGCTCAGACCCGACCCGCCGTAGCTCTTGATGGGGGTTCTGCTGAGGCTCTCGCTCCGGCGGCTGCTGCTGAGGCTGCTGCTGAGGCTGCTGCTCCCAAGAATGTCAGTACGTGGGATGGTGCGACCCCGGTCAGGTTCTGAGGAGGTGCTGTAGTTGCGGCTGCGGGCGGCCGAGCTGCTCAGATAGCTGGAGGAGGAGGAGTAACCTGAGGAGGAGGTGGAGATGGGGGACTTGTAGGTGGAGGAAGAGGAGATGGGGGACTTGTAGGTGGAGGAAGAGGAGATGGGGGACTTGTAGGTGGAGGAAGAGGAGATGGGAGACTTGTAGGTGGAGGAAGAGGAGGTGGGGGACTTGTAGGAGGACCGGTCGCTGTAGGAGCTAAGGCCTGGGGTCAGGGAGGAGCCGTAGGAGCTGTAGTGGCTGCTGTAGGAAGGGCTAGTGTAGCGCTTGGCGGTGGAGGAGACGCGGGACATGCTGCTGCTGCTGCTGCTGCTGCTGCTGCTGCTGCTGCTGCTGGTTTCTCAGCCACAGGGAGGGAGAGCCTCTGGAAGACTGCATCGACTGCAGCCACAGCAAAGACACACAAGTATTAGTTCATCAGCAACAATCAGATCAATACTTACATTACAGCAACATTTATCCTTGCTTCACTAAGCATTAAACAGACTTCAAAGACAGAATGACTCAGGAGTGTGCATCACTGACTTTAACATTTCCAGCTTTTTGGCCTTTATTATGAAAACCGGAAATATATACTATGCTTACTGTGGAACACATTACCAAACACTGACACCACTTTAATCCATTATCTACTTTACATTACTATAACTCATTCAAAGTGCTCTAAAGTTCTTCATGCGTTGTTTTTCACTGTCTCTCAGGAGGACATTAGCTTCAATATAAACTTCCATTATTTCAAGAATCTTTCTGATTCTGATTCTGATAGTGAACATCATGAGCTCTTTAACTGCTAACACTGTCAAGAGTTGATGTTATTTCTGCGTGGTACATACAGTGGTGAGTGCAAATTGCTCTGAAATGTCTTCATAACATTAGCCTACAGAGATCATTGAGTTTTTGACACATTTCAAACCCCAGTGAGTAGATTTGGAGCATGTAACCAGAAATCAGTGCTCACGCTCCTCTGCAGGCTTCCTGTTATAAATATATAGTTTGTTTGTGCAAGCTAATGTTGCTCCCAGCCCCTGACAGATGTTGCCGGGCCAACCACAAAACCCTTTCCTTCCATGTAGTAATTGAGCCTGAGTGTTACAGTTCAATTCAATCATAATTTCATGATTAGGCAAACGAAAAAGCAATGAAAGGCACTTCAGGATGAGTTTACAATAGCAATGCTACAGTGTATGCATCATGACAGCAAACACTTCCATGGAATAGCACCATTAAATATGTAACGCACCATCAAAATCGCAAAATGAACTAGTGCATTATTCCAATCGCAGTGCAATATTTAGTAAAGGCAAAATATGTGAAAATATCCTTTTGCATGAAGTATTGTTGTGCTGAAGAGAAGTACCGGCCTACAAACAGTATTCAACAGACCTAATATAACAGTTCATTATTTTGAACTGACTCTTGTGGATCAGAAACCATGGTTCTAAAAAATGTACTTAACATTTTAAATATTATTTGAGTCATAATTGGTTTAATATTTACCACTGCTATTCCTTCGTTTACTTCTGTAACAGAGTGACATCACTACGTAACACTTGCGCTTCTATTGGCTTGCTCTTCAACTCATTGTACGGTTGAGGGGTGGGACATCTCTAAGCAGTTGACCAATCACAACACAGGCGGCTAGCTAACCAATCAGAGCAGACTGGGCTCTGGTTTCAGACAGAGGGTGAAAAGAGGTGCTTGCAGCACAGGCTGTCAAGATCTGTGTTTATTGTATTTTGTCTTGTCTTTTTCTGTCTTTTGTTTCATGTTTTATTTTGAAAGGTCTTCACCTCCTGTCTTGCCTGTTTCTGTCTGTGTTGTGTTTTGTCTTGTCTAGATCTGTTTTTGGTATTTCTGTCTGCGTTGTTTCTTGTCTAGATCTGTCTATGGTTTTCTGTCTGCGTTCTGTTTTGTCTTTAGATCTGTCTGTGGTTCCCTGTCGTTAGTTTCCCTGGTGTGTCTTATTACCCGATTGTGTGCACCTGGTGTCCCTGTGTTTTCTCCTCCCTCCTCACCTGTGTCTTGTTTGTATAATTAGTCTTGTGTGTATTTAAAGGGAAAAGGAAACACCAATTACAGCTATAATAGTCCGGTAGTTTATTCATTTTACAATGGATATTGATCGTAATATTTATTGTATATGATATTACTCGCCAAAAGAAAATTAATTATCCGCCGGCCGGGTGGGGAATTCCGGGACCAGGAGATTAGGGGAGTCCCAAAATGGTGACGTCACTGGGTGGGTCTTCGCTCCGGGTATCCATACCGGAAGTCAACACAACGTAGCAGATATGGCAGCGATGGAGGAATTTTGCAATGAGATCGACGTTTTGAACGATGAATTTGACTATTCGTCGGGAGATGACATTGATGTGGAAGCATCTACAGTTACCAGGCATCCCATGGCCTATGCTTATGAACCGATTCGGTCGAATACTAGAGTGGCATACGATCCGGAGTCCGCCGAAAGTACCGACGGTTCTGAACTCGCCGAGTGGGATACCACCACTTCCAGTACCGACTCGGTCTCAGTGGTCAGTTGACATATATTTTGTATTATTTTCCAACACCTCATACATCTTGGCAATACCATCCATTGGACACCTAGACCAGCAATACTAGCCTTTTTAGGGCTGTTTTCGACAGATGAGCGTGTGTATGCCAGTTTAATTAATTGAGCTGTAGAACACCCCCAATTCTCCATTGTACGTCATAATAATAGCTACCATTTAGTTTGGACGCGATTGCGTTAATTAATAAGGTCACACTGTGTCAGTAAATACATGTGTGAGCTAGTAATCTGGTAGTGCTGCAATATTTACCTCTCTCTCGGCAGCTGAAGCAACTCGTTTGGTGGCTCGAACTTCACGTTTGTTGATACTGTCATTGTCTTGCGCGGCCGACGTGCTGACGGTCGGTGTTCCCGACTGCATACGTTGAGAAATTGAATATTGTGGGAACAGATCCTGGCTTCAAATCCGATGTTTTGTATTGAACCAGGCATCCAGACTCATCAAACCTCATTTTGTGGACATAATCGTCATTTTTAAAGTGTTCGCTGCACACATGTGCGTACTGATTCAGCGGCGGATCGGACCGTTTCATGGAAATAACCCATGCTTTGAGCAGCTTCTCATCCGTTAGTGGCAGCCTATGGAAATGTACTTCTTCCTTCTTCGTATAAAATCCATTTGTGCAGCCTGGGGCAATACAATAAACTCCTGACGACGACAGTTTTATTTTAATGTAAACTACTGGTGCATTGCACGCCATGTTGTTTATTATTGAGCTTTGGCCCAGGAAGCCGTACCCAGTCAGTGACGTCACTGGGAAAGTCCCGGAGCAATGGAAGCGCCCATGGTCATTAGGCACGTATTTCAAAAAATAAATTTGCGTATCTGGATCGTTTACATTGGAAATAGACTAGATTAAATACATTTCCTAATGGGAATATTGTCGCATGGAAAGCAGTTTGAAAAGTGTTTCCATTTCCCTTTAAGTTCTGGTTCTGTCTGTCTTTGTCGGTTCGTCTTGTGTTTTGACTTGGTCTTCGGTGAGTGTTCTGTTCTGTCTTTGTTTCTAGTATAGCCTTGAAATAAAGGAGATATATTTGACACTTTAATCTGCATTTGGGTCCTGCTTCCTGCACACACCGTAACCTTACGAACCGACCTGAAATATGGGCCCAGCAGATCCTTTTGAGCAGGAATTGTTGGATTTAACTTTTTCTTTGGCTACCTGCTCTGATCGATGGATGGGAGCGTCCGGGGTTCAGCAGCGAGAGGCTGCTCTGGCAGATGCGCGCCAGATAACTATGGAACCATACACCCCAGCGCGTGCACTACGCTCTGCATCAGCCAAACGACTCGTTGCGCCCTCGCTGCGAGGGGGACCCAAGTTCCCATCGGCGAAAACACGTGGGTTTGCTGTCCTGGCTCCAAGATGGTGGAATGAGCTCCCCATTGACATCAGGACGGCAGATAGCTTGCACATCTTCCGGCGCAAACTGAAAACTCATCTCTTTCGACTCCACTTCGAGCGTTAGAACGATTAACGAAGCACTTTTATACTAATAAAGGACTGGATTACCTAAAGCCAGTTGAGTAGCACTTGAAATGTTTGGCTCTATGAAACCTGATATACTTATATGATTCTGTTTTCTTCAAGGTTGTGTCTTCCTGGTCGAATGTACTTATTGTAAGTCGCTTTGGATAAAAGCGTCAGCTAAATGCAATGTAATGTAATGTAATGAGAAACCAGGCTTGGTGATATTCTTACCAGGCGGGATTTTGGATTTCCTCATGGTGTGTTATCCCCTGCCTGACAGCCCCAGGCCTCCCAACTCCCGTTATGACACCACACGCATCGGTGTGGTCCGTTTGGAGTCAACCCTGGCTTCTGCCCCATTGCATGCTCCTGTCCAGGAGCCGTTCTCTGGAACTCGTCTGGCCTTTGGAGGTCCACGGAGCCTCCAAACGGCTCCTAAAGGAAGGAGTCGCAAGGCCAGGTTAGCAGCCCGAGCCCAAAGATCCATGGTTCCGGCCCCTGTTCTGGCCCCAGCAGCCATGGTTCCAGCACCAGTTCTGGCCCCAGCAGCCATGGTTCCGGCCCCAGTTCTGGCCCCAGCAGCCATAGTTCCAGAACCAGTTCCGGCCCCAGCAGCCATGGTCCCAGACCCAGTTCTGGCCCCAGCGGCCATGTTTCCGGCCCTGGTTCCGGCCCCAGCAGCCATGGTTCCGGCCCCAGCAGCCATGGTTCTGGCCCCAGCAGCCATGGTCCCAGACCCAGTTCTGGCCCCAGCAGCCATGGTTCCGGCCCCAGTTCTGGCCCCAGCAGCCATGGTTCCGGCCCCAGTTCTGGCCCCAGCAGCTATGGTTCCGGCCCCAGTTCCGGCTCCAGCAGCTATGGTTCCGGCCCCAGTTCCGGCCTCAGCAGCCATGGTTCCGGCTTCAATTCCGGCTCCAAAACCGGCCCACACAGCCATGATCCAGGCTCCAGAACTGGATCTTACAGCCATGTTTCCGGCTCCAGAACTGGATCTTACAGCCATGTTTCCGGCTCCAGAACCGGCCCATGCAGCCATGATTCCGGCTCAAGTACCGGGCCCAGCAGCCATGGTTCCGGCCCCAGTTCCAGCCATGGTTCCGGCTCAAGTACCGGCCCCAGCAGTCATGGTCCTGACTCCGGCTCCTCGTTACCTGTTGACTCATCGGCCGACGCCAGATCCCCGAGTCCTGTCGGCATACCGGCCGACTCCAGCACCTCGTCTCCTGCTGGCTCTCCAGCCGACGCCAGCGCCCCGAGTCCTGTCGGCGTACCGACCGACACAAGTTCCCTCTCAAGTCCCCTCTCAAGTTCCTACCCGAGTCCCCTCTCAAGTTCCTACCCGAGTTCCCTCTCAAGTCACCTCTCAAGTTCCTTCTCAAGTCCCCTCTCGAGTCTCCTCTCGAGTTGCCTCTCAAGTCCCCTCTCAAGTTCCTACCCGAGTCCCCTCTTAAGTTTCCTCTCAAATCCCCTCTCAAGTCCCCTCTCAAGTTCCTACCCGAGTCCCCTCTCAAGTTTCCTCTCAAATCCCCTCTCGAGTCTCCTCTCGAGTTCCCTCTCAAGTTTCCTCTCGGGTCCTCTCTCGAGTTCCCTCTCAAGTCCCCTCTCGAGTTCCCTCTCAAGTCTCCTCTCGAGTTCGTTCTCGAGTCTCCTCTCGAGTTCCCTCTCAAGCCCTCTCTCGAATCCCCTCTCGAGTTCCCTATCGAGTCCCCTCTCAAGTCACCTCTCAAGTCCCCTCTCGAGTCTCCTCTCGAGTTCCCTATCGGGTCCCCTCTCAAGTCACCTCTCGAGTCTCTGTTCAAGTTCCCTCCCGAGATTCCTTTCAAGTCACCTCTCAAGTCAACTCTCAAGTTTCCTCTCGAGTTCCCTCTCAAGCCCTCTCTCTCGAGTTCCCACTCAAGTCCCTACTCATGTGCCGTTGGAGGTCCCGCAGACTACTCTTCTGCCGGGGGTCCTGCCAACCCCATGTCCTGAGCCGTTGGAGGTCCCGCAGACTGCTCTTCTGCCGGGGGTCCTGCCAACCCCATGTCCTGTGCCGTTGGAGGTCCAGCAGACTGCTCTTCTGCCGGGGGTCCTGCCAACCCTATGTCCTGTACCGTTGGAGGTTCCGCTGGGGGTCCTGCTGGGGGTCCTGCCGGGGGTCCTGCCAACCCTTTGTCCTGTCCCGTTGGGGGTCCCTCCGACTACTCTCCTGCCGGGGGTCCTGCCAACCCTATGTCCTGTCCCGTTGGGGTTCCCGCCGACTACTCTCCTGCCGGGGGTCCTGCCAACCCTTTGTCCTGTCCCGTTGGGGGTCCCGCCGACTACTCTCCTGCCGGGGGTCCTGCCAACCCTATGTCCTGTGCCGTTGGAGGCCCCGCCGACTACTCTTCTGCCGGGGGTCCTGCCAACTCTATGTCCCGTGCCTTTGGAGGTTCCGCTGGGGATCCTGCCAGCTCTATGTCCAGTCCAGTTGGAGGCCCCGCCATCACCTGTCCTACCGGGGGTACTGCCAACCCCTTGTCCAGTTCCGTTGGAGGCCCCGCCATCATCTGTCTCGCCGGGGGTGCTGCCAACTCCTGGTCCTCTTCCGTGGGGGATCCTGCCGAAGCCTGTATTACCGGCTCCGGTTCCTGTTCGGCCGACACCGGGTCCTGCCCGGCCTCCGGAGCTGTTTGGCCTTCGCCCCACCCTGAACTCTGCCTTGTCCCCGGGCCGTCCACCCGAATCCCCCTTTTCAAACTCTGCCTTGCCCCCGGGCCGTCCGCCCGAGTCCCCTTTTTTTAACTCTGCCTTGCCCCCGGGCCGTCCGCCCGAGACCCCTTCCTTGAACTCTGCCTTGCCCCTGGGCTGTCCGCCCAAGACCCCATCCTTGATCTCTGCCTTGCCCACGGGCCGTCCGCCCGAGACCCCTTCCGGGTCCTCCGCTGTCAGCCCAAGCCCGTCCTCCAGACCCCCTCCACCCACCCTGTTGGCCTTAGTTTTGTGTCCCTCCTCCGGTCCCCCTCCACCCACCCTGCTGGATTTTATTTTTTTTGGGACGTCTGGGATCCGTCCCTTGAGGGGGGGTACTGTCAAGATCTGTCTTTATTGTATTTTGTCTTGTCTTTTTCTGTCTTTTGTTTCATGTTTTATTTTGAAAGGTCTTCACCTCCTGTCTTGCCTTTTTCTGTCTGTGTTGTGTTTTGTCTTATCTGATCTGTTTTTGGTTTTCTGTCTGCATTGTGTCTTGTCTAGATCTGTCTTTGGTTTTCTGTCTGCGTTGTGTTTTGTCTTTAGATCTGTCTGTGGTTCCCTGTCGTTAGTTTGCCTGGTGTGTCTTATTACCCGATTGTGTGCACCTGGTGTCCCTGTGTTTTCTCCTCCCTCCTCACCTGTGTCTTGTTTGTATAATTAGTCTTGTGTGTATTTACGTTCTGGTATTTCAGTCTGTCTTTGTCGGTTCGTCTTGTGTTTTGACTTGGTCTTCGGTGAGTGTTCTGTTCTGTCTTTGTTTCTAGTATAGCCTTGAAATAAAGGAGATATTTTTGACACTTTAATCTGCATTTGGGTCCTGCTTCCTGCACACACCGTAACACAGGCAGTATGAGAAAAATAAAGAGCTTTTTTAACATGAAAGCATGGAGACATGTCACAGTAGAGGCACTACATATTAACATGATAGGATATAGGATATGCATAATGGGGCCCCTTGCTGCCTATATATACAGGCATTGACAGCGCATGGCTGGTTATACATGCATCCTTTACCATAATCCCACATCACGCAACTCAAAGAACATGACATACAATCCAGTAGAGACAGATCTGTAGTGACATAATTAGTACTAGCTAGCATGTTTGCTGATAAACTAATAATGCTTGAGTTAATGCTCAACCAAGGCACGGCAAAAACATTTTTTTAACCTATTGGGACCTCCAACCCTATTCTAAAATCAAGGAGATAAATATAAAAATGTAAAATAATCTCTCCTGACTATTATGACATCTCAAATAGCAAATCCCCCCTCTCTGTCTCTCGGTGTAGTGTGTGTCTCCCCCGGCTATAATGGGACAGTCCGGCAGTCGGAGGTGAGCAGGCAGAGAGCACAGTGTGTTCCTGTCGCAGCTGAGGCTCTTGTTCACATGCTCAGCAGCCAGAGTCTGAATAAATAAAAGTATCTGGTGTTGCTGATCCGTGTTGAGTTCAGTGAGGGAGGCTCCTATTTCTTTAACCTGTCTCTCTCCTCTCTTCTATCTATAACTCCCTCTCCCTTCCTCCTAGGCACCCTGCCTTCTCTTCCGAATGCACCTACTTCCCTCAATGTAATTTCCCCTCCTTCTGGGTCTCGATCGCTTTCTCCCTCTGCATCTCTCTCTCTGTGACCACGGCTTAATCAATAATTCAGCATATGGATCTGGAGAAGGCAGACAGGTAGCGTGTTGGAGACAGGCCAACACAGACCGCTGGCCAAACACACACAGGCCAGGCAGGCGGCTGTTCACTTATTGCTAGCCAGGCTAATAGCACAGAGGCCCTGCTCTAAGTCAGCTAGTTAAAGAAAGGCTTGGTAGATGCACTTGGTTGGTTTTGTAATGTTGCAGCAGCAGAGGGTATTTTGTATGGTATGTTCAGAGGGTATTTTTGGCTGTGCAATGCCAAAGGAAACAGTCAACACTCTGGCATTAGCCATTATCAATTTTTTTATTTGTTGGTGATGAAAAATCGGACAAAAAGATGTAAGAGCCATGCATATCAGAGGTAGTGATTTACGTTGTCCAATTGTTTATATTTTAGTATTTGTTTATAATATTGCTATTTTGTGATCAATTATGGGTTGGATTGGTTGATGGGCTGAACTGAATCACCTGTTCACCTGACCAATTAGCTTTCAGTGTGTATGCATTATCCACACACTTATAAAGCACTACTTATAATACCTGCTTTTCACAGTGTATCATCTGAATTATAAGTACTCTTAAGTATTCACAATGCTTTATATCAATCATTATGACAAATAATAAAGCATTGTATAATGACTTAGAAGGTTAAAGGTTAGAATTGCTGCTAAGTCACTTAGGTTTTCTGCAAGGATCATAGTGTATAAAGTTAGCAATGCATTATAAAAACGGTCATAATGCATTATAATGTGATTTGGAGTTACTCAACTGGTATTTGGATGCTTTTAATGAGTAATAATATATACATTCACATACACTATGACCAGGTTATATAATAAGGTAGTTTAATATTTCAGCTTAATAATAACTATAAAGAACTTTATCATGTTTTATAATTATATTTAAAGTGGATAACTTTATTTACAGCGCCTTTAGATTAAATATTATATATTATAGTGGTTATTTTGAATTATAATGTGTTACCACAAAATTATCTCAAATGGAGGTCTGTGTTTTCATTGGGGATCAGCGATATTTTGGAACTGGCGAACCCTGGAAAGCGTCTCTGAACCCGAGGCACCACCACCTTGGCCTTGGTTCAACCTCCGACCTTAGGCCAGCTGCTTCCCGCTACACCTCTCTGTAGCCCCACAGCTGAGGCGCAGCCAGCGACCCGGGGCAGCGCAGAGAAACAAGCTCAAACTAGCCTGGTGGGCGAGCTGAGTGAAGTGCAAACAGCAAATCACGCCCGTGGGAGTAACACCACCACAGTAGTAACCAGTAGTTACCATAGCTACTGTGGCAACATGCTGCATTTGTTTTCTTGCTACCGACGCACAAAGGACTTCGAAGTAGCAGCCGGCCAATATACACTACTATCAGAGCTACAGACTGGTGGCTGCACATTATGCTCTGTAGTCCTTTTCTTTCTTTAGAAAACCCTCCAAGTCATGAGAAAAATGTACCTATGTGCTGCTAGAGAGTTATAGAACAGGATAAGATAGAAACACAAATGAGAAGTCAAGGGAAATAGAATGTGAAAGTGTGAAAATACGACATTCTACTTATCTACTACTTTTAAATATAAAACGGAGTTGAAAATGGTATCAGGCAAGTGAAAATGTCTACTTGGAACCCAAGTGTTGATAAACCAAAAGAAGAAATTGGGAATATTAATTTCGAACAGCAGTGTCAACGATTTTCCGCATTAATTCAATCATTCAGCTTTATTGCTATGTGCCAATACCTTGAATTAACTTTAAATATTGCCCTAATTTGATTACTCTGTACAGTATGTGTGTGCATGTACATTATGTAAATATAGTTAGTGTAGCTAGAAATATATATACATTTTTAAGTTTTAAATAAAATAGCAAACACATTTAGGAGTATACAACAATAAGCTTTACTATACGTTAAATTAAAGTTGACCATTTATTTATTGAATTACCAAAACACATGGTTAATTGTAATTTCGGTCGATATACAAATGACAACTATCAGGGTAGGATTTTGGACATATTGCCCATTCTCATACGTGAAATTATAACATTTTACTACTATGAAAGCGCTGGTTGGTCTGCCAAGCTTCTACTAATTCTGAATAAAGAAAGCTGTCACCAGAAGTCGCTGCTGAGCGCGGTGGGAGAGAGGAGTTCAGCAGCTGACTGCTGGCAATCTTTGGCAAAGGGCTGGAGAGATGAGCTTTCACTTACTGGGCAGGTTTCAGAGAGCCAAGCTAAACACTTTTTAGGAACCAAGCTTTCACTACCTGGAACTGAATTCAAGAGACATCTAAATACAAAGACAACAAATCTAAAAACAACAACAACAGAACACTAGCAACTACTAGTTAACAAAAAAAGGGGATGAAAATCAACAGTGATCAGGTGAGCTTTGACACTGGGAATATGCAGAGTAAATTGTTACTTTAAAGCTGATTACTAAATATTTGTATTAAAATAATTGAATAAAGTGGTGAAGGAATAAGTCCTTAAACCCGGGAAAACAATTGCTTACCCTCGTCTTGAAGGCAAAGGTATTTTTTACGTGGTTGTGTTTTGAAGCCTGAAATAACGTCTGTGGTTAACACAATCCTGATATATTTTTTCCCTTTTTAGCTCAGTCATTTGGTTGTACGTTTCTCAAAGCTCTCATCAACCTATTGAACTTGAACTTACATTCACCAGGTAACCAGCATGTGGCAAAAACCATATGACTTGATTTTAATGATCTAAAACTACAGATAAGTAATTTAGAGAGAGACATATTAAGTTTAGAGATGTAGCATATCATAAAATACGTTGAGCATAATATGAAACCTGAATAGTTCATCTCAACTATCTTCAATGAAAAAATACTTGATGAGATAAAACTGATGAGGGCCACAGAAAAACTGCTTTTCTCTTGTTGGTTTTGATTGGTTCTACTATCTCGCTGAATTGCGCTTCTGTTGAAAATCCATCATTCTAATGAGTCAGTGCATATTATCCTCCCAGGTCTCCTCCAAGCCTATTAAAGAGCAGAGCCTATCTCAGAGCAGTAGGGGAGTGTGTGTGATGACGCAGCACGCCGTCTCTGCCGTACCCCGAGGTGACACTTCATGAATGTAACATCAGCATGGATCCTCTGGTGATTTGGACTGATAGTATGTGTGACTGTGTGGGTGTGTGGAGTGATGTACTATAGTAAACACAATTAAAGTAAGTTAGGTTATAGTAAGTTCAATCAATTCGATTTTGTATCCCTTTTTTTACGTCACAAATGTACACAGTACATCACACTATTATATAGTGTCCAGGGATCAGTGTACAACGACTCCTTGGCAATACAGAGGAGGCTAACCAGCACCTCTCTATGTACCAAGCTGAACTCGTAAATGATGTGGCCATTTAGAGTAGAATACACAATAAAGAAGGGTATGCTTTAAGCTGCACTTCTTGATACGTACATGATACAGTATGTGGTAAAAGTGCTCTCTTGTGTTACTATGCAGACAGTGGTGCAGCCCGACTCGGCGTTAGCATTACAATCGCAGCCGCGCACCGCTCAAAATTGATGCGGAGAAATGTGTTCACGGTTCAAAGTATTTTAACTTTGTTTACCAATGACCTTTCAACAGGCAGCCAATCAGATGACATCTGTAAGTAACGCCACAAGCTAGCAGGGGATGTATCCACAGAAACTAAACTAACTCAGGGTTGCCAACTTTGGGTACCTGGCTGGAGTGAGATTTTGATATCAAGGGTTTAATTACACATATGCGCACTAAATGACTGCTATCGTGTCAGCAGCGGGACCTTAGCATATACAGGGTTGCCAACTTTGGGTACCTGGCTGGAGTGAGATTTTGATATCATGGGTTTAATTACACATATGCACACTAAATTACTGCTATCGTGTCAGTAGCGGGACCTTAGCATATATATAGGATATATACAGTATACAATATATACAAATACACAATATTGGACACAGACTATAAAGGGCACAAAGTTTCATTCACTAATGAAAGTCAAACACACGTTTGTTGCCACTGTTTTATTGTGTGCCTGTCGCGATAAGCAATTAATTGACTTATCGTACGATAAATAAAAATGAACTCGATAAATTTCCATTTACATGAGGATGTGACTAGCAGTTTGAAAGGATGTACTTGAATTATTATTATATATTATCATTATGTCAGTGGTCTAAAATGGTCATACAACGGTGCCGACAATATTATCGTTTATCGCAATAATTTCCGGGAAAATGTATCCAACAAAATTAATTATCGTCAGAGGCCTATACATGAAACACACACTAACAAATCTACAGACTTACTCAAAACTGCCAAATATATTAATTAACACACTCACTCTCATATACTCTTTGACTCTATTTTGGCCTAGTAATAAGCAGCAGACTTTTATTTTTGTTATCATTTCTACTGGATCTTAGATCTGCGCTTGCGCAATACGGGTCAGGGATTGACCAACCGGCTCCCACTGCTCTGTTGTCTTTTAACGTTGTTAAGAGTGGTGGGGGCGGGAAGGGAGCGGATCGACAGCTTGAGCAGCTGTCAACTCAACATTGTAAATAACCAACCAAAAACGATCGCCGGTTCATCTTGTTTTTGGCGTGAGAATAGTTTGGGCAGCGTGAGAGCGTGAGATTGAGAGTGAAAGCGTGTGTCACACGCCAGATGCGTGAGAGTTGGCAACCCTGGCATATATATAGGATATATATACAATATATACAAATAAACAATATTGGACACAGACTATAAAGGGCACAAAGTTTCATTCACTAATGAAAGTCAAACACATGTTTGTTTCCACTGTTTTATTGTGTGCCTGTCGCGATAAGCAATTCATTGACTTATCGTACGATAAATAAAAATGAACTCGATACATTTACATTTACATTTACTGTGACTAGCAGTTTGAAAGGATGCACTTGAATATATATTATCATTATGTCAGTGGTCTAAAATGGTCATACAACGGTGCCGACAATATTATCGTTTATCGCAATAATTTCCGGAAATATGTATCCAACAAAATTAATTATCGTGAGAGGCCTATACATGAAACACACACACACAAACAAATCTACAGACTTACTCCAAACTGCCAAATATATTAATTAACACACTCTCACTCTCATATACTATTTGACTCTATTTTGGCCAAGTAGAACAATAAGCAGCAGACTTTTATATAATTTCTACTGGATCTTAGATCTGCGCATGCGCAATACGGGTCAGGGATTGACCAACCGGCTCCCACTGCTCTGCTGTCTTTTAACGTTGTTAAGAGTGGTGGGGGCGGGGAGGGAGCGGATCGACAGCTTGAGCAGCTGTCAACTCAACATTGTAAATAACCAACCAAAAACGATCGCCGGTTCATCTTGTTTTTGGCGTGAGAATAGTTTGGGCAGCGTGAGAGCGTGAGATTGAGAATGAAAGCGTGTGTCACACGCCAGATGCGTGAGAGTTGGCCACCCTGAACTAACTAGCAGTTTTTTTTAACACAAGACTCAACCTAACGGTGAGCAAATTGTGTATTGTGTAAATGAAGCCCAGATTGACAAGTCACTACCATTGCGACTTATCAATATAAATAGAGACATCTCAATCATAGACAAATAAAATACGGAAGTAATCCTGTGATGTCCCTAATAGGTTTGTGAAGTGCCATTAAGTCGATGGATCCAGCTAATAATAAGTCACTTTAGGCTCTACTATTAACAAAACGGGTAAGTTATGTAAAAAGTTGGCTTCACTTCTGCTCTATAAAAGGTCCTTACACACCAAGCCGATTTTCGGCGTCGATAGATGTCGGGCCGTTGATGAGCGCCGTGTCGCCCTACTCAGATTGGGGTGTACTGCACCGTAGTGTCTTTTCAGCCGTGCCGACACCTTCCGCCGCTGATTCGACATGTTGAATCGGGAGGCCGTTGGCCAAAGAAATCACTCTGATTGGCTGTTCAGCTTATCGAATCAGTGCATGAGAAGCGAAACGGAAGTGAGGGACCCAAACAAACTATTAAGAAGGCAAATCTGAGATTTCATTTAACTCCAGCTCTCGACACAGGTTCGGGAAACACTCGCTGTAGAGTGAAAATGGAACACACACGCTATTTGTTGTTTGTTTATATCACGCAGCCTGTTCTTCTTCTCTCGGTGTATCACGCAGTCTGTCTTCCGGTAGTTGCAGTTCGTATGTGCTACTTAGCCGTCGGCTGAAGTCTTTGCGGTGTGTTCCAGTGCGAAACATGGCCAAGACGCAGGAGACGTGAGGCGACGTTCCGTCGGGACGTGTTCTTTGGGGTCAGTTTGGTGTGTAAGAGGCTAGACAGCTAGCAGATAGTAACACACCTTGACTAGCTGCTTTCACTGCAAGGCTCTGTGCCAAACCTAGTGGTGAACAAAGAGAATATTGCATATCATTTGAATGCAGCTTTACCTTAAAAAACAGCAGTAACAGCTTAAGCTAACACAGAAAACAACGCAACACAACATAGCCGTAGTGTTCCCATAATGGACAATGTTAGACATCAACATGGTGGCTATTAGGGGGTCTCTGGGCAGTGCTGGGTTTGGCCGGGTCTTACTGGAGGCTATATATACCCTGAAATGTGAGCGGATAAGAGACTGCTGATGTCTGTGAGGGCCACACTGACGCCTCTGCCCTTGCTTTATGCCCACTACCACCTCAGTGCCAAGTGTTTCATATTAAAACAAGACTAACAAGGCCATAGTTGCACATTATCCAGCGTTCCCTAGCTACTGGTGCGACACTTTGATACCCCTACAGCCAAGTTTAGTGAGTTGCAGTGCGTTGTTGTATACCGTAATATCATGAATTCACAGCTACATACAAAGACAAATCTAACTGGCACACACACATTTTAGAATTTCATATAAAACCACTAAATTAAAGTGGAAATAAAATATCTGCCTAATAAACGTTCTGTAAAGATTATATGCTATTGCCCTTCAGCACTGCCCTTCAAAGCTCCATGTCCGACTATATAGCTCTGTTACCTTTAATTTCCTATCCTTGGTCAGACTTTACAAAAAACAAATAAACTCCAAAACACAACATTTTCGTTTCCACTTAAATGTTTTGCCACAAGGAAGTTCTTACCTCTCACTACATGTCTTTGTTACACAACCACTTTTCTACAATATAAAAACCAGGATTGGCGCAGCCAATTACCACCATCTGTTGGTGACTCACATGAGAGCATATAAAAGCAAAAGTGACCTCAGAGATGACTCAATCCACACACTGATTCACACTTTTGGTCTGTACAGCTCACTGGCACACTTCTTTATTCATTCAACTAATCATTTGGTCAATTAAATGCTTTCAATATTTAAAACACCAATCAATCAGAGCAATTCCACTGAGAGATAGGCATTAGAAATACACAAGTGGCTTAAAGCAATTAGTGGTTTCAACACAAGCACATTGTTCCGGTACTTGACTATGATTGGTCGAGCCGGCCAATGTAAAATGATTAGAGCTGTGACCACATTACAACAGTTTCAACGCACCAATTAGTCACTTGATGGGAGAAGAGGTCAGAAAAGATGGACAGGATAGAGGAGGAAGACACTTACTTAAATAAAGTATAGCAGGATGTTAAGTAACACAGAGACAACATACCATACTAAATACTCTGGCACAGTAGAGGAGATGTGCACCCCGCCATAAAACCCAAAGAAAAAGAAAAGGAAGATTGCCAAGAAAGGACATATGCTTAAATGAATGCACAATAAACAAAAAAGGAACAAAGGGATGATATGTTGTGTGCATAAAATGCCCCCTTAGCTCTTGTAAAATCACGTAATCACGGTTTATGGCTTAAATTCATTTTTACTTACTCAACACACCTCAAATCTATTCAAAAGTGCAATATAGCGGACCTGGTTGTAAATGATTGTCAAGTGTCAATGCCACTCATTTTGTTTTTTATGAAAAAATATATTGTTTATGGAATATTTCAAAGAACCCCCCCCCCGGCTGGGTTTTGGTTGAAAATGTTGATGGTTAGATAGAAAAAATAGATCACCCTTTCTACTCTATCAAATATTTCTTACTTAGTCTTTGAGTAAAAGTGCAAACGTTTCCGCTGATAAATGTACATATAGGTCCCATGTAAAGAAATTCCATTTGTAATAATAAAGCAGGTCAAATTGCTATTCTAATACTTTGAAAACAATACAATGCTCAAACCATTACACAAAATCACATTTTCCCTATTCAGAAACTGCCTACGAGCCGGCAGGACTTCAGTAAAGTTGTGATATTACAACTATATCATTTTCATAGATTTAAACATTGTAAATGCATTGTACATTTGCAGTGAATGGCATAAGAGGAGAGGAGGTAAACATGGATTGAAACTGTTAACTAACAACACCACAGAAAATCGAATTCTCAGTTGGACAACTCTAGACATCTAAAACAGAACAATGAGCCACAACTCTAATAGAGTTTTTAGAAAAGCGCTATATAAGTCTCATGTATTATTATTATTATCATTATTAATGTTGCTTTTTAATGTATCATAACATACTGTATGTGTTTTATGCAAATAATTCTTCTGAAAAGTAAGTACGTCAGGTGTTATTTTAATGTATTACAAAGTAAATGTTTTCCTCTGGATTGTACTGGAGTAGAAGTAAGTGAGGTAAATGTAGCTTTAGTGTTGCAGTTGAGCAAATACAGTCTGCTTGTTTCCACCACTGGCAATAAGCTAATTCCGGCTGAGGTATTGATTTATTATTTGTATTCCAATAGTGCTGTTACTTTTAAGCAGTTATCCTTTGCCAATTGTATGGTGTTTTAACCTGCTTTACAAAAAAACGAAATATAGACGCCTTTTCTTCATTGGTTCCCCGTCACTTGATTGATTTTTAAAATGTGACTTCTGACAAATTGGACACAACATGTCAGGCATTTCTGTATTTGAAGGGATTGTTGTGCTCTCTGACTTTGAGGAGGAGCTTCAGATCACCTAAGTAGCCATTTCTAACAGTTCAGAGGTCGAGGCCGAAAACAGGGGATACTTGCTTTTGTTGCTTCTTAAGCTCCTAAACAGCCAACAATTTTATATTTGTATTTTGTGCATCTACTGTGACACGTTTCCATGCTTTAATGTTCAAAAAGGTTTTCTTTTTGTTCATACTGCTTGTGCTGCAGCACCTCTTTTCACCCAGACTGCTCTGATTGGTTAGCCGGTTAGCTCTGTTGAGATTTGTCAACCGCTAAGAGATGTCCCACCCCTCAGCCTATCACGTAAAATGTGTTTGAGCACTAGGCAATTGAAGCACAAGTGTTACATAGGGATGTCATTATGTCACAGAAGTAAGCAAATGTTTACAATGGAAGCGTTTCAGGCGGGGGGGAGAAACTCCCTCTGGAGGGAACACAGGGATTTTAGCCTTTGCAGACCATTGACATGAACATAAACCTACATAACACACTAGAGGAAAGGGAAAAGCCCAAAAAGAATCGTTGGGTCCCTTTAAAAAACACACCATGAAACCCATTTGTTTTCTCTGGCCTTCTCTTGCTTGTGCAGACCAAACTGTTGGACAATGCTTTCCAGCATCACGAAAACCTTTGCTGTAACGTCAATGCCTCATTAGAGTCACAGTCTAAATGTCTACATGCTGTAAACGGAGAAGGAACTGACACATAGCATCAACCTTTTGTTAGTAATTTCTCTGAGTCATTTATAAGCTAATAAAACACAACACACAACTAATGTGGCTAATGTTTTCTTACTTTCTGTGTGTGTAAAAGTGTTAAATGTGTGTCAAGTTAAATGACCTACCGTTTATGTTTCAGTGTGTCAGTCCCCGCGGGTTGTGATAGCTCTTGGGCAGCTCATCCTACTGTTGCTACCCCGCAGTGTACACACACGCACACACACTGGCTTTCTGACGCTGATCACTCCTGTGGAAACACACAGACATGTTACATGACATGCCACTCAACCCAGAGGACACAAAAGTAAACAAACAACATTGAAATACGATTCATTTGTTTCTGTTTTACAAACGCATACAGTATCATTAGATCGTTAGCTGTCAAACATATCAAACTATCTGACACAAAACCCAAGCCCGATGATAGCAAATGCTGAACCTTAGAAATGTTATATTCCCAACAGGCCAATAAAGTAGCAAAGCTAGCAGAAACCTACGTCTCCATGATCTGTTTTGGGCTGTCTCTATCAGAAAACAGTTTGACTTTACAGAAAACACGTTCAGCTCGAAGTGACTCTACAGGTCAACACATTCTCCGGATTTCATATCACCATGAAAGATTGAGGATGTATCCTTTGGCACGTATTATCAAATCCGGAAAAGTTGCTCAATTATAAAGCATGGGGAAAGAGAAAGTTGATAGTTTGACAGCTTATTTAGGTGACAAGTGCATATTTCACAACCAGCTACATGTTTACTATTCAATGCAAACACCTATCATCTGTAGGCATGCTACACCCAAGGAGTTGATCACGGGTTCTTAACTCATGCTAGAAAAATCCAGAACTTTCCGAAACATTACCCCTGTCCTCTATTATTTTCTCCTCAGGAAGACATGGCCTACAGCTGAGCAAACAGCACACACAGCATGCATTCAACTGACAATCAGGTAGTTAAGCAGTGAAGTTGGTTAGTTAGAGCCTCACCCTTGTAGTTCTGAGTGGCCAGGCCGATACACAAAAAGTAAAGAGGTGCTACTTGGGAGGCTGTGGCCCCGGAGTGTGAGAGGATAGTATGAGCACAGCGATCCAGAATGCCACAGATCAAGTTACAGAGCCGGTAAATATAGCAGGCGCCTATGACCTCTACAGGTCACTTAACACTCAGTGGCATTCCAAATGGCTATATCACTAGGCATCAAGTCCAGTGCACTACTGTAGCCAGCAGATTGGCTTCTTTAACGGGAGCTAACATCTTAAATGAATGGCATGATTCAGTAGATGTAGTCACTTTGCATTCCTCAAGTAATAGTGCTACTTCATAACAATACTGTACCAAACTGCCACACTAGGGCATGTGTTGGCAGCAGAGGTGGAAGAAGTACTCAGATCTTGTACTTGAGTAAAAGTAGAAGTACCAGAGTATAGGAAAACTCTGTTACAAGTAAAAGTCCTGCATTCAAAATGTTACTCAAGTAAAATATCAAAAATAATTAGAATTATTATAATAATTAGACTTTAGGTGCAACTAAAGTCTTATTTAAGTGTTAATTATATTTCACATCATGAAACCAAATCTGTAAAGTAACTAAAGGTATTAAATACATGTAGTCTAGTAAAAGTACACGATTTACCTCTAAATTGTAGTGGAGTAGAAGTACCAAGTATCACAACATTGAAATACTCAGGTAGCCTATACTTGAGTAAATGTAATTCGTTACTTGACGACACTGGTTGGCAGTGACAGTAGTTGAAAAACTGGTGTATGAAAAAAAAAAATACATTACCAGTACCGAATCAAGAATTTTCTAGCAAAGCAAAGCAGTTGAGGTATGTGTGTATTAGACAATGGAAAAACACAGAGTGGTGAACGGTCTCTGTGCGGGGTATAGCATTACATGACGCTGGGAGGAGATGGGACGACACTGGCACAGAAGCCATACTCGCTGCACTGCAGTGTGTCCGTTTTACATGGGGCTGAACAGACTCGTTTGAGGCAGATATCTATGTATTTGAAGTATTCCGCATAAAGTATGGAGAAAACGTTATTCAGTATTAGATAACCACTTAGACACAAGAGCGTTGCTCGGTAATGGCAGGTTTGACAGAGGAGGCTACAGAAGGGGGCGGAGAAGAGATTGTATTAGTGAAAACCATGGCGAGATCCTTTAGACTGAGGTAGCAACGTGCAAAGTTAAGACAACGGTCAATACCTAAATAACATGGTAACTTCGTCCATTTAGGCTACCCTGGGTGGACGTCCCACATCGGCTAACTAGCTTATCTCGCTAGCCTCCTCAAATATCCACTGAGTAGAGACTAGAGAGCCGCGGTGTGACGCGCCAGTGTTCACAGAGCACCGCGCCAAGTGTGTGAGAACTGTGGCACTGCACATTTAATGGTGAATAACGGTAGCTTGGCCCTTTAAACTTAAAGAGTTTATGTTATATGGCCTCCCATTATACACAACTTTATGAAGTACGCTTACGTTACGTGTCTTGAAACTGAAATGTTCCTGAAATAAAGAACTGTTTCGCAGTCATGGTATGCCAAAACATCTGAGTGACTTATTGCGACTTCTATAATGTTTAAAGGTGAAGTAATACGGGAGTTTGCTTATGTCCATAGGAGAGCACAGCAGCACTCAGTGTTATGGTGGTGTGTCCGAGGCACCAAACTGCATTCACTCACCTCACAGTTGGAGACCATCCCGATCCAAACAGGCAGCGAAACGCCCCCAAAAGTATCGTTTTGGCTGGTTAGTGTTGCTTTTTAGACCATTACTTAAGTTGCTGTGACGATAGTGTGGAATGTAGAACTACATCGCCATGGGTTTTGAATTAAAACCACCGCTGGTATTCAGCCATATCTTCTATCCCCTTGCAGTTGTAGAGTTTTTCTGCAACCAAGTAACGGTTCTGTTAGCTTTAACGGTGACGTCAGTCCAGTAACAGAGCTAATTTTCTGATTGGTTAATACTTCCTGTGAGCGTCACAAGCCAGCGCAGTGACCTGCCTCCTACACCGTCACCATAGTGACGAACGTAAACATCAGAAATTGCTTTCATTGAAAATAAAATGTTGCTTTCATGGTTATGGGAAATATGAGATCTTCATACCAATAATAATTCATACACACCTAAGATGTGTGGTTGTGGTTCAAAGAACCACAATATATACTGTTCAGGTATTTCCAGTGGTAAATACAACCACAAATAATGCTTACTCCGCTAAATTACGCTAAAAACATGTGGCCATATTTGGTAGGAACTGAAGTAAATCAATGTTGTTAGATGAAGTGCAATCACCTAGTTATTTTAACCATAAGAATTTTCAGATTTTGAATGCAACTGGAGCTGTAACCAAATACTTGAATATTGATGATCTGTAGAATGCTTTATGACCATTGGGAAAGTATTGCTATTAATTTGTACAAGTAGTAAGAAGGCTAAATACAAATAAATCTTAATCTTAATAATCATAATATATATAAATATTTAATATGTATTTTAAATATGCTTGAATGCTAAAAAGATCTTACACACAAACCCATTTTTGAAAGACGTCAATACAAATAAATAAATTAAACATTTAATATCATTTTGTTAATTCACTTAGTTGTATTATGCATCAATGCACTGCAGTTTTGTAACTGTGTTGTTTTAATTACATACATTAAACGAGATCCCCTAAACCATGTCTCATTGCTTTTTTTAAGTATTCCAATTTCCAGTACTCAAGTAGTCATTCATGCTGGAGTGTGCTAGTGTCTGCATCAAATTGAATGAGTCATGAAATCCTACTGCAGTATAACCATCTGTAAAACGCATCCGGAAACCTGACATAGATCCAAGGCTGCTGCTGTAAAATAAACAAAGTATCACACACTGAGGAGGGAGACTGTCTTTTATTACCATTCAACTTTCTTTACATAAAGCTAATATTTAAAGATGACTCATTCTGTTATATAATCCTTGATATAGGTTCCTACCGAAAAAAGAATGCTTTAATTGCCACAGATTGTGAACAGTTGTGTGTTACAGAGTGAGTGATTAGCTTAATACTGGTATATAAGGCTGAGCGGGGATAAAACCTGGTCACAATTTAGCCCAACCAAAATCTATAACACTGTAAATAAAGACAAATAAAGGCTTCTGAGATTCACATGAGCTCTGGTGCAGTTCTTTACGAGGCAGACGATGACTCAAACAGTGCATTTACTGATACATCCCTAATATCAAGGGCTTATTTATTTCCGCAGTTCTCCATTTAGACAGGATGTGCTGTGCTGAAGCTTCCAGATGTTTAGCATTATGTGTGATCATTTATCTTAACAAATAGAGCTCATCAATGCATGCTTCATTTTGGTTGGATTTCTTCTTAAAAAATGAACAACCTTGAGCAGAGGAGAGGGTGTTGGAATACAAGCCAAATCACCCCCTCAATTGCTCCTCAGGAAGTATTTCAATTGATGAATTCATATAATTTTTTAAGATTGCCTTTTCACCCAATTGATGACTCCTTTGATGAAACAGTTTAAACGCTTTTGGAAATATTCCTATTTAATGTTTGGCAGGGGGTAGGATGAGAAGATTGATACCACACTCTTACGCATGTACACTTAATGCGTATGTACATAAAGCAGCCAGGTGAGCTGTTCCCGCCAATTTCCAGTCTTTATGCTAGGCTAAGCTAACCGTCCACTAGCTGTAGCTTCATGTTTAGCGTGCGAGAGTAGCACCAATCTTCTTACACAGCAAGTAAGCGTGCTAGCCTTTAACCCAAAGTGTGAAATGATATTGTTAATTTAAAGGTCATATCAATCTCTGTAATGTGTTTTAAAGCCATGAAAGCAAGTCATATTTCTAGTGATTGCAAACAGAGATAAACAAAAATTGAGTCATTTTTAAATTAAAACTACAACCATAACATGCAAAGTGTTTGTACTGCTTTCAGCTATTGAGGTTACTGATGGTGGAATTATAATCTCGGTTTGAATGTCTTCTTATAACATTTTTAAGTGACAAATAAAAGACAGTCAAAGAAAGCCTTACAGTATGATTCTGTGGGACTGATAACAGAAGTACATTAAAAAACATGCATACCAAAATAATTCCCCCACTCTGCAAATTATTACATAATACATGTTCTCATTTCAACACATTTCACACAGATAAGCACATACACTATTACTTAATTCAGATTTGGTGTTGGTGCCAGCACCGCACTGTTGCCTCTCTCTGTGCTGGATACTATGGCTGTGATTCAAGCTATGCTATTTATTCAGCACTAGAACGGGAAAACAGGTCTCAGTGCTGTTATTCTTTTCATATAACCTGCTGTAAGTCATTGCTACACCACTACACCGTATCCTTAAGTCTATAATCACACCTTCTAATATTCAAGTATAGCAGAATTCTTCATAAATTAAACAAATTACAACAGTCAGAATAGTTATACATATTGGGTATATTGATAACATGTTGAGGGTAAAACCAAGGTAAATACACCATGTAACACTTACCTAAACATAAACAGTGGATGAACTGACAGTACAAAAACAATATTTAAATAAGTGGCTTGACATTAAACTAAGTAGTCATAACACTGTGCACTGACAGGAATTCCTTTCTCTGTTAAGCTGCTTGCTATAGGAAAAATCAATAGCACCAAACATCACACGTCAATGCTCCTCTTACACTAGGTGCATGTTGTTTGATCAAATCAATACATACATGTACTGTATACATTCCACATTATGATAATAATACCCAATGAGCTTTGGTGAAAGAGATTCTGTGTAGGATGGAGTGAAATGTGAAGCAGATGACACAATGATATTGAGGCACAAATATACGTCTTTCACTGAAGTGTGCAGTTTAAAGGTGCATATGCATGCACATCAGTGAGGACAATTAATACATTCTATTCTAGGACATTTGAAATACACTGAAAAGAAAGTGCATTGATTAAGCATTTTTAAGATGCATAACACTAGATCTTGTGAAAGTATCTAAATGTAAAGTAAAAGGAAATCATATGATTTACATAAGAAAATTGAGCTTTAAATAAGGATTGATTTCATCTTAAAAGCCTAAATAAGAACATAAAAATAGATAAAAGCAAAATATATTACATTCATAAAGCTAGCTATGTAAATCAGAGATGTTGCCATAACCATGAACATACAGTACAAAGTAATGTCAAAGTCTCATCCTCATCTTACTCCCTAGAATGTGCTCAAATAACGTCTCATGATCTGGATAAGGACTTATAGCTAATGGAGGGACAGATGGATGAATAAATACAATCATATCTGTACTTGCATGATGTTATGGATAGAGAAGTTATGCCTTTATACTTCTCCAGTGCAGAATGTGCTTGGAAGATTGTCTTTTGGGTACCCTAATAGAGTGGTGCAGGTGTTTTGGGAGAGAAACCTGAAGTAAGGTCTGTGGTGTACCCAAACTGAAGACATTTTCACATTTTGTTCTACCACATAAAATACATCAGTAATACCTCACTTGTGAATGTCCAAAACTCTTATGTACTATAGACCAGCAGTTGCGGTGGTGGTGCGTATCCATGCGACTGTGATGTAGTTCGTTTATAGCCTAACTTCTGGTGATTGCTTAACATTTTTAAAAGTGGTGTGATTATGTGGAGTTAATATGTTTTGCTAAACAAAATGTGTATCTTAAATGTTTTTGGCCAAAGATCTTTTTTTCTACTGTTTTCAGAAGTCCAATTGAAAAATCCCATTGCTTTTTGTTGATAGAACCCTTGCGACACAAACTTCTGGGTAGGGTCTACAAAAATACGTCATCACTGCACCACTCTATTTGTTTTTTTCTGCGTCAATTCATTCCTTAAAATAAACAAAACTCATCTAGTGAGTTTACTGTAGTGGCAGAGCAACAATGAAACCTATAGGGGCATCACATGACATTACACAAAAGATAACCTGTGTGGGCATGTGTGAGTGTACACCTCTGTTGATACAGATTTGGATTTGCGATAAACACAGATCTTGGTCAGTGATAAAGCAAATATCCATTCATCCATTTACTGCCATTAATCCCTTACGGCTAAGAAAGCTAATCCAGAGGTCCCTCTTCCCATCAAAGTCTTCTTGACCCTCCCTATGAATCTTTGGGCAATCCAGAGAATGTCTCTATCCCAGGAGGCATACTTATCAGAAAACCGAACCACCTCAACTGGGTCCTTTCAACGCAAAGCTTCAACGGCTCTAATCTGAGCTTCCGTTAAATGTATGAGCTTTTGAATCTCTCAACCTGATTCAGATGTTATCGGCCAGTTAGATGAGTGTTGTCAGTAGTATCAGCTACATTGTTCGGTACCACTTTACAATAAGACTAGCCATATAACGGCGCGTCCACACAGCGGCGTGCGTTGACGCTTGGCGGTGGGCGTATCTGAAGCTTGGAGATTTTTTGCGAGCAACGCGACCAACAACCAATCACATGAATCTCCCGCCCCCGACATACAAAGCAATCGCAATGTTAAAACGAAGTAAACTGGATATAAAATCCCCAAACAGGCGAAAACCTACCAGTTTCATCCACTGTCTCTGCCTCCTCCCTCCATGCCTCGCTCCTCCGGTTTGTATCCCGGTAGATGAACAGAGACTGATCATACAGCACCGGGTGATTCACTACCGCTATAATGAATTTTCCCTCCATTTTTTTTAATATGAGGAAATGACCTGCGTAGTCTCTCCCAGCATACACACGGTTTGATTGGCTAGCGCTTGTACTGGCAGATTTGCATAAACAGGATTTCATTGGCTGACGCCTCCGTCGAGGCGTCAAAAGTTGAACATTGCTCAACTTTTGAAGCCAGCAACGCTCCACGTCGCTTCCCAAAATGCAGTTCGGCTAAAAGTGACGTCACCCCATTCAAAGTGAATGGGCAGAAGCGTTGGAAGCTTCAACGCACGCCGCTGTGTGGACGTGCCGTCAAGGATTCATAAAGGGTTTATAATTAGGTTATTAATTAGGTTGTAAACTATAATTAGTTTAAGTTATATTAAGCCTCAAAGTTATGCATACATTAGGGCGTGGTCACATTGAGTGACAGGTCGGTCCAGTGACTGCTGCTGTTAGCTTCCTGCTCTGCTAGCAGCTCCGTGAAGCTACAGGGGCTCTGCCTGCTCAGCTCATCCGGGAACATAACTTGAACTCGGCCGTGTTTGTTGTGCTGGTGCCTTGTGGACTATTCTTCATGTTTATATTGTACTATTGTGATTCGCTCCACATTTAAAACAGACGGTGCATGAATGCAGTTTTACGGTAAGTGAAATTCAAGTATTTTATTTATCTGTTGCTTATGTTTTTAGTCAGCTAACGTTAATGAATGTTAAGGCTTGGGTTAGATCTGTTACATCTGTGCTAACGATGCTAATCGTAGCCTCCAAGTTAAAACGTAATAGAGAAGTGTTAAGCATTAAGTGGGATAATACTGTAGAACAAACGGCTTCTGTTTGAGGTTGGTAAAATAAGGTCATCCTTGTAACTTAGAGAGATATTTTATTAGGTAGGTAACTTTATGCATTGATAAGGTTAATTTAAATTTGCTTTGATCGATTATGTAGACAAGCTAACGTCAAAGTAGTGTTGAAGAGCGGCCTATGTGTGTGAAATTAACCTCACAATAAGATGTGTGTATATTACAATTATTAATGTCATATTTCAAGATGATTACTACAATATAGTTGGTTGAGCTGGAGTTCATTATTACAATAGGCTCACTTTTGGCAGTTATAAATGTTAGTAACTCATTCATAAATGGTCATAAGAGATGCCAAGAAACATCAAGATGGAAGGGGGGGGGGGGGAATCAACTCTGTGAACAACAGATACCAAGGATGCTGGCTGATGAAGAAGATTAAGTAAGCTAAGTAGCCAATATAAGGCTTAGCAGTGCAGAGAAATGTGGGCTCACTATTTGGCAAGCAACCGGTCACGGTTGCCCTGTTTATCTCATGTCTTATAAAAGTGTGGAACGGTATATTCTATTTTTCTTTGGTAAAGGTCGGTCCAATGTACCCTATGCTAAAGGGATTAAGAGCAGAAGCAACAAAGGACCTTCCCTTAGCATTTAGATAACTCAACCAGCTCTTATCAAGGCTTCGAGGTAAATACTTCCAGGTCATTAAAATTAGTTAGCAACCTTCCTAAGGAAAAATAACTTGATGACAGGAAGGTACTCTTGCTCTTAAAGCAGTAACTCACACCCTACACAGTGGGAGAAATATAGATTTGTCTGACTATGGCCTTTGGCTCTCAACCCAAATACAAACTGCCCGAGGCTGTGCTGAAGGCTGCAGTCTGATCATGCCAACAAAACATCATACACAACACAACTACATCTTCTGCAAATAACAGAGAAGGAATTCTGAGGTCCTCAAATCCATAAAACTCACAAAACAATAGTGACAAGGGAGAACCGTGACTAAACAAACCACTGAAAACATGCGTGACTTCCTGCCATTAGTTGGGACACAGCTCTACTTATAATGCTCGAAGGCAACAACCCTGGTAAACCATATCCCAAAAGCACTCCCCAGGGTACATGATCTTAAGCTAGTCCAGAAAAATACTGCTTACTGTCTTTACACAATATATTCAATTTCACTCCTGAAGTCATTAAGTGGTGTTATTTTCCTTTTTGTACTACCAATATTCTCCTTGGCCTGCCTTACAAATTTTTATTTTAAAGTTTCCCTCCAGATTGACCTATTGTTGCTTTATTATCCACTTTTAACCGGAAGGTTTTTTTTCTGCTCTTCTTAAATCTCACTTTAGCACATGGTTTGTATGTACAGGCATAACGATAAGTTTGCAAGCCAATCCTGATGCAAAGTAAAATTACAAAACTATGATGTTGAAACTTGAAGCCAGGAGGGTACACAAACTCGGAATGGACAGGAAGATCTTGTGTCCAGTTATTACACTTATGTAGTTAATCACAATTTTAAATTTGTGTATTTTCTTATAACTTTTAAAGCATAGTATTTTCATATGTCCCAAGTCATTGGGGATTCCTGGAGGATGTACAGTTGGTATATTCTACGACAAACAACTATCGATCGTCATAACAAATCTAGAAATAGTTAAATGCTTTTGATTCTGTTGGCATTTTGTCCAACAATCAATAATGTGATGTAGCATCTTCTAACTTTTGCAACTATTAATAAAAATACTGAAAAAAACACCACCAAAAACAAAATGGACCCAAATAAAAGACAGTTTCATATTCCATTTAACAAGCAGGATTTTCCTTCAACAACTGCACATTTCTTGAAATGATGCCCAAATAAAAAAACTCTGCCTCACTGCTAATAATGGTAGTGTTTGCAAAAGGTGGGAAAGGTGGTGGCTTTGGATACTTGACTAGGAATTTGTTTGGTACAGTAATGGAGCTGCAGCAAGCTTTGCCGATAAAGAAGCGCCCTCCTCTCTGCTTAAGCTGGTAGCGTTGTCTACACACTCCAGTGGGTGCCCTCAAATTAAGCTGAAAATAAATAAATACGTAAAGGGCTGTAATTCCAGCCAGAGCCTCCGAGCAGCCCACTGCAGTCTCCATGATGGTGTTCCTAACGAGTGGCCGCTGATGCTGTTCCATATGCGCTTTCCATTTATTTCGTGATTCCAGTTAACGCATACTCAAATTAATCAATCATCACCCTATTTCGGCAGTTGGACACCAGCTTTTAACTTGGTCTTCGGCACCACCAGTATCTCATCACCGTCCTGAATGCTGTAGGAGTGCAGAGCCCGGGTTTTGTACTTCATTTCCTCCGGACCGAAGGCGCTGCACTTGTCGATGTAGTAGATCCTCATGCTGCTGGTGGACAGCTGGACCACTGTTGTCAGCTGCTTCTTCAGCTCAGCTACTGTCTGGTCCAAACGGATGCTCAGCTGACACAAAGACAAAAATGTTATGCAATTGTGACACTAATTTAATTTAGAATAAGTACAATTAACCAAAGTCTGGATATTTGTATTTCTCCGCTTCATTTGCTTTGCCCAGTGTGAAATAATATGTTGTTGATGCCAGGATCACGATTAATGGGTTACAATATATCACTCGAAGCCTTGCCTCTTTAGACATTCTACATTATACAACATAATATTACAGCCTGTTTAACACACCTGTTCCACTTTTTCCTCACAGTGAACTTCCACCTCGGCACGGCAGCGAGGTCGAAGGTCGATCTCAGCGAGAGGTTCTAGCTTCCCATACTTGGTTACTAGGGAATGGTATCTGAGGAGGAACAGAGCAGGTTGTGGTGTCAGTATTAAGAGTACACTCGTACCTATAATGCACGACACTAACACTCACACTCTTGTAGTTGGAGTACAGAGAATAAGTGCAGCGTACCTGTAAGGCAGCTGCTCCTCAGGGTAGTCTAGGTGGTATCGGATGAAGAATCTCTCTGCGTCTTCTCTCTCACTGTCAGTCACAACACTGCCATTAAGCAGTGATATTGAAGGAAGCCTATGAGGAAGCACACAATATTATTGACAATGTGTGAATCGGAAATTGACGTTGACTTAAGTCAGATTACTTTGGAAATGTTATACTGTATGTCATCCTTTTAAACACAAACAAACAAGCAGTTTATGGACAAAGGGATTTCCATTGTGGAGACTCACTGTGCTACCATGAGGCTGCGCTGCTCTGTGTTGGTGTAGGTCTGCAGTAAGGGAATGCCCTGCAGCCGCACCTCCTCCAGCCTGGGGAAGAAGTTGAGCTTCTCAATGTCCTCCCATCGGTTAAGTCCTGAAAACACACATCGAAAAGTCACTTTTCAAACAGTTATCAGGATAAATAAATAGCAACAGTTCACACGTATTATAATGAAGTGTGCTGTGTCTCTCGCAGATAACCCTTTTTTAAAAAACAAAACATTTATACATTTACTTGTTTGTCCACAGATGATTCTCGTGATGCATTTGTTACATAAAGTAAAAGAAAAAAACAAAGAAAAAGGCCAAAACATATGCCTTTAATCCAATAGCAAAAATAAAAAAGACAGGAATAAAAAAATTATGATAATTGAAATTGTTTATATTATCATATATAAGGTTAATTTAACTCTGTCCAACCCATGTGCTAACATTTCTCTGTGCAGTATGTTAAACCTGGTGTCTCATTTGAATAACAAGTACAATAAAGCTACAGCCTGTCAGCATAGTTTGTTTTTGATTTAAGATAGATCTTCAAGACATAATCTGAAACAACAAGACTAATGTTCAACTCTCAACAGAACTCCAAAAATAGATCGACCAGCAATACTCCCCAAAATAGAAACAATTCCTGAAAAAGTGATGTGGAGGGGGATCTGTTCCAATACTCTACAGATAAAACAAAGCTTTTAAGATACAATGACATGTTTGCCTTTGCTATTTTGTCAGCCATAAAGTCTTTGCGTACCGATGCTGACTCTGCCCTTCTGTACTGAGCTGAAAATCTGCAGCATATCAGTGTTTTACTACCAGAATGAAACTATAAATGTTTAAAGGACTGCATTTATATGGCGCTAAATCCAGTCTTTAATACTCCTCAAAGTGTTTTACATATACAAGTCATTCACCCATTCAAACCATAAGGTGTAGTACCGCTGTTTGGCCACGACGAAAATGTGCATCGACACGGCACACTTATGGCGCATTTCCACTACAGCGCGGTTTAAGCAGTTTGGCGGTTTGGCTTTAACCAAAAACGTTTTTGGTTGCGTTTCCACTAGGAATAGTACCGGCTATCGGGTACTATTTCACCGTTTTTTTTGGCCCCATAAAATCGAGGTTCTTAGCGGGCCAACAACCAGGCTGAGTCGGGCTGAGTATGCTAAACTAGAGAGAGAGAATCGCTGGCAAGGGGGCTACAACTACAACAAAATGAACATATTTGACCGTGATTTAATGGTAAAAAGTAACAACATACTGATACCGGTTAGTAAAAACCATGAATGAATGCTTTGACAAGTCAGCAGACAAGACGGCAGGCGAAAACCTTTTAAAATGCGTGTTTTCTGAATGGAGATCGGCAGTATATGCTCCAACCGTCCACACTCACAACAACGGCCTAGAGACAGACATAAATAAACCAGCGCCTGTATTCGCCATGACACAGACAGTCTGTGGTTTGTACTTGTTTAACTTTTGTCTAGTTTCTGAACAGATATGAGGAGCTGCGAGCTCTGAGTGCTAACAGCTAACGGCTGATGTTGTTTTTCTGTGGTTCGCATTGAAGATGACGTCACGGCTCTGCCTACACTGCGTTACTATAGTTACGGCCCGTCCACACGGCGTTGAAGTTCAACGCTTCTGCCCATTCACTTTGAATGGGGTGACGTCACACTTCGCCGAACTGCATTGTGGGAGCGTCGCTTCGCTTTGCTCGTGTTGCTCGCTTCAAAAAGTTGAGCAATGTTCAACTTTTGAAGCTTCGACGGAAGCATCAGCCAATCGAATCATATGCCAGTACAAGCTCTAGCCAATCAAACCGCGTGCTTGTGTGTCCGGGGCGGGAGATTCATGTGATTGGTTGTTGGTCGAGCTTCAGACACGCCTGCCGGCAAGCTTCAATGCACGCCGCTGTGTGGACGCTGCATTACTGCCCCAGCTACTAAACTGTAATGGGAACGCAGCATAAAGTGAGCCTGGCCTAACAAGGCCTAACTATACCGTACTAAGCCGAGCGAGGCCCTGCAATGGAAATTATTAGTGGGGTCTTGATTCAAACCCATTCATTCAGAGGCAGGGGATGCCATGCAAAGGGCCGCCTGCTCAGTCGTGGAATGTTACTAAGTACATTTACTCAATTGCTGTACTTAAGTACACATTTGAGGTACTAGAACCCAAGTATTTTCCTTTTATTTTCATTTTCAACTACTTTATACTTCTACTCTACTACATTTTATGAAGCAAATGTTGTACTTTTTACCCCACTGCATTAATGTTTCAGATGTATTCACTAGTTACTTACATTCTAAACTATAAAGAAAAAACATTTAAAATATGATTATTTGGTATAGATTAAACCATTCCAAAATTGTATTTAAGTAACTCAAAGTAACTTAAAAGTGGGCAATTTTGCTAAAAGTATTTCATAGTTCCAGCTTCTTAAAGGTTAAGATTTACTGAGTACTTTTACTCCTGATGCTAAGTATATTTCTTACGTACTTACAGTAAATACTTTTTATTAAGTATCATTCTTGATGCAGTACTTTTACTTGAGTATTTTTACAGTGTGGTAGGCCTATCAGTATTTTTACTCAAGTAAAGAATCTCAATACTTTTTCTACCACTGCACCTGCTCATGGAAGCTAACATTCACACACATTCACACAACCACATAACCCAGAACCTTCCAGTTGTTAGATGCCCGCAAAACCTCACCTCCACAGAAGCCAATAAGGGACATTAAAATGTTTACATTGTTTAACATGTCCCAAACCAAAACACACATACAAATCAACTCTCGTAACTGACCTGAGTTGTTCAGGTTGATGCTGCGTAGTTTGGGGAAGAGCCTCAGCAGGATATCCGTGCTGTCTTCAATGGAGGCCAAGTTGTTGTTTGCCATTATGAGCGTGTCCAGACTGGGGAACATGGAGCCAAACTTGCGGACCTCGGCCCAGTCCTTGAGGCTGTTGTCGGTGATGTGAAGGAGGCGCAGGCTGGGGCAGGCCATACTGGAGGCACTCACACTACTGTACTCATTAAGGCACAGGAACAACTCCTCCAGCCTGCAGAAGTGAACAGGGTGTGGGAAAAGGTGGTCACATAGAATTAAGTTTGTCCATTACGCAAAATATTTTGCTTATTTTGTTGACATATGTTGCTTATTTTCAGAAACTCCCTCTGAAGGGAACACAGGGATTTTAGCCTTTGCAGACCATTTACATGCACTAAACCTATGTAAACACACTAAAGGAAAGAGAAACCCCAAAAAAGCATGTTCCCCTGTCAAATTTAAATCTTGTATTATGAACAATTTGAAAATATGATTGTCTAGGCAGTCAGTGCAAAGCTTACAAATATACGGCATCCCTGCAGCACTCAATTACTAGTTTTCTCTCATCTTATATGCACTGTTAGCCAGTTCGTGGAGGAACGTAAAAGCAGTGATCTCCTTACTCAGTTGTCTCCCTGGTGAGCAGCAGCAGGGTGTCCCAGGACACCTGGGTGTTGTTGAAGACGAGGCGTCTGACCCGGGAGAAGCATTCAGCCCATCGCGGCTCCAGGGTCACTCCTCCCAGGGGGTTCGAGCTCAGGTTCAGGAACTCCAGGTTGGGGATGTTAGACACGATTTTACTGATCTGAGAAACGAGCGATGATGTGTTTTCACTTTAGAAAGTAGAAATGTAAACAGAAAACTACAACATTGATTTTACTTTTTGGACAGCAACATATTTTTACTGGACATTAGAATGTGTCAACGGTGAGCATCATTATGTGTTTTTAATTGTTATTTTTGGACTACAATAGGCTTCTATAGACAGCTATCCATACACATGTATCGCTAATATGAGCGTTAGTAAGGTTACATTAGATAGTGAAACTAATATTTTTTAAATCATTATCATCTATTCTCTCAATCCATTTTCATTGTCACATTTAGTTTTATCAATACACTGAAATATACTTTATCATCTCGGACAGGAGAATGAAGATTTTCGCTATACTTTTTTACACAAACTTTAGGCATTTCCACTCAGATTATTTTTAAAGAAATGGATGGAAATGCATTTTATGACAGAGAGGAATATTCCTTGGTTAAGTCCTAAGTCTTCCATTGTTGTAACTCTTGTAACTCTTTAAAACAATGACAATGAAGGAATTATATTCTGTTCTACTCTATTCTAATGTGTTGTATTCTATAAATGTTGCGTTTTACATTATCTTGGAATGGAAATGAACTACTGTAATAAACTCAGAGACGGCACCTCTTGCCAGTCCTGCAGCTTGTTGTGAGACAGGTCCAGCTCTATGACATGTGCGCAGAAAGCAGCGATCTCAGCCTGGTCTCCGGCCCTGTTGATCCCACAGCCGGTCAGCACCAGAATGCTGGGCAGGTTCAGACGGTCTGGAGGGGAGGTGGGGGAGGACGGAAGAAAATAAAAAGTAAGGGTTGGTCCGACAGAGGGGAAAGTTCTCACAGGAACAAGGATATTTATTTTGTTATGATCAAAGTGGCTTTGAGATTAAATGTAACGAGTCACAGGAAGCTTTGATATGTTACAACAAAGAATTTTCACTGAACACAATGGGAACGCGTGAAGTGTTAAAGTTCCAACGTTTTAAACTGTTGTACCACTGTTATACCGATGGCTGTTTGTGACCTCAACAAACAACGACATAAGCTGCATTCACATGACACGTGCCTAAACGGCTGTAAATTATCGCGGAGTGCTGCTCTGTTCACACCAGTTCACATTATTTCAACATTTTTGTTCATCGCTGACCTGTATGTATTAAACTAAAACAGAGCATTTTCTGTGAGCTCAGATTTTACTTCAGCTTTTTAAACTGTGGTATGTGCTCATGTGTTTCATTGTTGCTGTATAAGCTACTGCCTGAATATTCTTAACTAAAGGCACGCTTTCCTATGAATAAAATCTCTGAGCAGAGGAAACATTTTTGATCATGAAGTATCTTGTATTTTCTTGATTTCATTGTATTTGATATTGAGGTAATCTAAAAGTAACAGAAAGTAATCAGGTTGCATTACTTTTATATTGGGATACTCAGATTTGGCTACTGACTAAATATTTGTACAGGTAACTGGTAATTGTAACAGAATATATTTTTTTCTGTATATTTTATAATGTTTAGATACTCCTATTCCGTATATTTTATAATGTTTAGATTCTCCTATTCTGTATACCGTAATTTTCGGACTATAAGGCGCACCTGAATATAAGCCGCAGCAGCTAAATTGAATGATGTGTACATATATAAGCCGCACTGGACTATAAGCCGCAGGTGTTTTAATGTTTAATTACCATATGTAAGGGTTCGTGCACAGAGGGGATTGTCGGGAAAGAGATGGCTGTTTGAGGAAGCTCCCATTTATTAACATTTCAACAAACAAGTTGCATATTTGCATAACGTATTCAAGTGTTACCATTTAGTGCAGTGTTTCTCAAACTTTTTCATACCAAGGACCACTTAACCAATAAAAAACCACTCGCGGACCACCTAACTCCACAAATATCCCAAAACACATCGTTTTTCTAGAACAGATTATAAATCGCCTGGAAATGGTACAAACAAGTGGCAACATGTGTGACGAAGGTGTTGCCCTGGGCTTTATCATGCAATATAAAGTGAAACTTAAGCTCGTTCCATTGCGGAGATATTCCCGCGAGAGTGCGGAAAACTTAAATGTATTTATTTATTTCAAATGTGAAATGTTACCAATATACTCACGGACCACTAGGGGGCGCTCACGGACCACCAGTGGTCCGCGGACCACACTTTGAGAAGCACTGATTTAGTGCAATAGTAGCTACAGAACATGTACTGTGCTGTGTAAACTGTACTGTATCACATAGCGTTTCAGACACACACACTTTTCAACTTTCAAACTTAAACGGTGCGCTCCCAGCGCACATACCGGCAGTGATCTACAGCAGTGGTTTTCAACCAGTGGTCCTTGAGGGAGTGCTAGGGGTTCCCCAGCAAAATTAGTTAATAGCGTCACAATCACTTAGCTTTGGCTATTTTTGAAAAACCTTGAAAAAGTGTGCACATCTTTGAATATTTATATTTTTTAAAGCGAAAATTAACTGATATCTTTGCTTCTGGGGGTCCCTGGCACAAAATATTTTCAATTGGGGGTCCGCGGCCAAATGTGTATCAATTTAGGGGTCCTTGGCATGAAAAAGGTTGAAAACCACTGATCTACATTATAGCCTACAGTAGTACCATAACAAAAAACAAAGCTTACAGCGCTTGACGAGGCAATATCAATGGCTAAATTAAATGTGTTTTTTTAAAAGTGCAAAATAAAGTGCCTGTAACACGACAGTAAGCGCGTAAGCCTAAAGTTGCAGTAACACGGCTGCTTAAAATATACGGTAATCAGCCTACCAGAAAAGTCATTAATCCTCGTCTTCATCTTTTAGGCTAAGGTGCAGTACACGGCTGTAACCAGAAAAGTCAAGTCATTAATCCTCATCTTCGTCTTCTTCTTGCGTACTAAAACCACCAAAGTCCTCATCTTCAGTGTCGGAAAACGAACAGGCTCAGGGTGGCTTCGTCAGCCACTCTCCTCTCTCCTTCGTTGTCGCTCTCAAAACCAACGAACTCCTCTTCGTCACTGTCGGAATCGAACAGCCTCTGAAGGGCCTCAGCTGTGGCGGCATCCTCCTCTTCATCACGCAGCAGTCCAGCCTTTCGGAACCCGTTGGTGATCGTGGATGTTTTGACACTCCTCCACGCTGTCAGGATCCACTCGCAAACTTGAGCGAAAGTTGCTTTTCGCATGCGACCAGTTTTGGTGAATGATTTATCGCCGCTAGTCATCCACGCCTCCCACTGAACGCGTAGTGCCACTTTGAACGCACGATTGACACTGATGTCGAGTGGCTGCAGATGCTTCGTTGTGCCCCCAGGAATCACAGCTGGAATTGAGTTTGTGCTCTTGATGGCTGCTTTCACAGAATCTGTTATATGGGCCCTCATGCTGTCCAAAACGAGCAAAGCTTTTTTTTTGGCGAAAGAATCCTCCAGGGCGCTTGACGTAGCACTCATTCAGCCACTCCTTCATTACGCTTTCCATCATCCACCCTTTCTTGTTGACTTTAAAGGAGATGCCGTTCGGGATCTTTTCTTTTGGCATTGTAATCCGCTTAAAAATCACCATTGGCGGAAGCTTTAATCCAGATGCTGTGCAGCCAAGAACACAAGTGAAATTCGTTCTCTCGTGGCCAGTGGTTCTCAACGTGATGGACGATTCACCTTTCTTGTTAACAGTCCTAGTGAGAGGCAGGTCAAACGTCAAAGGCACTTCATCCATATTTATGATCTGGTCCGGTCCGATGGAATATTCCTTTATCTTTCTTTGTGTGAATTCGCCGAAGTTTGTTATTTGTTCCTGGTAGAGGGAGGGAGTTGCTGACACACAGTCGTCCGCGCCCTGATGGACAGTCCCTTTCGTCTCATAAATCTGAAACACCAGGATGGTCCACCTCTAAAATTTTCAATTTTCATTTCGGTGGCGACTGTTTTGGCCTTCAGTCGGATCTGCACGGTGGAAACACCTCGGCCGTCTGCTCTCTGTGTGTTCACCCAATCTTCAAAGTCTTCAAGTTCGGGCCATCTGCTTTTATTACCTCTGAAAGCTTTTTTTTGACTTTTTGCATTGAGACAGTTCTTCCCGCTGGCGTCTCCAACGTCTCACCATTGACTCATTGATGCCAAGGGTACGTGCAGCAGCTCTATTTCCTTCTTTTACTGCCATATTGACTGCCTTTAACCTAAAAGCTGCATCATATGCATTTCTACGTTTGTTTTCCATAATGAGGGTTTGTGCATGAAAACTTCCTTTGCACAAACTGTCTCGCTCTCGTAATGTCTGTCTGTCTTGCTCTCGTTCTGTCTCTCGTACCACTCTCGGTTCCACTTTTACTTTTGCGCGCTACCTGTCTCACTCTTTTCCGGCCTCCAGCTTTTCCTGCTGGAGCCCGCCGCTTAAAGGTGGGGGGCGCGGACCGGCCATAGAGCCCATAGAGTTAAAGGTGGTGGACTGTAACCTGTAAAATCCATAGATTTAGGAGGTCCCCTAGTGGCCGTTAGCTGTAAAAATCCATAGATTAGCCGCACCGTTATATAAGCCGCAGGGTCGAAGAATGGGAAAAAAGGCGCGGTTTATAGTCCGAAAATTATGGTATTTTATAATGTTTAGATACTCCTCTGAATAGAGATATTTTTTTATTCAGAATATGTGAAGTATATATTGTTTTTACATTTTCATTTTTAATTTCTATCTTTGATTTATTTGTATTCTATTCAATTTATTTTAAATAATGTTGTCATTCCTGAAGATCTACTGTCGACATGCTGCTGTGACAAAATAATCTCCATCCATATCCATCCATATCCATCCATATCCATCCATCCATCCATCCATAGTAACCCTGAAGTAAGCCTCCCAACCCTGCATTTAAATCAGCCAATTATATTAAGTAAATAAAGCCTTGGCCCCTTCTTAGGAAGCTGTGGTGGGATAAGGAAAAAGTGATATGCCTGTGCAGCTCACCTTTCATAGGGGAGCCTTGAGGACATGTGATGGGCACCACCACCACTCCTATACCGGGCCCTCTGCGGACAGGAAAGTTCTCTGGGCTGTACTTTTCACTCATGACCTCGACAAAGGTACGGCCAAACACGTCCTGTGGAGGCTCCATGGCTTGGTCCTGCTGAACAGCCCCCGCTCACCTGATGTGGAAAGGAGATACAAATCCACATTGATCCGCTGTCCACTCATGCATGGGCCCTGTTTAACCAACCCAGGCATATTTGCTGCTAAATAGATTACACATTACAGCACAACGGTTTATAAGGGCTGCAATTAGGCATATATGCTCCTTCAACTGATCAACATTTGACCTTGTTGTTGCGACATCTTGTTTCAACAGTTACAGTTTATTGTCCTTATGTGAACTCTTATCTGTACTGTCCTGTATTTCACTCTTACTCTGTTGCTGCTTTAACTACTGAATTTCCCTACAGGTTTCAATAAAGGTCCATCTTATCTTATCTTAACTAAGGATTATTTGATAACACTTTCTATGAAGAATATACGGTGGCCGACGGTTTGTTACTCTTCAGCTGATAATTCAAGTTATATTAATATAACATAGATCCATCTGATGTGTTTGAACCACTGTCCTGTCAAATATGTTTAATCTATTTCTATTTCTAAAATATATAACAGAAAGTGTCTTACCTGAAGAGACCTTTCCTTTGACTTGACCAGTATCACAGCTCACTGTCTTGTTGCGTTTGTAATGATGGCCTGTTAAAAAACACAAGAGTAGCTTAACTCCTTACACTGACAGATATATTTTATAACTACAAGTGAAACAGAATGTCATTAACTATATTTTTGAAAAGGGCCTTTTCAGTAGCATCTTACTCCAGTGCTGTGTCTGGAAGATGTCTGCAGAAGAATTGCTGGTCCCTTTTTGGTCAGTTGCTCAAGGCAGACCAGGACAGAGAGGACCGCTCACCACATGACACTGGAAAACAAACAAAGTCAAAGATCACTGCCCTTTCTACCTTGTTATTCATTTGCCAATATCAATCAAATCAAAAGAAGATGGAAGCACGTAGAAAATAATGCTGATGTGAAAGCCATTAAATGTGTTTAACTTCTGTAATACTTTACAACACTGGTGCTGTGACTATAATATTAATGAATAATTTCCCCATGAGGGATAAATAAAGTATCTATTTATTTATCTAAAATTATTTCCCAGTAGGCTACAAACCAGACAGCAATTTCATCCAGAGGTTTAAACAAAAATAAGGACAATTGTCTGTCAGGAGTAATAATGTATAAGTATGCAGTAAGTAAGCCATTTACAGAACAACATTAGTTTAAAAACAATTACATTGGTTCTGACTTGTTTTGTTACGTGTTAAATCCGCTAAACCGAACAGCCTTGATAAATCTATCAATGTTAAGTATATTTGTTCATCAGTAAATCTGTACATATGTAATATGTACAGATTACATATTACATCTTGTAAAACATGGTAGCAATCGATTAATCCCAAGTAACTCGTTGATTCGGCATATAATCGGTTAATAAAGCAATGACAAATTTAACAAAATGTCAAGTTTACTCTAGATCCTCTTACGGAGTAACATCTATTGGTTGAAACATGATAGCTGCATCAGCAGACAAACCGATTGTAAAGGTTGACATTTTATTGCACAATGTGCTACGTAAATCTATTAGATTTACGCCGATTTACTATGTAACTATTGCGGATGTTTATCAAATTCTCCCTGGTGTTACAGTATGCATCGGCCAATAAAGCGCAGGCATCTATACATCGACTGTTTTGTTAATTTAATTTGGCAGAGTCTGTTTTGTAGGGAGTCCGCTGTGAAATATGTCGTTGTGTTATTATTCTTTGCTTATCAGTTGACAGTTTATCAGTTTAAACCTGACAACCATCGATTCAACATACTATTGCTGTCAATTCGGCATTTACCGTTTTGACAAAGCAATAGTTATTAAGACCACATTTTTACTTTTAAACGTGCCTGCCTAGCTATAGCCCCTTACCAAGTTGAATCAAATTAGGAATAAGTGGTCCTGGCAACAACATGCACATCGATTATAAAAGATGATATTTCATTGTTTCAAGTGACACTTTTTCTATAAAACTAACGCCGAACTAATGTATACATGTTGCTGTTTTGTAATAGGTCTTATAGTGGGGGATTTATTTTATAAATATGTCAATAATATTAAGACAATTATAAATGTGCATATATTTTAAAGGAGTTTGGCTTTTTATTTGTACTAAAAAGCTTGTTGCTAACCCTGTACGGAAAATTACAACCCGGTTCCCCGTCATTTCCCCGGCTAAAGGAAACAACATAACTGATGAATAACAAGTACAAACTGCTGCTGTTGTTGCTTCTGAGCCCGGTAGCAGACATCGTACAGTCTGACCCCCAGCAGCAGCTCGATGGAGCCCGAGATGGATAACAGATGGCAACGATATAATACCTCCAATAATAACTACCTTATGACAGTATGTCAATAATACGCCTCAAAAACGGATACAATAGAAGGTCTTCGTTCCACATACCTTTGATGTCTACTTAGATTTTTCCTTGTTATTAAAAATAAACCAGCTGTCATTTTGCTCGCCGATACATCCCGGAAGTGACATAGCCTGATAGCTGAAAATGAGTTGTTGTTTTTTTCCTTTTCATTTATTGATTTATTTTTAGATTACCAGTTTAAAGTGTATATTTTATGAGCATCTTTTTGTCTCTATCCCACAAAACGAAAAGAAAACAGATACCCCTGAGACAAGGATGTCATTGTCAGTGGTGTCATGTAGTGAGGTAGCTACTTGTCTTTTACTCGAGTATTTTTTGAGATTTTGGAGTACTTTACATGATTATTTTAATTTCATGCTACTTTATACTTACTCCACTACATTTCAGAAGCCAATTTTGTACTTTTTACTCCACTTCATTTATTTGACAAATTAGTCAGTAGTTAGTTTACAGATTCAGCTTATTGGCTAACATAACATATAAATAAACTCTGACATATAATTACAGGTAAAAAAAATACCACATAAATGCATTAAAACAAATTATCCAGTAATTTAATATACATATTATGATTCTAAAAGGAGACATGAAGCACAATCACTACTTTATGTACTTTAAGTATATTTTGATGCCTATGCTTTTGTGCGTTTACTTAAGTTAGATTTTAAATGCAGGACTTTTACTTGGAACAGAGTATTTATTTACTGTAGTATTTCTACTTTTATTTAAGTAAAATATCTGAGTACTACTTACACCACTGGTCATTGTGTTACACATTTCTGTAATGTAGGCAGTAAATGACTGTATTACCCACAGTCATTTACTTTGAATTTGTAATACAGTGTAATGTTACAGTAATATTTGTTGTTACTGTACAATATTTCGCGGTGAAAATATCTGAGCATAAGGAAAGAACCGCTGTGACCTTAAACAGATATTTAGTAAGATAAACATTGCTATTATTGCCGTTTGTTGATGAAATTGAGGCTCAACTGACCTGACCCTACCAGCGCACCAAGGCTCATCATGTTAGGTAAGGATTTACTTTTGACATGTAAAGCTGAACATGTATTTTAATTCCACATTTTGTGTATGTGTGCTTCATACATGTATTTAATTTTTCAGTTTTGAAGTAGCAAACATTTTCAATTATATGCTGCCTTTTCCATTTTGTCCACCTCTCTTGCAGGGGACCCCTTTTAGCTCAGGAGCGCTGCTATCAGAATCTTTAATGTTCAGGAAATGTGACATGATCACATACCAGGTCTGCGTTATACTTCTTTTCGAAAGCACCTCGTTTAACTATTTTGCAAGATGTTAAAATAAAAATAATAAAAATATCGCCTCCTGATAGGATCAGTTTTGTTTCTTTTATATCTGTTATGAACTGTTATATTTATATCTGTTATGAACTGTTGTATTTTAATCTGTTATGAACTGTTCTATTTTACACATGTTTTTCATATTGAACTTAATATTGAAATTAAATCAATAAACATATTTTATTTAAATTGTATCCGAGTTTTTGTTTATCATTTCGGGTAGCGCCTATTGCAAATGAGACAAGGATCTAAAAGTGGTCAAAGATAAAACTGCAGTAATATACTGTTTTAATGCATGCATTACTGTAAAATGATACATTACAGTAATGTATTGTTATTTTACAATACCAGTATTGTATAATCACAGTAAAATATTGTTTTTGAGATTACAGCAACATACACAATTACAGTAATATACAGTAATATCAAAATGCAGCACTGATTTTATTACTGTAAACAAAATACAGCATCGCTACTGTAAAGTAAAAATACAGTAACTTATTTGAAACTCTGCTGCCAGTAATTTACTTTAAAATCCCCTGCAATTTTTGTACAGCCTGCTGCTGCTGAAGCACATGATTTTTCTTGTTTCATAAAAAAACTTGCCTGTCGTCCAACACTGAAACAACTGAAACGTTGACTTTAATGAAATAAACACTGAAACAATGCCTATAAACCAATTTAAATGGATTGAAAATATGTTTAAAGAAAAAAAGAAATTGTGAAACCCAAATGTTTGAAGCAGGGCCCTTTTTCGGCAGGAGTTGTGATATATAAGAGCTTTACATTTAAAGTAACCCATAAGTATTTAGATTACATTTATTTTGTTGTAATCCAATACTTTATGATAAAAACATGTAGTTTATACTCCTGAGTATTGCATTCAAATGTATCTGACCCAGCCCAGATTATGCTGATAGAGCTTTGTCATGGCAGATATTTCAAC